>NC_090219.1:94855-454855 GCF_033026475.1 Channa argus
CTCAAATATGAAGGCAAACCCACTTTCCTTTCAGTATTTTGCTGCATTTGGCAGAAACAGGCATATTTGCTCATTCGGCCTGAAAATGCTTTTAAGCGCATAAAAACTTACACTCTTGATTTCTGGCTAAATAAAAGCTGTTGCAATGATATTTCCATGCTGAACTGAGTTGTTCTGGCTCAAATATGAAGGCAAACCCACTTTCCTTTCAGTATTTTGCTGCATTTGGCAGAAACAGGCATATTTGCTCATTCGGCCTGAAAATGCTTTTAAGCGCATAAAAACTTACACTCTTGATTTCTGGCTAAATAAAAGCTGTTGCAATGATATTTCCATGCTGAACTGAGTTGTTCTGGCTCAAATATGAAGGCAAACCCACTTTCCTTTCAGTATTTTGCTGCACTTGGCAGAAACAGGCATATTTGCTCATTCGGCCTGAAAATGCTTTTAAGCGCATAAAAACTTACACTCTTGATTTCTGGCTAAATAAAAGCTGTTGCAATGATATTTCCATGCTGAACTGAGTTGTTCTGGCTCAAATATGAAGGCAAACCCACTTTCCTTTCAGTATTTTGCTGCATTTGGCAGAAATCAGCTCATTCGGCCTAAAAATGCTTTTAAGCGCATAAAAACTTACACTCTTGATTTCTGGCTAAATAAAAGCTGTTGCAATGATATTTCCATGCTGAACTGAGTTGTTCTGGCTCAAATATGAAGGCAAACCCACTTTCCTTTCAATATTTTGCTGCATTTGGCAGAAACAGGCATATTTGCTCATTCGGCCTGAAAATGCTTTTAAGCGCATAAAAACTTACACTCTTGATTTCTGGCTAAATAAAAGCTGTTGCAATGATATTTCCATGCTGAACTGAGTTGTTCTGGCTCAAATATGAAGGCAAACCCACTTTCCTTTCAGTATTTTGCTGCATTTGGCAGAAACAGGCATATTTGCTCATTCGGCCTGAAAATGCTTTTAAGCGCATAAAAACTTACACTCTTGATTTCTGGCTAAATAAAAGCTGTTGCAATGATATTTCCATGCTGAACTGAGTTGTTCTGGCTCAAATATGAAGGCAAACCCACTTTCCTTTCAGTATTTTGCTGCATTTGGCAGAAATCAGCTCATTCGGCCTGAAAATGCTTTTAAGCGCATAAAAACTTACACTCTTGATTTCTGGCTAAATAAAAGCTGTTGCAATGATATTTCCATGCTGAACTGAGTTGTTCTGGCTCAAATATGAAGGCAAACCCACTTTCCTTTCAGTATTTTGCTGCATTTGGCAGAAACAGGCATATTTGCTCATTCGGCCTGAAAATGCTTTTAAGCGCATAAAAACTTACACTCTTGATTTCTGGCTAAATAAAAGCTGTTGCAATGATATTTCCATGCTGAACTGAGTTGTTCTGGCTCAAATATGAAGGCAAACCCACTTTCCTTTCAGTATTTTACTGCATTTGGCAGAAACAGGCATATTTGCTCATTCGGCCTGAAAATGCTTTTAAGCGCATAAAAACTTACACTCTTGATTTCTGGCTAAATAAAAGCTGTTGCAATGATATTTCCATGCTGAACTGAGTTGTTCTGGCTCAAATATGAAGGCAAACCCACTTTCCTTTCAGTATTTTGCTGCATTTGGCAGAAACAGGCATATTTGCTCATTCGGCCTGAAAATGCTTTTAAGCGCATAAAAACTTACACTCTTGATTTCTGGCTAAATAAAAGCTGTTGCAATGATATTTCCATGCTGAACTGAGTTGTTCTGGCTCAAATATGAAGGCAAACCCACTTTCCTTTCAGTATTTTGCTGCATTTGGCAGAAACATGCATATTTGCTCATTCGGCCTGAAAATGCTTTTAAGTGCAAAAAAACTTACACTCTTGATTTCTGGCTAAATAAAAGCTGTTGCAATGATATTTCCATGCTGAACTGAGTTGTTCTGGCTCAAATATGAAGGCAAACCCACTTTCCTTTCAGTATTTTGCTGCATTTGGCAGAAACAGGCATATTTGCTCATTCGGCCTGAAAATGCTTTTAAGCGCATAAAAACTTACACTCTTGATTTCTGGCTAAATAAAAGCTGTTGCAATGATATTTCCATGCTGAACTGAGTTGTTCTGGCTCAAATATGAAGGCAAACCCACTTTCCTTTCAGTATTTTGCTGCATTTGGCAGAAACAGGCATATTTGCTCATTCGGCCTGAAAATGCTTTTAAGCGCATAAAAACTTACACTCTTGATTTCTGGCTAAATAAAACTGTTGCAATGATATTTCCATGCTGAACTGAGTTGTTCTGGCTCAAATATGAAGGCAAACCCACTTTCCTTTCAGTATTTTGCTGCATTTGGCAGAAACAGGCATATTTGCTCATTTGGCCTGAAAATGCTTTTAAGCGCATAAAAACGTACACTCTTGATTTCTGGCTAAATAAAAGCTGTTGCAATGATATTTCCATTCTGAACTGAGTTGTTCTGGCTCAAATATGAAGGCAAACCCACTTTCCTTTCAGTATTTTGCTGCATTTGGCAGAAACAGGCATATTTGCTCATTCGGCCTGAAAATGCTTTTAAGCGCATAAAAACTTACACTCTTGATTTCTGGCTAAATAAAACTGTTGCAATGATATTTCCATGCTGAACTGAGTTGTTCTGGCTCAAATATGAAGGCAAACCCACTTTCCTTTCAGTATTTTGCTGCATTTGGCAGAAACAGGCATATTTGCTCATTCGGCTTGAAAATGCTTTTAAGCGCATAAAAACGTACACTCTTGATTTCTGGCTAAATAAAAGCTGTTGCAATGATATTTCCATGCTGAACTGAGTTGTTCTGGCTCAAATATGAAGGCAAACCCACTTTCCTTTCAGTATTTTGCTGCATTTGGCAGGAACAGGCATATTTGCTCATTTGGCCTGAAAATGCTTTTGAGCGCATAAAAACTTACACTCTTGATTTCTGGCTAAATAAAAGCTGTTGCAATGATATTTCTATGCTGAACTGAGTTGTTCTGGCTCAAATATGAAGGCAAACCCACTTTCCTTTCAGTATTTTGCTGCATTTGGCAGAAACAGGCATATTTGCTCATTCGGCCTGAAAATGCTTTTAAGCGCATAAAAACTTACACTCTTGATTTCTGGCTAAATAAAAGCTGTTGCAATGATATTTCCATGCTGAACTGAGTTGTTCTGGTTCAAATATGAAGGCAAACCCACTTTCCTTTCAGTATTTTGCTGCATTTGGCAGAAACAGGCATATTTGCTCATTCGGCCTGAAAATGCTTTTAAGCGCATAAAAACTTACACTCTTGATTTCTGGCTAAATAAAAGCTGTTGCAATGATATTTCCATGCTGAACTGAGTTGGTCTGGGTCAAATATGAAGGCAAACCCACTTTCCTTTCAGTATTTTGCTGCATTTGGCAGAAACAGGCATATTTGCTCATTCGGCCTGAAAATGCTTTTAAGCGCATAAAAACTTACACTCTTGATTTCTGGCTAAATAAAAGCTGTTGCAATGATATTTCCATGCTGAACTGAGTTGTTCTGGCTCAAATATGAAGGCAAACCCACTTTACTTTCAGTATTTTGCTGCATTTGGCAGAAACAGGCATATTTGCTCAATCGGCCTGAAAATGCTTTTAAGCGCATAAAAACGTACACTCTTGATTTCTGGCTAAATAAAAGCTGTTGCAATGATATTTCCATGCTGAACTGAGTTGTTCTGGGTCAAATATGAAGGCAAACCCACTTTCCTTTCAGTATTTTGCTGCATTTGGCAGAAATCAGCTCATTCGGCCTGAAAATGCTTTTAAGCGCATAAAAACTTACACTCTTGATTTCTGGCTAAATAAAAGCTGTTGCAATGATATTTCCATGCTGAACTGAGTTGTTCTGGCTCAAATATGAAGGCAAACCCACTTTCCTTTCAGTATTTTGCTGCATTTGGCAGAAACAGGCATATTTGCTCATTCGGCCTAAAAATGCTTTTAAGCGCATAAAAACTTACACTCTTGATTTCTGGCTAAATAAAAGCTGTTGCAATGATATTTCCATGCTGAACTGAGTTGTTCTGGCTCAAATATGAAGGCAAACCCACATTCCTTTCAGTATTTTGCTGCATTTGGCAGAAACAGGCATATTTGCTCATTCGGCCTGAAAATGCTTTTAAGCGCATAAAAACTTACACTCTTGATTTCTGGCTAAATAAAAGCTGTTGCAATGATATTTCCATGCTGAACTGAGTTGTTCTGGCTCAAATATGAAGGCAAACCCACTTTCCTTTCAGTATTTTGCTGCATTTGGCAGAAACAGGCATATTTGCTCATTCGGCCTGAAAATGCTTTTAAGCGCATAAAAACTTACACTCTTGATTTCTGGCTAAATAAAAGCTGTTGCAATGATATTTCCATGCTGAACTGAGTTGTTCCGTGTCAAATAAGAAGGAAAAGCCCACTTTCCTTTCAGTATTTTGCTGCATTTGGCAGAAACAGGCATATTTGCTCATTCGGCCTGAAAATGCTTTTAAGCGCATAAAAACTTACACTCTTGATTTCTGGCTAAATAAAAGCTGTTGCAATGATATTTCCATGCTGAACTGAGTTGTTCTGGGTCAAATATGAAGGCAAACCCACTTTCCTTTCAGTATTTTGCTGCATTTGGCAGAAACAGGCATATTTGCTCATTCGGCCTGAAAATGCTTTTAAGCGCATAAAAACTTACACTCTTGATTTCTGGCTAAATAAAAGCTGTTGCAATGATATTTCCATGCTGAACTGAGTTGTTCTGGCTCAAATATGAAGGCAAACCCACTTTACTTTCAGTATTTTGCTGCATTTGGCAGAAACAGGCATATTTGCTCAATCGGCCTGAAAATGCTTTTAAGCGCATAAAAACGTACACTCTTGATTTCTGGCTAAATAAAAGCTGTTGCAATGATATTTCCATGCTGAACTGAGTTGTTCTGGGTCAAATATGAAGGCAAACCCACTTTCCTTTCAGTATTTTGCTGCATTTGGCAGAAATCAGCTCATTCGGCCTGAAAATGCTTTTAAGCGCATAAAAACTTACACTCTTGATTTCTGGCTAAATAAAAGCTGTTGCAATGATATTTCCATGCTGAACTGAGTTGTTCTGGCTCAAATATGAAGGCAAACCCACTTTCCTTTCAGTATTTTGCTGCATTTGGCAGAAACAGGCATATTTGCTCATTCGGCCTAAAAATGCTTTTAAGCGCATAAAAACTTACACTCTTGATTTCTGGCTAAATAAAAGCTGTTGCAATGATATTTCCATGCTGAACTGAGTTGTTCTGGCTCAAATATGAAGGCAAACCCACTTTCCTTTCAGTATTTTGCTGCATTTGGCAGAAACAGGCATATTTGCTCATTCGGCCTGAAAATGCTTTTAAGCGCATAAAAACTTACACTCTTGATTTCTGGCTAAATAAAAGCTGTTGCAATGATATTTCCATGCTGAACTGAGTTGTTCTGGCTCAAATATGAAGGCAAACCCACATTCCTTTCAGTATTTTGCTGCATTTGGCAGAAACAGGCATATTTGCTCATTCGGCCTGAAAATGCTTTTAAGCGCATAAAAACTTACACTCTTGATTTCTGGCTAAATAAAAGCTGTTGCAATGATATTTCCATGCTGAACTGAGTTGTTCTGGCTCAAATATGAAGGCAAACCCACTTTCCTTTCAGTATTTTGCTGCATTTGGCAGAAACAGGCATATTTGCTCATTCGGCCTAAAAATGCTTTTAAGCGCATAAAAACTTACACTCTTGATTTCTGGCTAAATAAAAGCTGTTGCAATGATATTTCCATGCTGAACTGAGTTGTTCTGGCTCAAATATGAAGGCAAACCCACTTTCCTTTCAGTATTTTGCTGCATTTGGCAGAAACAGGCATATTTGCTCATTCGGCCTGAAAATGCTTTTAAGCGCATAAAAACTTACACTCTTGATTTCTGGCTAAATAAAAGCTGTTGCAATGATATTTCCTTGCTGAACTGAGTTGTTCTGGCTCAAATATGAAGGCAAACCCACTTTCCTTTCAGTATTTTGCTGCATTTGGCAGAAACAGGCATATTTGCTCATTCGGCCTGAAAATGCTTTTAAGCGCATAAAAACTTACACTCTTGATTTCTGGCTAAATAAAAGCTGTTGCAATGATATTTCCATGCTGAACTGAGTTGTTCTGGCTCAAATATGAAGGCAAACCCACTTTCCTTTCAGTATTTTGCTGCATTTGGCAGAAACAGGCATATTTGCTCATTCGGCCTGAAAATGCTTTTAAGCGCATAAAAACTTACACTCTTGATTTCTGGCTAAATAAAAGCTGTTGCAATGATATTTCCATGCTGAAGTGAGTTGTTCTGGCTCAAATATGAAGGCAAACCCACTTTCCTTTCAGTATTTTGCTGCATTTGGCAGAAACAGGCATATTTGCTCATTCGGCCTGAAAATGCTTTTAAGCGCATAAAAACTTACACTCTTGATTTCTGGCTAAATAAAAGCTGTTGCAATGATATTTCCATGCTGAACTGAGTTGTTCTGGCTCAAATATGAAGGCAAACCCACATTCCTTTCAGTATTTTGCTGCATTTGGCAGAAACAGGCATATTTGCTCATTCGGCCTGAAAATGCTTTTAAGCGCATAAAAACTTACACTCTTGATTTCTGGCTAAATAAAAGCTGTTGCAATGATATTTCCATGCTGAACTGAGTTGTTCTGGCTCAAATATGAAGGCAAACCCACTTTCCTTTCAGTATTTTGCTGCATTTGGCAGAAACAGGCATATTTGCTCATTCGGCCTAAAAATGCTTTTAAGCGCATAAAAACTTACACTCTTGATTTCTGGCTAAATAAAAGCTGTTGCAATGATATTTCCATGCTGAACTGAGTTGTTCTGGCTCAAATATGAAGGCAAACCCACTTTCCTTTCAGTATTTTGCTGCATTTGGCAGAAACAGGCATATTTGCTCATTCGGCCTGAAAATGCTTTTAAGCGCATAAAAACTTACACTCTTGATTTCTGGCTAAATAAAAGCTGTTGCAATGATATTTCCTTGCTGAACTGAGTTGTTCTGGCTCAAATATGAAGGCAAACCCACTTTCCTTTCAGTATTTTGCTGCATTTGGCAGAAACAGGCATATTTGCTCATTCGGCCTGAAAATGCTTTTAAGCGCATAAAAACTTACACTCTTGATTTCTGGCTAAATAAAAGCTGTTGCAATGATATTTCCATGCTGAACTGAGTTGTTCTGGCTCAAATATGAAGGCAAACCCACTTTCCTTTCAGTATTTTGCTGCATTTGGCAGAAACAGGCATATTTGCTCATTCGGCCTGAAAATGCTTTTAAGCGCATAAAAACTTACACTCTTGATTTCTGGCTAAATAAAAGCTGTTGCAATGATATTTCCATGCTGAAGTGAGTTGTTCTGGCTCAAATATGAAGGCAAACCCACTTTCCTTTCAGTATTTTGCTGCATTTGGCAGAAACAGGCATATTTGCTCATTCGGCCTGAAAATGCTTTTAAGCGCATAAAAACTTACACTCTTGATTTCTGGCTAAATAAAAGCTGTTGCAATGATATTTCCATGCTGAACTGAGTTGTTCTGACTCAAATATGAAGGCAAACCCACTTTCCTTTCAGTATTTTGCTGCATTTGGAAGAAATCAGCTCATTCGGCCTGAAAATGCTTTTAAGCGCATAAAAACTTACACTCTTGATTTCTGGCTAAATAAAAGCTGTTGCAATGATATTTCCATGCTGAACTGAGTTGTTCTGGCTCAAATATGAAGGCAAACCCACTTTCCTTTCAGTATTTTGCTGCATTTGGCAGAAACAGGCATATTTGCTCATTCGGCCTGAAAATGCTTTTAAGCGCATAAAAACTTACACTCTTGATTTCTGGCTAAATAAAAGCTGTTGCAATGATATTTCCATGCTGAACTGATTTGTTCTGGCTCAAATATGAAGGCAAACCCACTTTCCTTTCAGTATTTTGCTGCATTTGGCAGAAACAGGCATATTTGCTCATTCGGCCTGAAAATGCTTTTAAGCGCATAAAAACTTACACTCTTGATTTCTGGCTAAATAAAAGTTGTTGCAATGATATTTCCATGCTGAACTGAGTTGTTCTGGCTCAAATATGAAGGCAAACCCACTTTACTTTCAGTATTTTGCTGCATTTGGCAGAAACAGGCATATTTGCTCATTCGGCCTGAAAATGCTTAAAAGCGCATAAAAACTTACACTCTTGATTTCTGGCTAAATAAAAGCTGTTGCAATGATATTTCCATGCTGAACTGAGTTGTTCTGGCTCAAATATGAACGCAAACCCACTTTCCTTTCAGTATTTTGCTGCATTTGGCAGAAATCAGCTCATTCGGCCTGAAAATGCTTTTAAGCGCATAAAAACTTACACTCTTGATTTCTGGCTAAATAAAAGCTGTTGCAATGATATTTCCATGCTGAACTGAGTTGTTCTGGCTCAAATATGAAGGCAAACCCACTTTCCTTTCAGTATTTTGCTGTATTTGGCAGAAATCAGCTAATTCGGCCTGAAAATGCTTTTAAGCGCATAAAAACTTACACTCTTGATTTCTGGCTAAATAAAAGCTGTTGCAATGATATTTCTATGCTGAACTGAGTTGTTCTGGCTCAAATATGAAGGCAAACCCACTTTCCTTTCAGTATTTTGCTGCATTTGGCAGAAACAGGCATATTTTCTCATTCGGCCTGAAAATGCTTTTAAGCGCATAAAAACTTACACTCTTGATTTCTGGCTAAATAAAAGCTGTTGCAATGATATTTCTATCCTGAACTGAGTTGTTCTGGCTCAAATATGAAGGCAAACCCACTTTCCTTTCAGTATTTTGCTGCATTTGGCAGAAACAGGCATATTTGCTCATTCGGCCTGAAAATGCTTTTAAGCGCATAAAAACTTACACTCTTGATTTCTGGCTAAATAAAAGCTGTTGCAATGATATTTCCATGCTGAACTGAGTTGTTCTGGTTCAGATATGAAGGCAAACCCACTTTCCTTTCAGTATTTTGCTGCATTTGGCAGAAACAGGCATATTTGCTCATTCGGCCTGAAAATGCTTTTAAGTGCAAAAAAACTTACACTCTTGATTTCTGGCTAAATAAAAGCTGTTGCAATGATATTTCCATGCTGAACTGAGTTGGTCTGGGTCAAATAAGAAGGCAAACCCACTTTCCTTGCAGTATTTTGCTGCATTTGGCAGAAACAGGCATATTTGCTCATTCGGCCTGAAAATGCTTTTAAGCGCATAAAAACTTACACTCTTGATTTCTGGCTAAATAAAAGCTGTTGCAATGATATTTCCATGCTGAACTGAGTTGTTCTGGCTCAAATATGAAGGCAAACCCACTTTCCTTTCAGTATTTTGCTGCATTTGGCAGAAACAGGCATATTTGCTCATTCGGCCTGAAAATGCTTTTAAGCGCATAAAAACTTACACTCTATATTTCTGGCTAAATAAAAGCTGTTGCAATGATATTTCCATGCTGAACTAAGTTGTTCTGGGTCAAATATGAAGGCAAACCCACTTTCCTTTCAGTATTTTGCTGCATTTGGCAGAAATCAGCTCATTCGGCCTGAAAATGCTTTTAAGCGCATAAAAACTTACACTCTTGATTTCTGGCTAAATAAAAGCTGTTGCAATGATATTTCCATGCTGAACTGAGTTGTTCTGGCTCAAATATGAAGGCAAACCCACTTTCCTTTCAGTATTTTGCTGCATTTGGCAGAAACAGGCATATTTGCTCATTCGGCCTAAAAATGCTTTTAAGCGCATAAAAACTTACACTCTTGATTTCTGGCTAAATAAAAGCTGTTGCAATGATATTTCCATGCTGAACTGAGTTGTTCTGGCTCAAATATGAAGGTAAACCCACTTTCTTTTCAGTATTTTGCTGCATTTGGCAGAAATCAGCTCATTCGTCCTGAAAATGCTTTTAAGCGCATAAAAACTTACACTCTTGATTTCTGGCTAAATAAAAGCTGTTGCAATGATATTTCCATGCTGAACTGAGTTGTTCTGGGTCAAATATGAAGGCAAACCCACTTTCCTTTCAGTATTTTGCTGCATTTGGCAGAAACAGGCATATTTTCTCATTCGGCCTGAAAATGCTTTTAAGCGCATAAAAACTTACACTCTTGATTTCTGGCTAAATAAAAGCTGTTGCAATGATATTTCTATGCTGAACTGAGTTGTTCTGGCTCAAATATGAAGGCAAACCCACTTTCCTTTCAGTATTTTGAGCATTTGGCAGAAATCAGCTCATTCGGCCTGAAAATGCGTTTAAGCGCATAAAAACTTACACTCTTGATTTCTGGCTAAATAAAAGCTGTTGCAATGATATTTCCATGCTGAACTGAGTTGTTCTGGCTCAAATATGAAGGCAAACCCACTTTCCTTTCAGTATTTTGCTGCATTTGGCAGAAACAGGCATATTTGCTCATTCGGCCTGAAAATGCTTTTAAGCGCATAAAAACTTACACTCTTGATTTCTGGCTAAATAAAAGCTGTTGCAATGATATTTCCATGCTGAACTGAGTTGTTCTGGCTCAAATATGAAGGCAAACCCACTTTCCTTTCAGTATTTTGCTGCATTTGGCAGAAACAGGCATATTTGCTCATTCGGCCTGAAAATGCTTTTAAGCGCATAAAAACTTACACTCTTGATTTCTGGCTAAATAAAAGCTGTTGCAATGATATTTCCATGCTGAACTGAGTTGTTCTGGGTCAAATATGAAGGCAAACCCACTTTCCTTTCAGTATTTTGCTGCAATTGGCAGAAACAAGCATATTTGCTCATTCGGCCTGAAAATGCTTTTAAGCGCATAAAAACTTACACTCTTGATTTCTGGCTAAATAAAAGCTGTTGCAATGATATTTCCATGCTGAACTGAGTTGTTCTGGGTCAAATATGAAGGCAAACCCACTTTCCCTTCAGTATTTTGCTGCATTTGGCAGAAACAGGCATATTTGCACATTCGGCCTGAAAATGCTTTTAAGCGCATAAAAACTTACACTCTTGATTTCTGGCTAAATAAAAGCTGTTGCAATGATATTTCCATGCTGAACTGAGTTGTTCTGGCTCAAATATGAAGGCAAACCCACTTTCCTTTCAGTATTTTGCTGCATTTGGCAGAAATCAGCTCATTCGGCCTGAAAATGCTTTTAAGCGCATAAAAACTTACACTCTTGATTTCTGGCTAAATAAAAGCTGTTGCAATGATATTTCCATGCTGAACTGAGTTGTTCTGGCTCAAATATGAAGGCAAACCCACTTTCCTTTCAGTATTTTGCTGCATTTGGCAGAAACAGGCATATTTGCTCATTCGGCCTGAAAATGCTTTTAAGCGCATAAAAACTTACACTCTTGATTTCTGGCTAAATAAAAGCTGTTGCAATGATATTTCCATGCTGAACTGAGTTGTTCTGGCTCAAATATGAAGGCAAACCCACTTTCCTTTCAGTATTTTGCTGCATTTGGCAGAAACAGGCATATTTGCTCATTCGGCCTGAAAATGCTTTTAAGCGCATAAAAACTTACGCTCTTGATTTCTGGCTAAATAAAAGCTGTTGCAATGATATTTCCATGCTGAACTGAGTTGTTCTGGGTCAAATATGAAGGCAAACCCACTTTCCTTTCAGTATTTTGCTGCATTTGGCAGAAACAGGCATATTTGCTCATTCGG
The DNA here is from genome assembly GCF_033026475.1 of Channa argus. NCBI lineage: Eukaryota > Metazoa > Chordata > Actinopteri > Anabantiformes > Channidae > Channa > Channa argus. The sequence goes on from NC_090219.1 coordinate 106,592, forward strand.
CCTGAAAATGCTTTTAAGCGCATAAAAACTTACACTCTTGATTTCTGGCTAAATAAAAGCTGTTGCAATGATATTTCCATGCTTAACTGAGTTGTTCTGGCTCAAATATGAAGGCAAACCCACTTTCCTTTCAGTATTTTGCTGCATTTGGCAGAAACAGGCATATTTGCTCATTCGGCCTGAAAATGCTTTTAAGCGCATAAAAACTTACACTCTTGATTTCTGGCTAAATAAAAGCTGTTGCAATGATATTTCCATGCTGAACTGAGTTGTTCTGGCTCAAATATGAAGGCAAACCCACTTTCCTTTCAGTATTTTGCTGCATTTGGCAGAAATCAGCTCATTCGGCCTGAATATGCTTTTAAGCGCATAAAAACTTACACTCTTGATTTCTGGCTAAATAAAAGCTGTTGCAATGATATTTCCATGCTGAACTGAGTTGTTCTGGCTCAAATATGAAGGCAAACCCACTTTCCTTTCAGTATTTTGCTGCATTTGGCAGAAACAGGCATATTTGCTCATTCGGCCTGAAAATGCTTTTAAGCGCATAAAAACTTACACTCTTGATTTCTGGCTAAATAAAAGCTGTTGCAATGATATTTCCATGCTGAACTGAGTTGTTCTGGTTCAAATATGAAGGCAAACCCACTTTCCTTTCAGTATTTTGCTGCATTTGGAAGAAATCAGCTCATTCGGCCTGAAAATGCTTTTAATCGCATAAAAACTTACACTCTTGATTTCTGGCTAAATAAAAGCTGTTGCAATGATATTTCCATGCTGAACTGAGTTGTTCTGGCTCAAATATGAAGGCAAACCCACTTTCCTTTCAGTATTTTGCTGCATTTGGCAGAAACAGGCATATTTGCTCATTCGGCCTGAAAATGCTTTTAAGCGCATAAAAACTTACACTCTTGATTTCTGGCTAAATAAAAGCTGTTGCAATGATATTTCCATGCTGAACTGAGTTGTTCTGGCTCAAATATGAAGGCAAACCCACTTTCCTTTCAGTATTTTGCTGCATTTGGCAGAAATCAGCTCATTCGGCCTGAAAATGCGTTTAAGCGCATAAAAACTTACACTCTTGATTTCTGGCTAAATAAAAGCTGTTGCAATGATATTTCCATGCTGAACTGAGTTGTTCTGGCTCAAATATGAAGGCAAACCCACTTTCCTTTCAGTATTTTGCTGCATTTGGCAGAAACAGGCATATTTGCTCATTCGGCCTGAAAATGCTTTTAAGCGCATAAAAACTTACACTCTTGATTTCTGGCTAAATAAAAGCTGTTGCAATGATATTTCCATGCTGAACTGAGTTGTTCTGGCTCAAATATGAAGGCAAACCCACTTTCCTTTCAGTATTTTGCTGCATTTGGCAGAAACAGGCATATTTGCTCATTCGGCCTGAAAATGCTTTTAAGCGCATAAAAACTTACACTCTTGATTTCTGGCTAAATAAAAGCTGTTGCAATGATATTTCCATGCTGAACTGAGTTGTTCTGGCTCAAATATGAAGGCAAACCCACTTTCCTTTCAGTATTTTGCTGCATTTGGCAGAAACAGGCATATTTGCTCATTCGGCCTGAAAATGCTTTTAAGCGCATAAAAACTTACACTCTTGATTTCTGGCTAAATAAAAGCTGTTGCAATGATATTTCCATGCTTAACTGAGTTGTTCTGGCTCAAATATGAAGGCAAACCCACTTTCCTTTCAGTATTTTGCTGCATTTGGCAGAAACAGGCATATTTGCTCATTCGGCCTAAAAATGCTTTTAAGCGCATAAAAACTTACACTCTTGATTTCTGGCTAAATAAAAGCTGTTGCAATGATATTTCCATGCTGAACTGAGTTGTTCTGGCTCAAATATGAAGGCAAACCCACTTTCCTTTCAGTATTTTGCTGCATTTGGCAGAAATCAGCTCATTCGGCCTGAATATGCTTTTAAGCGCATAAAAACTTACACTCTTGATTTCTGGCTAAATAAAAGCTGTTGCAATGATATTTCCATGCTGAACTGAGTTGTTCTGGCTCAAATATGAAGGCAAACCCACTTTCCTTTCAGTATTTTGCTGCATTTGGCAGAAACAGGCATATTTGCTCATTCGGCCTGAAAATGCTTTTAAGCGCATAAAAACTTACACTCTTGATTTCTGGCTAAATAAAAGCTGTTGCAATGATATTTCCATGCTGAACTGAGTTGTTCTGGTTCAAATATGAAGGCAAACCCACTTTCCTTTCAGTATTTTGCTGCATTTGGAAGAAATCAGCTCATTCGGCCTGAAAATGCTTTTAAGCGCATAAAAACTTACACTCTTGATTTCTGGCTAAATAAAAGCTGTTGCAATGATATTTCCATGCTGAACTGAGTTGTTCTGGCTCAAATATGAAGGCAAACCCACTTTCCTTTCAGTATTTTGCTGCATTTGGCAGAAACAGGCATATTTGCTCATTCGGCCTGAAAATGCTTTTAAGCGCATAAAAACTTACACTCTTGATTTCTGGCTAAATAAAAGCTGTTGCAATGATATTTCCATGCTGAACTGAGTTGTTCTGGCTCAAATATGAAGGCAAACCCACTTTACTTTCAGTATTTTGCTGCATTTGGCAGAAACAGGCATATTTGCTCATTCGGCCTGAAAATGCTTAAAAGCGCATAAAAACTTACACTCTTGATTTCTGGCTAAATCAAAGCTGTTGCAATGATATTTCCATGCTGAACTGAGTTGTTCTGGCTCAAATATGAAGGCAAACCCACTTTCCTTTCAGTATTTTGCTGTATTTGGCAGAAATCAGCTAATTCGGCCTGAAAATGCTTTTAAGCGCATGAGCACTTACACTCTTGATTTCTGGCTAAATAAAAGCTGTTGCAATGATATTTCCATGCTGAACTGAGTTGTTCTGGCTCAAATATGAAGGCAAACCCACTTTCCTTTCAGTATTTTGCTGCATTTGGCAGAAACAGGCATATTTGCTCATTCGGCCTGAAAATGCTTTTAAGCGCATAAAAACTTACACTCTTGATTTCTGGCTAAATAAAAGCTGTTGCAATGATATTTCCATGCTGAACTGAGTTGTTCTGGGTCAAATATGAAGGCAAACCCACTTTCCTTTCAGTATTTTGCTGCATTTGGCAGAAACAGGCATATTTGCTCATTCGGCCTGAAAATGCTTTTAAGCGCATACAAACTTACACTGTTGATATCTGGCTAAATAAAAGCTGTTGCAATGATATTTCCATGCTGAATTGAGTTGTTCTGGCTCAAATATGAAGGCAAACCCACTTTCTTTTCAGTATTTTGCTGCATTTGGCAGAAACAGGCATATTTGTTCATTCGGCCTGAAAATCCTTTTAAGCACATAAAAACTTACACTCTTGATTTCTGGCTAAATAAAAGCTGTTGCAATGATATTTCCATGCTGAACTGAGTTGTTCTGGCTCAAATATGAAGGCAAACCCACTTTCCTTTCAGTATTTTGCTGTATTTGGCAGAAATCAGCTAATTCGGCCTGAAAATGCTTTTAAGCGCATAAAAACGTATACTCTTGATTTCTGGCTAAATAAAAGCTGTTGCAATGATATTTCTATGCTGAACTGAGTTGTTCTGGGTCAAATATGAAGGCAAACCCACTTTCCTTTCAGTATTTTGCTGCATTTGGCAGAAATCAGCTCATTCGGCCTGAAAATGCTTTTAAGCGCATAAAAACGTACACTCTTGATTTCTGGCTAAATAAAAGCTGTTGCAATGATATTTTCATGCTGAACTGAGTTGTTCTGGGTCAAATATGAAGGCAAACCCACTTTCCTTTCAGTATTTTGCTGCATTTGGCAGAAATCAGCTCATTCGGCCTGAAAATGCTTTTAAGCGCATAAAAACTTACACTCTTGATTTCTGGCTAAATAAAAGCTGTTGCAATGATATTTCCATGCTGAACTGAGTTGTTCTGGCTCAAATATGAAGGCAAACCCACTTTCCTTTCAGTATTTTGCTGCATTTGGCAGAAACAGGCATATTTGCTCATTCCGCCTGAAAATGCTTTTAAGCGCATAAAAACTTACACTCTTGATTTCTGGCTAATTAAAAGCTGTTGCAATGATATTTCCATGCTGAACTGAGTTGTTCTGGGTCAAATATGAAGGCAAACCCACTTTCCTTTCAGTATTTTGCTGTATTTGGCAGAAATCAGCTAATTCGGCCTGAAAATGCTTGTAAGCGCATAAAAACTTACACTCTTGATTTCTGGCTAAATAAAAGCTGTTGCAATGATATTTCTATGCTGAACTGAGTTGTTCTGGCTCAAATATGAAGGCAAACCCACTTTCCTTTCAGTATTTTGCTGCATTTGGCAGAAACAGGCATATTTGCTCATTCGGCCTGAAAATGCTTTTAAGCGCATAAACACTTACACTCTTGATTTCTGGCTAAATAAAAGCTGTTGCAATGATATTTCCATGCTGAACTGAGTTGTTCTGGGTCAAATATGAAGGCAAAACCCACTTTCCTTTCAGTATTTTGCTGCATTTGGCAGAAACAGGCATATTTGCTCATTCGGCCTGAAAATGCTTTTAAGCGCATAAAAACTTACGCTCTTGATTTCTGGCTAAATAAAAGCTGTTGCAATGATATTTCCATGCTGAACTGAGTTGTTCTGTGTCAGATATGAAGGCAAACCCACTTTCCTTTCAGTATTTTGCTGCATTTGGCAGAAATCAGCTCATTCGGCCTGAAAATGCTTTTAAGCGCATAAAAACGTACACTCTTGATTTCTGGCTAAATAAAAGCTGTTGCAATGATATTTCCATGCTGAACTGAGTTGTTCTGGGTCAAATATGAAGGCAAACCCACTTTCCTTTTAGTATTTTGCTGCATTTGGCAGAAACAGGCATATTTGCTCATTTGGCCTGAAAATGCTTTTAAGCGCATAAAAACTTACACTCTTGATTTCTGGCTAAAAAAAAGCTGTTGCAATGATATTTCTATGCTGAACTGAGTTGTTCTTTGCTCAAATATGAAGGCAAACCCACTTTCCTTTCAGTATTTTGCTGCATTTGGCAGAAACAGGCATATTTGCTCATTCGGCCTGAAAATGCTTTTAAGCGCATAAACATTTACACTCTTGATTTCTGGCTAAATAAAAGCTGTTGCAATGATATTTCCATGCTGAACTGAGTTGTTCTGGCTCAAATATGAAGGCAAACCCACTTTCCTTTCAGTATTTTGCTGCATTTGGCAGAAATCAGCTCATTCGGCCTGAAAATGCTTTTAAGCGCATAAAAACTTACACTCTTGATTTCTGGCTAAATAAAAGCTGTTGCAATGATATTTCCATGCTGAACTGAGTTGTTCTGGCTCAAATATGAAGGCAAACCCACTTTCCTTTCAGTATTTTGCTGTATTTGGCAGAAATCAGCTAATTCGGCCTGAAAATGCTTTTAAGCGCATAAAAACGTACACTCTTGATTTCTGGCTAAATAAAAGCTGTTGCAATGATATTTTCATGCTGAACTGAGTTGTTCTGGGTCAAATATGAAGGCAAACCCACTTTCCTTTCAGTATTTTGCTGCATTTGGCAGAAATCAGCTCATTCGGCCTGAAAATGCTTTTAAGCGCATAAAAACTTACACTCTTGATTTCTGGCTAAATAAAAGCTGTTGCAATGATATTTCCATGCTGAACTGAGTTGTTCTGGCTCAAATATGAAGGCAAACCCACTTTCCTTTCAGTATTTTACTGCATTTGGCAGAAACAGGCATATTTGCTCATTCGGCCTGAAAATGCTTTTAAGCGCATAAAAACTTACACTCTTGATTTCTGGCTAATTAAAAGCTGTTGCAATGATATTTCCATGCTGAACTGAGTTGTTCTGGCTCAAATATGAAGGCAAACCCACTTTCCTTTCAGTATTTTGCTGTATTTGGCAGAAATCAGCTAATTCGGCCTGAAAATGCTTTTAAGCGCATAAAAACTTACACTCTTGATTTCTGGCTAAATAAAAGCTGTTGCAATGATATTTCTATGCTGAACTGAGTTGTTCTGGCTCAAATATGAAGGCAAACCCACTTTCCTTTCAGTATTTTGCTGCATTTGGCAGAAACAGGCATATTTGCTCATTCGGCCTGAAAATGCTTTTAAGCGCATAAACACTTACACTCTTGATTTCTGGCTAAATAAAAGCTGTTGCAATGATATTTCCATGCTGAACTGAGTTGTTCTGGGTCAAATATGAAGGCAAAACCCACTTTCCTTTCAGTATTTTGCTGCATTTGGCAGAAACAGGCATATTTGCTCATTCGGCCTGAAAATGCTTTTAAGCGCATAAAAACTTACGCTCTTGATTTCTGGCTAAATAAAAGCTGTTGCAATGATATTTCCATGCTGAACTGAGTTGTTCTGTGTCAGATATGAAGGCAAACCCACTTTCCTTTCAGTATTTTGCTGCATTTGGCAGAAATCAGCTCATTCGGCCTGAAAATGCTTTTAAGCGCATAAAAACGTACACTCTTGATTTCTGGCTAAATAAAAGCTGTTGCAATGATATTTCCATGCTGAACTGAGTTGTTCTGGGTCAAATATGAAGGCAAACCCACTTTCCTTTCAGTATTTTGCTGCATTTGGCAGAAACAGGCATATTTGCTCATTTGGCCTGAAAATGCTTTTAAGCGCATAAAAACTTACACTCTTGATTTCTGGCTAAATAAAAGCTGTTGCGATGATATTTCCATGCTGAACTGAGTTGTTCTGGCTCAAATATGAAGGCAAACCCACTTTCCTTTCAGTATTTTGCTGTATTTGGCAGAAATCAGCTAATTCGGCCTGAAAATGCTTTTAAGCGCATAAAAACTTACACTCTTGATTTCTGGCTAAATAAAAGCTGTTGCAATGATATTTCTATGCTGAACTGAGTTGTTCTTTGCTCAAATATGAAGGCAAACCCACTTTCCTTTCAGTATTTTGCTGCATTTGGCAGAAACAGGCATATTTGCTCATTCGGCCTGAAAATGCTTTTAAGCGCATAAACATTTACACTCTTGATTTCTGGCTAAATAAAAGCTGTTGCAATGATATTTCCATGCTGAACTGAGTTGTTCTGGCTCAAATATGAAGGCAAACCCACTTTCCTTTCAGTATTTTGCTGCATTTGGCAGAAATCAGCTAATTCGGCCTGAAAATGCTTTTAAGCGCATAAAAACTTACACTCTTGATTTCTGGCTAAATAAAAGCTGTTGCAATGATATTTTCATGCTGAACTGAGTTGTTCTGGGTCAAATATGAAGGCAAACCCACTTTCCTTTCAGTATTTTGCTGCATTTGGCAGAAACAGGCATATTTGCTCATTCGGCCTGAAAATGCTTTTAAGCGCATAAAAACTTACACTCTTGATTTCTGGCTAAATAAAAGCTGTTGCAATGATATTTCCATGCTGAACTGAGTTGTTCTGGCTCAAATATGAAGGCAAACCCACTTTCCTTTCAGTATTTTACTGCATTAGGCAGAAACAGGCATATTTGCTCATTCGGCCTGAAAATGCTTTTAAGCGCATAAAAACTTACACTCTTGATTTCTGGCTAATTAAAAGCTGTTGCAATGATATTTCCATGCTGAACTGAGTTGTTCTGGGTCAAATATGAAGGCAAACCCACTTTCCTTTCAGTATTTTGCTGTATTTGGCAGAAATCAGCTAATTCGGCCTGAAAATGCTTTTAAGCGCATAAAAACTTACACTCTTGATTTCTGGCTAAATAAAAGCTGTTGCAATGATATTTCTATGCTGAACTGAGTTGTTCTGGCTCAAATATGAAGGCAAACCCACTTTCCTTTCAGTATTTTGCTGCATTTGGCAGAAACAGGCATATTTGCTCATTCGGCCTGAAAATGCTTTTAAGCGCATAAACACTTACACTCTTGATTTCTGGCTAAATAAAAGCTGTTGCAATGATATTTCCATGCTGAACTGAGTTGTTCTGGGTCAAATATGAAGGCAAACCCACTTTCCTTTCAGTATTTTGCTGCATTTGGCAGAAACAGGCATATTTGCTCATTCGGCCTGAAAATGCTTTTAAGCGCATAAAAACTTACGCTCTTGATTTCTGGCTAAATAAAAGCTGTTGCAATGATATTTCCATGCTGAACTGAGTTGTTCTGTGTCAGATATGAAGGCAAACCCACTTTCCTTTCAGTATTTTGCCGAATTTGGCAGAAATCAGCTCATTCGGCCTGAAAATGCTTTTAAGCGCATAAAAACTTACGCTCTTGATTTCTGGCTAAATAAAAGCTGTTGCAATGATATTTCCATGCTGAACTGAGTTGTTCTGGGTCAAATATGAAGGCAAACCCACTTTCCTTTCAGTATTTTGCTGCATTTGGCAGAAACAGGCATATTTGCTCATTCGGCCTGAAAATGCTTTTAAGCGCATAAAAAAGTACACTCTTGATTTCTGGCTAAATAAAAGCTGTTGCAATGATATTTCCATGCTGAACTGAGTTGTTCTGGCTCAAATATGAAGGCAAATCCACTTTCCTTTCAGTATTTTGCTGTATTTGGCAGAAATCAGCTAATTCGGCCTGAAAATGCTTTTAAGCGCATAAAAACTTACACTCTTGATTTCTGGCTAAATAAAAGCTGTTGCAATGATATTTCTATGCTGAACTGAGTTTTTCTGGCTCAAATATGAAGGCAAACCCACTTTCCTTTCAGTATTTTGCTGCATTTGGCAGAAACAGGCATATTTGCTCATTCGGCCCTGAAAATGCTTTTAAGCGCATAAACACTTACACTCTTGATTTCTGGCTAAATAAAAGCTGTTGCAATGATATTTCCATGCTGAACTGAGTTGTTCTGGGTCAAATATGAAGGCAAATCCACTTTCCTTTCAGTATTTTGCTGCATTTGGCAGAAACAGGCATATTTGCTCATGCGGCCTGAAAATGCTTTTAAGCGCATAAAAACTTACGCTCTTGATTTCTGGCTAAATAAAAGCTGTTGCAATGATATTTCCATGCTGAACTGAGTTGTTCTGTGTCAGATATGAAGGCAAACCCACTTTCCTTTCAGTATTTTGCTGCATTTGGCAGAAATCAGCTCATTCGGCCTGAAAATGCTTTTAAGCGCATAAAAACTTACACTCTGGATTTCTGGCTAAATAAAAGCTGTTGCATTGATATTTCCATGCTGAACTGAGTTGTTCTGGCTCAAATATGAAGGCAAACCCACTTTCCTTTCAGTATTTTGCTGCATTTGGCAGAAACAGGCATATTTGCTCATTCGGCCTGAAAATGCTTTTATGCGCATAAAAACTTACACTCTTGATTTCTGGCTAAATAAAAGCTGTTGCAATGATATTTCCATGCTGAACTGAGTTGTTCTGGGTCAAATATGAAGGCAAACCCACTTTCCTTTCAGTATTTTGCTGCATTTGGCAGAAATCAGCTCATTCGGCCTGAAAATGCTTTTAAGCGCATAAAAACTTACACTCTTGATTTCTGGCTAAATAAAAGCTGTTGCAATGATATTTCCATGCTGAACTTAGTTGTTCTGGCTCAAATATGAAGGCAAACCCACTTTCCTTTCAGTATTTTGCTGTATTTGGCAGAAATCAGCTAATTCGGCCTGAAAATGCTTTTAAGCGCATAAAAACGTACACTCTTGATTTCTGGCTAAATAAAAGCTGTTGCAATGATATTTTCATGCTGAACTGAGTTGTTCTGGGTCAAATATGAAGGCAAACCCACTTTCCTTTCAGTATTTTGCTGCATTTGGCAGAAATCAGCTCATTCGGCCTGAAAATGCTTTTAAGCGCATAAAAACTTACACTCTTGATTTCTGGCTAAATAAAAGCTGTTGCAATGATATTTCCATGCTGAACTGAGTTGTTCTGGCTCAAATATGAAGGCAAACCCACTTTCCTTTCAGTATTTTGCTGTATTTGGCAGAAATCAGCTAATTCGGCCTGAAAATGCTTTTAAGCGCATAAAAACTTACGCTCTTGATTTCTGGCTAAATAAAAGCTGTTGCAATGATATTTCCATGCTGAACTGAGTTGTTCTGGGTCAAATATGAAGGCAAATCCACTTTCCTTTCAGTATTTTGCTGCATTTGGCAGAAACAGGCATATTTGCTCATTCGGCCTGAAAATGCTTTTAAGCGCATAAAAACTTACGCTCTTGATTTCTGGCTAAATAAAAGCTGTTGCAATGATATTTCCATGCTGAACTGAGTTGTTCTGTGTCAGATATGAAGGCAAACCCACTTTCCTTTCAGTATTTTGCTGCATTTGGCAGAAATCAGCTCATTCGGCCTGAAAATGCTTTTAAGCGCATAAAAACTTACACTCTGGATTTCTGGCTAAATAAAAGCTGTTGCATTGATATTTCCATGCTGAACTGAGTTGTTCTGGCTCAAATATGAAGGCAAACCCACTTTCCTTTCAGTATTTTGCTGCATTTGGCAGAAATCAGCTCATTCGGCCTGAAAATGCTTTTAAGCGCATAAAAACTTACACTCTTGATTTCTGGCTAAATAAAAGCTGTTGCAATGATATTTCCATGCTGAACTGAGTTGTTCTGCCTCAAATATGAAGGCAAACCCACTTTCCTTTCAGTATTTTGCTGCATTTGGCAGAAACAGGCAAAGTTGCTCTTTCGGCCTGAAAATGCTTTTAAGCGCATAAAAACTTACACTCTTGATTTCTGGCTAAATAAAGGCTGTTGCAATGATATTTCCATGCTGAACTGAGTTGTTCTGGCTCAAATATGAAGGCAAACCCACTTTCCTTTCAGTATTTTGCTGCATTTGGCAGAAACAGGCATATTTGCTCATTCGGCCTGAAAATGCTTTTAAGCGCATAAAAACTTACACTCTTGATTTCTGGCTAAATAAAAGCTGTTGCAATGATATTTCCATGCTGAACTGAGTTGGTCTGGGTCAAATATGAAGGCAAACCCACTTTCCTTTCAGTATTTTGCTGCATTTGGCAGAAACAGGCATATTTGCTCATTCGGCCTGAAAATGCTTTTAAGCGCATAAAAACTTACACTCTTGATTTCTGGCTAAATAAAAGCTGTTGCAATGATATTTCCATGCTGAACTTAGTTGTTCCGGGTCAAATCTGAAGGCAAACCCACTTTTCTTTCAGTATTTTGCTGCATTTGGCAGAAACAGGCATATTTGCTCATTCGGCCTGAAAATGCTTTTAAGCGCATAAAAACTTACGCTCTTGATTTCTGGCTAAATAAAAGCTGTTGCAATGATATTTCCATGCTGAACTGAGTTGTTCTGGCTCAAATATGAAGGCAAACCCACTTTCCTTTCAGTATTTTGCTGCATTTGGCAGAAACAGGCATATTTGCTCATTTGGCCTGAAAATGCTTTTAAGCGCATAAAAACGTACGCTCTTGATTTCTGGCTAAATAAAAGCTGTTGCAATGATATTTCCATGCTGAACTGAGTTGTTCCGTGTCAAATAAGAAGGAAAAACCCACTTTCCTTTCAGTATTTTGCTGCATTTGGCAGAAACAGGCATATTTGCTCATTCGGCCTGAAAATGCTTTTAAGCGCATAAAAACTTACACTCTTGATTTCTGGCTAAATAAAAGCTGTTGCAATGATATTTCCATAGTGTACTGAGTTGTTCTGGCTAAAATATGAAGGCAAACCCACTTTCCTTTCAGTATTTTGCTGCATTTGGCAGAAATCAGCTCATTCGGCCTGAAAATGCTTTTAAGCGCATAAAAACTTACACTCTTGATTTCTGGTTAAATAAAAGCTGTTGCAATGATATTTCCATGCTGAACTGAGTTGTTCTGGCTCAAATATGAAGGCAAACCCACTTTCCTTTCAGTATTTTGCTGCATTTGGCAGAAACAGGCATATTTGCTCATTCCGCCTGAAAATGCTTTTAAGCGCATAAAAACTTACACTCTTGATTTTTGGCTAAATAAAAGCTGTTGCAATGATATTTCCATGCTGAACTGAGTTGTTCTGGCTCAAATATGAAGGCAAACCCACTTTCCTTTCAGTATTTTGCTGCATTTGGCAGAAACAGGCATATTTGCTCATTCGGCCTGAAAATGCTTTTAAGCGCATAAAAACTTACACTCTTGATTTCTGGCTAAATAAAAGCTGTTGCAATGATATTTCCATGCTGAACTGAGTTGTTCTGGGTCAGATATGAAGGCAAACCCACTTTCCTTTCAGTATTTGCTGCATTTGGCACAAATAGGCATATTTGCTCATTTGGCCTGAAAATGCTTTTAAGCGCATAAAAACTTACACTCTTGATTTCTAGCTAAATAAAAGCTGTTGCAATGATATTTCCATGCTGAACTGAGTTGTTCTGTGTCAAATAAGAAGGCAAACCCACTTTCCTTTCAGTATTTTGCTGCATTTGGCAGAAATCAGCTCATTCGGCCTGAAAATGCTTTTAAGCGCATAAAAACGTACACTCTTGATTTTTGGCTAAATAAAAGCTGTTGCAATGATATTTCCATGCTGAACTTAGTTGTTCTGGGTCAAATCTGAAGGCAAACCCACTTTCCTTTCAGTATTTTGCTGCATTTGGCAGAAACAGGCATATTTGCTCATTCGGCCTGAAAATGCTTTGAAGCGCATAAAAACTTACGCTCTTGATTTCTGGCTAAATAAAAGCTGTTGCAATGATATTTCCATGCTGAACTGAGATGTTCTGGGTCAGATATGAAGGCAAACCCACTTTCCTTTCAGTATTTGCTGCATTTGGCACAAACAGGCAAATTTGCTCATTCGGCCTGAAAATGCTTTTAAGCGCATAAAAACGTACACTCTTGATTTCTGGCTAAATAAAAGCTGTTGCAATGATATTTCCATGCTGAACTGAGTTGTTCTGGCTCAAATATGAAGGCAAACCCACTTTCCTTTCAGTATTTTGCTGCATTTGGCAGAAACAGGCATATTTGCTCATTCGGCCTGAAAATGCTTTTAAGCGCATAAAAACGTACACTCTTGATTTCTGGCTAAATAAAAGCTGTTGCAATGATATTTCCATGCTGAACTGAGTTGTTCTGGGTCAAATATGAAGGCAAACCCACTTTCCTTTCAGTATTTTGCTGCATTTGGCAGAAATCAGCTCATTCGTCCTGAAAATGCTTTTAAGCGCATAAAAACGTACACTCTTGATTTTTGGCTAAATAAAAGCTGTTGCAATGATATTTCCATGCTGAACTGAGTTGTTCTGGGTCAAATCTGAAGGCAAACCCACTTTCTTTCAGTATTTTGCTGCATTTGGCAGAAACAGGCATATTTGCTCATTCGGCCTGAAAATGCTTTTAAGCGCATAAAAACTTACGCTCTTGATTTCTGGCTAAATAAAAGCTGTTGCAATGATATTTCCATGCTGAACTGAGTTGTTCCGTGTCAAATAAGAAGGAAAACCCACTTTCCTTTCAGTATTTTGCTGCATTTGGCAGAAACAGGCATATTTGCTCATTCGGCCTGAAAATGCTTTTAAGCGCATAAAAACTTACACTCTTGATTTCTGGCTAAATAAAAGCTGTTGCAATGATATTTCCATGCTGAACTGAGTTGTTCCGTGTCAAATAAGAAGGAAAAACCCACTTTCCTTTCAGTATTTTGCTGCATTTGGCAGAAACAGGCATATTTGCTCATTCGGCCTGAAAATGCTTTTAAGCGCATAAAAACTTACACTCTTAATTTCTGGCTAAATAAAAGCTGTTGCAATGATATTTCCATGCTGAACTGAGTTGGTCTGGGTCAAATATGAAGGCAAACCCACTTTCCTTTCAGTATTTTGCTGCATTTGGCAGAAATCAGCTCATTCGGCCTGAAAATGCTTTTAAGCGCATAAAAACTTACACTCTTGATTTCTGGCTAAATAAAAGCTGTTGCAATGATATTTCCATGCTGAACTGAGTTGTTCCGTGTCAAATAAGAAGGAAAAACCCACTTTCCTTTCAGTATTTTGCTGCATTTGGCAGAAACAGGCATATTTGCTCATTCGGCCTGAAAATGCTTTTAAGCGCATAAAAACTTACACTCTTGATTTCTGGCTAAATAAAAGCTGTTGCGATGATATTTCCATGCTGAACTGAGTTGTTCTGGCTCAAATATGAAGGCAAACCCACTTTCCTTTCAGTATTTTGCTGCATTTGGCAGAAACAGGCATATTTGCTCATTCGGCCTGAAAATGCTTTTAAGCGCATAAAAACTTACACTCTTGATTTCTGGCTAATTAAAAGCTGTTGCAATGATATTTCCATGCTGAACTGAGTTGTTCTGGCTCAAATATGAAGGCAAATCCACTTTCCTTTCAGTATTTTGCTGTATTTGGCAGAAATCAGCTAATTCGGCCTGAAAATGCTTTTAAGCGCATAAAAACTTACAATCTTGATTTCTGGCTAAATAAAAGCTGTTGCAATGATATTTCTATGCTGAACTGAGTTGTTCTGGCTCAAATATGAAGGCAAACCCACTTTCCTTTCAGTATTTTGCTGCATTTGGCAGAAACAGGCATATTTGCTCATTCGGCCCTGAAAATGCTTTTAAGCGCATAAACACTTACACTCTTGATTTCTGGCTAAATAAAAGCTGTTGCAATGATATTTCCATGCTGAACTGAGTTGTTCTGGGTCAAATATGAAGGCAAATCCACTTTCCTTTCAGTATTTTGCTGCATTTGGCAGAAACAGGCATATTTGCTCATTCGGCCTGAAAATGCTTTTAAGCGCATAAAAACTTACGCTCTTGATTTCTGGCTAAATAAAAGCTGTTGCAATGATATTTCCATGCTGAACTGAGTTGTTCTGTGTCAGATATGAAGGCAAACCCACTTTCCTTTCAGTATTTTGCTGCATTTGGCAGAAATCAGCTCATTCGGCCTGAAAATGCTTTTAAGTGCATAAAAACTTACACTCTTGATTTCTGGCTAAATAAAAGCTGTTGCAATGATATTTCCATGCTGAACTGAGTTGTTCTGCCTCAAATATGAAGGCAAACCCACTTTCCTTTCAGTATTTTGCTGCATTTGGCAGAAACAGGCATATTTGCTCTTTCGGCCTGAAAATGCTTTTAAGCGCATAAAAACTTACACTCTTGATTTCTGACTAAATAAAGGCTGTTGCAATGATATTTCCATGCTGAACTGAGTTGTTCTGGCTCAAATATGAAGGCAAACCCACTTTCCTTTCAGTATTTTGCTGCATTTGGCAGAAACAGGCATATTTGCTCATTCGGCCTGAAAATGCTTTTAAGCGCATAAAAACTTACACTCTTGATTTCTGGCTAAATAAAAGCTGTTGCAATGATATTTCCATGCTGAACTGAGTTGGTCTGGGTCAAATATGAAGGCAAACCCACTTTCCTTTCAGTATTTTGCTGCATTTGGCAGAAACAGGCATATTTGCTCATTCGGCCTGAAAATGCTTTTAAGCGCATAAAAACTTACACTCTTGATTTCTGGCTAAATAAAAGCTGTTGCAATGATATTTCCATGCTGAACTTAGTTGTTCCGGGTCAAATCTGAAGGCAAACCCACTTTTCTTTCAGTATTTTGCTGCATTTGGCAGAAACAGGCATATTTTCTCATTCGGCCTGAAAATGCTTTTAAGCGCATAAAAACTTACGCTCTTGATTTCTGGCTAAATAAAAGCTGTTGCAATGATATTTCCATGCTGAACTGAGTTGTTCTGGCTCAAATATGAAGGCAAACCCACTTTCCTTTCAGTATTTTGCTGCATTTGGCAGAAACAGGCATATTTGCTCATTTGGCCTGAAAATGCTTTTAAGCGCATAAAAACTTACGCTCTTGATTTCTGGCTAAATAAAAGCTGTTGCTATGATATTTCCATGCTGAACTGAGTTGTTCCGTGTCAAATAAGAAGGAAAAACCCACTTTCCTTTCAGTATT
Organism: Channa argus; assembly: GCF_033026475.1. Lineage (NCBI taxonomy): Eukaryota > Metazoa > Chordata > Actinopteri > Anabantiformes > Channidae > Channa > Channa argus. Next base: position 122,485 of record NC_090219.1, read on the forward strand.
TTGCTGCATTTGGCAGAAACAGGCATATTTGCTCATTCGGCCTGAAAATGCTTTTAAGCGCATAAAAACTTACACTCTTGATTTCTGGCTAAATAAAAGCTGTTGCAATGATATTTCCATAGTGTACTGAGTTGTTCTGGCTCAAATATGAAGGCAAACCCACTTTCCTTTCAGTATTTTGCTGCATTTGGCAGAAATCAGCTCATTCGGCCTGAAAATGCTTTTAAGCGCATAAAAACTTACACTCTTGATTTCTGGCTAAATAAAAGCTGTTGCAATGATATTTCCATGCTGAACTGAGTTGTTCTGGCTCAAATATGAAGGCAAACCCACTTTCCTTTCAGTATTTTGCTGCATTTGGCAGAAACAGGCATATTTGCTCATTCGGCCTGAAAATGCTTTTAAGCGCATAAAAACTTACACTCTTGATTTCTGGCTAAATAAAAGCTGTTGCAATGATATTTCCATGCTGAACTGAGTTGTTCTGGCTCAAATATGAAGGCAAACCCACTTTCCTTTCAGTATTTTGCTGCATTTGGCAGAAACAGGCATATTTGCTCATTCGGCCTGAAAATGCTTTTAAGCGCATAAAAACTTACACTCTTGATTTCTGGCTAAATAAAAGCTGTTGCAATGATATTTCCATGCTGAACTGAGTTGTTCCGTGTCAAATAAGAAGGAAAAACCCACTTTCCTTTCAGTATTTTGCTGCATTTGGCAGAAACAGGCATATTTGCTCATTCGGCCTGAAAATGCTTTTAAGCGCATAAAAACTTACACTCTTAATTTCTGGCTAAATAAAAGCTGTTGCAATGATATTTCCATGCTGAACTGAGTTGGTCTGGGTCAAATATGAAGGCAAACCCACTTTCCTTTCAGTATTTTGCTGCATTTGGCAGAAATCAGCTCATTCGGCCTGAAAATGCTTTTAAGCGCATAAAAACTTGCACTCTTGATTTCTGTCTAAATAAAAGCTGTTGCAATGATATTTCCATGCTGAACTGAGTTGTTCTGGGTCAAATATGAAGGCAAACCCACTTTCCTTTCAGTATTTTGCTGCATTTGGCAGAAACAGGCATATTTGCTCTTTCGGCCTGAAAATGCTTTTAAGCGCATAAAAACTTACACTCTTGATTTCTGGCTAATTAAAAGCTGTTGCAATGATATTTCCATGCTGAACTGAGTTGTTCTGGCTCAAATATGAAGGCAAATCCACTTTCCTTTCAGTATTTTGCTGTATTTGGCAGAAATCAGCTAATTCGGCCTGAAAATGCTTTTAAGCGCATAAAAACTTACACTCTTGATTTCTGGCTAAATAAAAGCTGTTGCAATGATATTTCCATGCTGAACTGAGTTGTTCTGTGTCAGATATGAAGGCAAACCCACTTTCCTTTCAGTATTTTGCTGCATTTGGCAGAAATCAGCTCATTCGGCCTGAAAATGCTTTTAAGCGCATAAAAACTTACACTCTGGATTTCTGGCTAAATAAAAGCTGTTGCATTGATATTTCCATGCTGAACTGAGTTGTTCTGGCTCAAATATGAAGGCAAACCCACTTTCCTTTCAGTATTTTGCTGCATTTGGCAGAAATCAGCTCATTCGGCCTGAAAATGCTTTTAAGCGCATAAAAACTTACACTCTTGATTTCTGGCTAAATAAAAGCTGTTGCAATGATATTTCCATGCTGAACTGAGTTGTTCTGCCTCAAATATGAAGGCAAACCCACTTTCCTTTCAGTATTTTGCTGCATTTGGCAGAAACAGGCATATTTGCTCTTTCGGCCTGAAAATGCTTTTAAGCGCATAAAAACTTACACTCTTGATTTCTGGCTAAATAAAGGCTGTTGCAATGATATTTCCGAGCAGAACTGAGTTGTTCTGGCTCAAATATGAAGGCAAACCCACTTTCCTTTCAGTATTTTGCTTCATTTGGCAGAAACAGGCATATTTGCTCATTCGGCCTGAAAATGCTTTTAAGCGCATAAAAACTTACACTCTTGATTTCTGGCTAAATAAAAGCTGTTGCAATGATATTTCCATGCTGAACTGAGTTGGTCTGGGTCAAATATGAAGGCAAACCCACTTTCCTTTCAGTATTTTGCTGCATTTGGCAGAAACAGGCATATTTTCTCATTCGGCCTGAAAATGCTTTTAAGCGCATAAAAACTTACGCTCTTGATTTCTGGCTAAATAAAAGCTGTTGCAATGATATTTCCATGCTGAACTGAGTTGTTCTGGCTCAAATATGAAGGCAAACCCACTTTCCTTTCAGTATTTTGCTGCATTTGGCAGAAACAGGCATATTTGCTCATTTGGCCTGAAAATGCTTTTAAGCGCATAAAAACTTACGCTCTTGATTTCTGGCTAAATAAAAGCTGTTGCAATGATATTTCCATGCTGAACTGAGTTGTTCCGTGTCAAATAAGAAGGAAAAACCCACTTTCCTTTCAGTATTTTGCTGCATTTGGCAGAAACAGGCATATTTGCTCATTCGGCCTGAAAATGCTTTTAAGCGCATAAAAACTTACACTCTTGATTTCTGGCTAAATAAAAGCTGTTGCAATGATATTTCCATAGTGTACTGAGTTGTTCTGGCTCAAATATGAAGGCAAACCCACTTTCCTTTCAGTATTTTGCTGCATTTGGCAGAAATCAGCTCATTCGGCCTGAAAATGCTTTTAAGCGCATAAAAACTTACACTCTTGATTTCTGGCTAAATAAAAGCTGTTGCAATGATATTTCCATGCTGAACTGAGTTGTTCTGGCTCAAATATGAAGGCAAACCCACTTTCCTTTCAGTATTTTGCTGCATTTGGCAGAAACAGGCATATTTGCTCATTCCGCCTGAAAATGCTTTTAAGCGCATAAAAACTTACACTCTTGATTTTTGGCTAAATAAAAGCTGTTGCAATGATATTTCCATGCTGAACTGAGTTGTTCTGGCTCAAATATGAAGGCAAACCCACTTTCCTTTCAGTATTTTGCTGCATTTGGCAGAAACAGGCATATTTGCTCATTCGGCCTGAAAATGCTTTTAAGCGCATAAAAACTTACACTCTTGATTTCTGGCTAAATAAAAGCTGTTGCAATGATATTTCCATGCTGAACTGAGTTGTTCTGGGTCAGATATGAAGGCAAACCCACTTTCCTTTCAGTATTTTGCTGCATTTGGCAGAAATCAGCTCATTCGGCCTGAAAATGCTTTTAAGCGCATAAAAACGTACACTCTTGATTTTTGGCTAAATAAAAGCTGTTGCAATGATATTTCCATGCTGAACTTAGTTGTTCTGGGTCAAATCTGAAGGCAAACCCACTTTCCTTTCAGTATTTGCTGCATTTGGCACAAACAGGCATATTTGCTCATTCCGCCTGAAAATGCTTTTAAGCGCATAAAAACTTACACTCTTGATTTCTGGCTAAATAAAAGCTGTTGCAATGATATTTCCATGCTGAACTGAGTTGTTCTGGCTCAAATATGAAGGCAAACCCACTTTCCTTTCAGTATTTTGCTGCATTTGGCAGAAACAGGCATATTTGCTCATTCGGCCTGAAAATGCTTTTAAGCGCATAAAAACTTACACTCTTGATTTCTGGCTAAATAAAAGCTGTTGCAATGATATTTCCATGCTGAACTGAGTTGTTCTGGGTCAAATATGAAGGCAAACCCACTTTCCTTTCAGTATTTTGCTGCATTTGGCAGAAATCAGCTCATTCGGCCTGAAAATGCTTTTAAGCGCATAAAAACTTACACTCTGGATTTCTGGCTAAATAAAAGCTGTTGCATTGATATTTCCATGCTGAACTGAGTTGTTCTGGCTCAAATATGAAGGCAAACCCACTTTCCTTTCAGTATTTTGCTGCATTTGGCAGAAATCAGCTCATTCGTCCTGAAAATGCTTTTAAGCGCATAAAAACGTACACTCTTGATTTTTGGCTAAATAAAAGCTGTTGCAATGATATTTCCATGCTGAACTGAGTTGTTCTGGGTCAAATCTGAAGGCAAACCCACTTTCTTTCAGTATTTTGCTGCATTTGGCAGAAACAGGCATATTTGCTCATTCGGCCTGAAAATGCTTTTAAGCGCATAAAAACTTACGCTCTTGATTTCTGGCTAAATAAAAGCTGTTGCAATGATATTTCCATGCTGAACTGAGATGTTGTGGGTCAGATATGAAGGCAAACCCACTTTCCTTTCAGTATTTTGCTGCATTTGGCAGAAACAGGCATATTTGCTCATTCGGCCTGAAAATGCTTTTAAGCGCATAAAAACTTACACTCTTGATTTCTGGCTAAATAAAAGCTGTTGCAATGATATTTCCATGCTGAACTGAGTTGTTCTGGGTCAAATATGAAGGCAAACCCACTTTCCTTTCAGTATTTTGCTGCATTTGGCAGAAATCAGCTCATTCGGCCTGAAAATGCTTTTAAGCGCATAAAAACTTACGCTCTTGATTTCTGGCTAAATAAAAGCTGTTGCAATGATATTTCCATGCTGAACTGAGTTGTTCTGGCTCAAATATGAAGGCAAACCCACTTTCCTTTCAGTATTTTGCTGCATTTGGCAGAAACAGGCATATTTGCTCATTCGGCCTGAAAATGCTTTTAAGCGCATAAAAACTTACACTCTTGATTTCTGGCTAAATAAAAGCTGTTGCAATGATATTTCCATGCTGAACTGAGTTGTTCCGTGTCAAATAAGAAGGAAAAACCCACTTTCCTTTCAGTATTTTGCTGCATTTGGCAGAAACAGGCATATTTGCTCATTCGGCCTGAAAATGCTTTTAAGCGCATAAAAACTTACACTCTTGATTTCTGGCTAAATAAAAGCTGTTGCAATGATATTTCCATGCTGAACTGAGTTGTTCTGGCTCAAATATGAAGGCAAACCCACTTTCCTTTCAGTATTTTGCTGCATTTGGCAGAAACAGGCATATTTGCTCATTCGGCCTGAAAATGCTTTTAAGCGCATAAAAACTTACACTCTTGATTTCTGGCTAATTAAAAGCTGTTGCAATGATATTTCCATGCTGAACTGAGTTGTTCTGGCTCAAATATGAAGGCAAATCCACTTTCCTTTCAGTATTTTGCTGTATTTGGCAGAAATCAGCTCATTCGGCCTGAAAATGCTTTTAAGCGCATAAAAACTTACAATCTTGATTTCTGGCTAAATAAAAGCTGTTGCAATGATATTTCTATGCTGAACTGAGTTGTTCTGGCTCAAATATGAAGGCAAACCCACTTTCCTTTCAGTATTTTGCTGCATTTGGCAGAAACAGGCATATTTGCTCATTCGGCCCTGAAAATGCTTTTAAGCGCATAAACACTTACACTCTTGATTTCTGGCTAAATAAAAGCTGTTGCAATGATATTTCCATGCTGAACTGAGTTGTTCTGGGTCAAATATGAAGGCAAATCCACTTTCCTTTCAGTATTTTGCTGCATTTGGCAGAAACAGGCATATTTGCTCATTCGGCCTGAAAATGCTTTTAAGCGCATAAAAACTTACGCTCTTGATTTCTGGCTAAATAAAAGCTGTTGCAATGATATTTCCATGCTGAACTGAGTTGTTCTGTGTCAGATATGAAGGCAAACCCACTTTCCTTTCAGTATTTTGCTGCATTTGGCAGAAATCAGCTCATTCGGCCTGAAAATGCTTTTAAGCGCATAAAAACTTACACTCTGGATTTCTGGCTAAATAAAAGCTGTTGCATTGATATTTCCATGCTGAACTGAGTTGTTCTGGCTCAAATATGAAGGCAAACCCACTTTCCTTTCAGTATTTTGCTGCATTTGGCAGAAATCAGCTCATTCGGCCTGAAAATGCTTTTAAGCGCATAAAAACTTACACTCTTGATTTCTGGCTAAATAAAAGCTGTTGCAATGATATTTCCATGCTGAACTGAGTTGTTCTGCCTCAAATATGAAGGCAAACCCACTTTCCTTTCAGTATTTTGCTGCATTTGGCAGAAACAGGCATATTTGCTCTTTCGGCCTGAAAATGCTTTTAAGCGCATAAAAACTTACACTCTTGATTTCTGGCTAAATAAAGGCTGTTGCAATGATATTTCCATGCTGAACTGAGTTGTTCTGGCTCAAATATGAAGGCAAACCCACTTTCCTTTCAGTATTTTGCTGCATTTGGCAGAAACAGGCATATTTGCTCATTCGGCCTGAAAATGCTTTTAAGCGCATAAAAACTTACACTCTTGATTTCTGGCTAAATAAAAGCTGTTGCAATGATATTTCCATGCTGAACTGAGTTGGTCTGGGTCAAATATGAAGGCAAACCCACTTTCCTTTCAGTATTTTGCTGCATTTGGCAGAAACAGGCATATTTGCTCATTCGGCCTGAAAATGCTTTTAAGCGCATAAAAACTTACACTCTTGATTTCTGGCTAAATAAAAGCTGTTGCAATGATATTTCCATGCTGAACTTAGTTGTTCCGGGTCAAATCTGAAGGCAAACCCACTTTTCTTTCAATATTTTGCTGCATTTGGCAGAAACAGGCATATTTTCTCATTCGGCCTGAAAATGCTTTTAAGCGCATAAAAACTTACACTCTTGATTTCTGGCTAAATAAAAGCTGTTGCAATGATATTTCCATGCTGAACTGAGTTGTTCTGGCTCAAATATGAAGGCAAACCCACTTTCCTTTCAGTATTTTGCTGCATTTGGCAGAAACAGGCATATTTGCTCATTTGGCCTGTAAATGCTTTTAAGCGCATAAAAACTTACGCTCTTGATTTCTGGCTAAATAAAAGCTGTTGCTATGATATTTCCATGCTGAACTGAGTTTTTCCGTGTCAAATAAGAAGGAAAAACCCACTTTCCTTTCAGTATTTTGCTGCATTTGGAAGAAACAGGCATATTTGCTCATTCGGCCTGAAAATGCTTTTAAGCGCATAAAAACTTACACTCTTGATTTCTGGCTAAATAAAAGCTGTTGCAATGATATTTCCATAGTGTACTGAGTTGTTCTGGCTCAAATATGAAGGCAAACCCACTTTCCTTTCAGTATTTTGCTGCATTTGGCAGAAATCAGCTCATTCGGCCTGAAAATGCTTTTAAGCGCATAAAAACTTACACTCTTGATTTCTGGCTAAATAAAAGCTGTTGCAATGATATTTCCATGCTGAACTGAGTTGTTCTGGCTCAAATATGAAGGCAAACCCACTTTCCTTTCAGTATTTTGCTGCATTTGGCAGAAACAGGCATATTTGCTCATTCCGCCTGAAAATGCTTTTAAGCGCATAAAAACTTACACTCTTGATTTCTGGCTAAATAAAAGCTGTTGCAATGATATTTCCATGCTGAACTGAGTTGTTCTGGCTCAAATATGAAGGCAAACCCACTTTCCTTTCAGTATTTTGCTGCATTTGGCAGAAACAGGCATATTTGCTCATTCGGCCTGAAAATGCTTTTAAGCGCATAAAAACTTACACTCTTGATTTCTGGCTAAATAAAAGCTGTTGCAATGATATTTCCATGCTGAACTGAGTTGTTCCGTGTCAAATAAGAAGGAAAAACCCACTTTCCTTTCAGTATTTTGCTGCATTTGGCAGAAACCGGCATATTTGCTCATTCGGCCTGAAAATGCTTTTAAGCGCATAAAAACTTACACTCTTAATTTCTGGCTAAATAAAAGCTGTTGCAATGATATTTCCATGCTGAACTGAGTTGGTCTGGGTCAAATATGAAGGCAAACCCACTTTCCTTTCAGTATTTTGCTGCATTTGGCAGAAATCAGCTCATTCGGCCTGAAAATGCTTTTAAGCGCATAAAAACTTACACTCTTGATTTCTGGCTAAATAAAAGCTGTTGCAATGATATTTCCATGCTGAACTGAGTTGTTCCGTGTCAAATAAGAAGGAAAAACCCACTTTCCTTTCAGTATTTTGCTGCATTTGGCAGAAACAGGCATATTTGCTCATTCGGCCTGAAAATGCTTTTAAGCGCATAAAAACTTACACTCTTGATTTCTGGCTAAATAAAAGCTGTTGCGATGATATTTCCATGCTGAACTGAGTTGTTCTGGGTCAAATATGAAGGCAAACCCACTTTCCTTTCAGTATTTTGCTGCATTTGGCAGAAACAGGCATATTTGCTCATTCGGCCTGAAAATGCTTTTAAGCGCATAAAAACTTACACTCTTGATTTCTGGCTAATTAAAAGCTGTTGCAATGATATTTCCATGCTGAACTGAGTTGTTCTGGCTCAAATATGAAGGCAAATCCACTTTCCTTTCAGTATTTTGCTGTATTTGGCAGAAATCAGCTAATTCGGCCTGAAAATGCTTTTAAGCGCATAAAAACTTACACTCTTGATTTCTGGCTAAATAAAAGCTGTTGCAATGATATTTCTATGCTGAACTTAGTTGTTCTGGCTCAAATATGAAGGCAAACCCACTTTCCTTTCAGTATTTTGCTGCATTTGGCAGAAACAAGCATATTTGCTCATTCGGCCCTGAAAATGCTTTTAAGCGCATAAACACTTACACTCTTGATTTCTGGCTAAATAAAAGCTGTTGCAATGATATTTCCATGCTGAACTGAGTTGTTCTGGGTCAAATATGAAGGCAAATCCACTTTCCTTTCAGTATTTTGCTGCATTTGGCAGAAACAGGCATATTTGCTCATTCGGCCTGAAAATGCTTTTAAGCGCATAAAAACTTACGCTCTTGATTTCTGGCTAAATAAAAGCTGTTGCAATGATATTTCCATGCTGAACTGAGTTGTTCTGTGTCAGATATGAAGGCAAACCCACTTTCCTTTCAGTATTTTGCTGCATTTGGCAGAAATCAGCTCATTCGGCCTGAAAATGCTTTTAAGCGCATAAAAACTTACACTCTGGATTTCTGGCTAAATAAAAGCTGTTGCATTGATATTTCCATGCTGAACTGAGTTGTTCTGGCTCAAATATGAAGGCAAACCCACTTTCCTTTCAGTATTTTGCTGCATTTGGCAGAAACAGGCATATTTGCTCTTTCGGCCTGAAAATGCTTTTAAGCGCATAAAAACTTACACTCTTGATTTCTGGCTAAATAAAGGCTGTTGCAATGATGTTTCCATGCTGAACTGAGTTGTTCTGGCTCAAATATGAAGGCAAACCCACTTTCCTTTCAGTATTTTGCTGCATTTGGCAGAAACAGGCATATTTGCTCATTCGGCCTGAAAATGCTTTTAAGCGCATAAAAACTTACACTCTTGATTTCTGGCTAAATAAAAGCTGTTGCAATGATATTTCCATGCTGAACTGAGTTGGTCTGGGTCAAATATGAAGGCAAACCCACTTTCCTTTCAGTATTTTGCTGCATTTGGCAGAAACAGGCATATTTGCTCATTTGGCCTGAAAATGCTTTTAAGCGCATAAAAACTTACGCTCTTGATTTCTGGCTAAATAAAAGCTGTTGCAATGATATTTCCATGCTGAACTGAGTTGTTCCGTGTCAAATAAGAAGGAAAAACCCACTTTCCTTTCAGTATTTTGCTGCATTTGGCAGAAACAGGCATATTTGCTCATTCGGCCTGAAAATGCTTTTAAGCGCATAAAAACTTACACTCTTGATTTCTGGCTAAATAAAAGCTGTTGCGATGATATTTCCATGCTGAACTGAGTTGTTCTGGGTCAAATATGAAGGCAAACCCACTTTCCTTTCAGTATTTTGCTGCATTTGGCAGAAACAGGCATATTTGCTCATTCGGCCTGAAAATGCTTTTAAGCGCATAAAAACTTACACTCTTGATTTCTGGCTAATTAAAAGCTGTTGCAATGATATTTCCATGCTGAACTGAGTTGTTCTGGCTCAAATATGAAGGCAAATCCACTTTCCTTTCAGTATTTTGCTGTATTTGGCAGAAATCAGCTAATTCGGCCTGAAAATGCTTTTAAGCGCATAAAAACTTACACTCTTGATTTCTGGCTAAATAAAAGCTGTTGCAATGATATTTCTATGCTGAACTTAGTTGTTCTGGCTCAAATATGAAGGCAAACCCACTTTCCTTTCAGTATTTTGCTGCATTTGGCAGAAACAAGCATATTTGCTCATTCGGCCCTGAAAATGCTTTTAAGCGCATAAACACTTACACTCTTGATTTCTGGCTAAATAAAAGCTGTTGCAATGATATTTCCATGCTGAACTGAGTTGTTCTGGGTCAAATATGAAGGCAAATCCACTTTCCTTTCAGTATTTTGCTGCATTTGGCAGAAACAGGCATATTTGCTCATTCGGCCTGAAAATGCTTTTAAGCGCATAAAAACTTACGCTCTTGATTTCTGGCTAAATAAAAGCTGTTGCAATGATATTTCCATGCTGAACTGAGTTGTTCTGTGTCAGATATGAAGGCAAACCCACTTTCCTTTCAGTATTTTGCTGCATTTGGCAGAAATCAGCTCATTCGGCCTGAAAATGCTTTTAAGCGCATAAAAAATTACACTCTGGATTTCTGGCTAAATAAAAGCTGTTGCATTGATATTTCCATGCTGAACTGAGTTGTTCTGGCTCAAATATGAAGGCAAACCCACTTTCCTTTCAGTATTTTGCTGCATTTGGCAGAAATCAGCTCATTCGGCCTGAAAATGCTTTTAAGCGCATAAAAACTTACACTCTTGATTTCTGGCTAAATAAAAGCTGTTGCAATGATATTTCCATGCTGAACTGAGTTGTTCTGCCTCAAATATGAAGGCAAACCCACTTTCCTTTCAGTATTTTGCTGCATTTGGCAGAAACAGGCATATTTGCTCTTTCGGCCTGAAAATGCTTTTAAGCGCATAAAAACTTACACTCTTGATTTCTGGCTAAATAAAGGCTGTTGCAATGATATTTCCATGCTGAACTGAGTTGTTCTGGCTCAAATATGAAGGCAAACCCACTTTCCTTTCAGTATTTTGCTGCATTTGGCAGAAACAGGCATATTTGCTCATTCGGCCTGAAAATGCTTTTAAGCGCATAAAAACTTACACTCTTGATTTCTGGCTAAATAAAAGCTGTTGCAATGATATTTCCATGCTGAACTGAGTTGGTCTGGGTCAAATATGAAGGCAAACCCACTTTCCTTTCAGTATTTTGCTGCATTTGGCAGAAACAGGCATATTTTCTCATTCGGCCTGAAAATGCTTTTAAGCGCATAAAAACTTACGCTCTTGATTTCTGGCTAAATAAAAGCTGTTGCAATGATATTTCCATGCTGAACTTAGTTGTTCTGGCTCAAATATGAAGGCAAACCCACTTTCCTTTCAGTATTTTGCTGCATTTGGCAGAAACAGGCATATTTGCTCATTTGGCCTGAAAATGCTTTTAAGCGCATAAAAACTTACGCTCTTGATTTCTGGCTAAATAAAAGCTGTTGCAATGATATTTCCATGCTGAACTGAGTTGTTCCGTGTCAAATAAGAAGGAAAAACCCACTTTCCTTTCAGTATTTTGCTGCATTTGGCAGAAATCAGCTCATTCGGCCTGAAAATGCTTTTAAGCGCATAAAAACTTACGCTCTTGATTTCTGGCTAAATAAAAGCTGTTGCAATGATATTTCCATGCTGAACTGAGATGTTCTGGGTCAGATATGAAGGCAAACCCACTTTCCTTTCAGTATTTGCTGCATTTGGCACAAACAGGCATATTTGCTCATTCGGCCTGAAAATGCTTTTTAGCGCATAAAAACTTACACTCTTGATTTCTGGCTAAATAAAAGCTGTTGCAATGATATTTCCATGCTGAACTGAGTTGTTCTGGCTCAAATATGAAGGCAAACCCACTTTCCTTTCAGTATTTTGCTGCATTTGGCAGAAACAGGCATATTTGCTCATTCGGCCTGAAAATGCTTTTAAGCGCATAAAAACGTACACTCTTGATTTCTGGCTAAATTAAAGCTGTTGCAATGATATTTCCATGCTGAACTGAGTGGTTCTGGGTCAAATATGATGACAAACCCACTTTCCTTTCAGTATTTTGCTGCATTTGGCAGAAATCAGCTCATTCGGCCTGAAAATGCTTTTAAGCGCATAAAAACTTACACTCTGGATTTCTGGCTAAATAAAAGCTGTTGCATTGATATTTCCATGCTGAACTGAGTTGTTCTGGCTCAAATATGAAGGCAAACCCACTTTCCTTTCAGTATTTTGCTGCATTTGGCAGAAATCAGCTCATTCGTCCTGAAAATGCTTTTAAGCGCATAAAAACTTACACTCTTGATTTCTGGCTAAATAAAAGCTGTTGCAATGATATTTCCATGCTGAACTGAGTTGTTCTGCCTCAAATATGAAGGCAAACCCACTTTCCTTTCAGTATTTTGCTGCATTTGGCAGAAACAGGCATATTTGCTCATTCGGCCTGAAAATGCTTTTAAGCGCATAAAAACTTACACTCTTGATTTCTGGCTAAATAAAAGCTGTTGCAATGATATTTCCATGCTGAACTGAGTTGTTCTGGCTCAAATATGAAGGCAAACCCACTTTCCTTTCAGTATTTTGCTGCATTTGGCAGAAACAGGCATATTTGCTCATTCGGCCTGAAAATGCTTTTAAGCGCATAAAAACTTACACTCTTGATTTCTGGCTAAATAAAAGCTGTTGCAATGATATTTCCATGCTGAACTGAGTTGTTCTGGCTCAAATATGAAGGCAAACCCACTTTCCTTTCAGTATTTTGCTGCATTTGGCAGAAACAGGCATATTTGCTCATTCGGCCTGAAAATGCTTTTAAGCGCATAAAAACTTACACTCTTGATTTCTGGCTAAATAAAAGCTGTTGCAATGATATTTCCATGCTGAACTGAGTTGTTCTGGGTCAAATATGAAGGCAAACCCACTTTCCTTTCAGTATTTTGCTGCAATTGGCAGAAACAAGCATATTTGCTCATTCGGCCTGAAAATGCTTTTAAGCGCATAAAAACTTACACTCTTGATTTCTGGCTAAATAAAAGCTGTTGCAATGATATTTCCATGCTGAACTGAGTTGTTCCGTGTCAAATAAGAAGGAAAACCCACTTTCCTTTCAGTATTTTGCTGCATTTGGCAGAAACAGGCATATTTGCTCATTCGGCCTGAAAATGCTTTTAAGCGCATAAAAACTTACACTCTTGATTTCTGGCTAAATAAAAGCTGTTGCAATGATATTTCCATGCTGAACTGAGTTGTTCCGTGTCAAATAAGAAGGAAAACCCACTTTCCTTTCAGTATTTTGCTGCATTTGGCAGAAACAGGCATATTTGCTCATTCGGCCTGAAAATGCTTTTAAGCGCATAAAAACTTACACTCTTGATTTCTGGCTAAATAAAAGCTGTTGCAATGATATTTCCATGCTGAACTGAGTTGTTCCGTGTCAAATAAGAAGGAAAAACCCACTTTCCTTTCAGTATTTTGCTGCATTTGGCAGAAACAGGCATATTTGCTCATTCGGCCTGAAAATGCTTTTAAGCGCATAAAAACCTACACTCTTGATTTCTGGCTAAATAAAAGCTGTTGCAATGATATTTCCATGCTGAACTGAGTTGTTCTGGCTCAAATATGAAGGCAAACCCACTTTCCTTTCAGTATTTTGCTGCATTTGGCAGAAATCAGCTCATTCGTCCTGAAAATGCTTTTAAGCGCATAAAAACTTACACTCGTGATTTCTGGCTAAATAAAAGCTGTTGCAATTATATTTCCATGCTGAACTGAGTTGTTCTGGGTCAAATATGAAGGCAAACCCACTTTCCTTTCAGTATTTTGCTGCATTTGGCAGAAATCAGCTCATTCGGCCTGAAAATGCTTTTAAGCGCATAAAAACTTACACTCTTGATTTTTGGCTAAATAAAAGCTGTTGCAATGATATTTCCATGCTGAACTGAGTTGTTCTGGCTCAAATATGAAGGCAAACCCACTTTCTTTTCAGTATTTTGCTGCATTTGGCAGAAACAGGCATATTTGCTCATTCGGCCTGAAAATGCTTTTAAGCGCATAAAAACTTACACTCTTGATTTCTGGCTAAATAAAAGCTGTTGCAATGATATTTCCATGCTGAACTGAGTTGGTCTGGGTCAAATATGAAGGCAAACCCACTTTCCTTTCAGTATTTTGCTGCATTTGGCAGAAATCAGCTCATTCGGCCTGAAAATGCTTTTAAGCGCATAAAAACGTAAACTCTTGATTTTTGGCTAAATAAAAGCTGTTGCAATGATATTTCCATGCTGAACTGAGTTGGTCTGGTTCAAATATGAAGGCAAACCCACTTTCCTTTCAGTATTTTGCTGCATTTGGCAGAAACAGGCATATTTGCTCATTCGGCCTGAAAATGCTTTTAAGCGCATAAAAACTTGCACTCTTGATTTCTGGCTAAATAAAAGCTGTTGCAATGATATTTCCATGCTGAACTGAGTTGTTCTGGCTCAAATATGAAGGCAAACCCACTTTCCTTTCAGTATTTTGCTGCATTTGGCAGAAACAGGCATATTTGCTCATTCGGCCTGAAAATGCTTTTAAGCGCATAAAAACTTACACTCTTGATTTCTGGCTAAATAAAAGCTGTTGCAATGATATTTCCATGCTGAACTGAGTTGTTCTGGGTCAAATATGAAGGCAAACCCACTTTCCTTTCAGTATTTTGCTGCAATTGGCAGAAACAAGCATATTTGCTCATTCGGCCTGAAAATGCTTTTAAGCGCATAAAAACTTACACTCTTGATTTCTGGCTAAATAAAAGCTGTTGCAATGATATTTCCATGCTGAACTGAGTTGTTCCGTGTCAAATAAGAAGGAAAACCCACTTTCCTTTCAGTATTTTGCTGCATTTGGCAGAAACAGGCATATTTGCTCATTCGGCCTGAAAATGCTTTTAAGCGCATAAAAACTTACACTCTTGATTTCTGGCTAAATAAAAGCTGTTGCAATGATATTTCCATGCTGAACTGAGTTGTTCCGTGTCAAATAAGAAGGAAAACCCACTTTCCTTTCAGTATTTTGCTGCATTTGGCAGAAACAGGCATATTTGCTCATTCGGCCTGAAAATGCTTTTAAGCGCATAAAAACTTACACTCTTGATTTCTGGCTAAATAAAAGCTGTTGCAATGATATTTCCATGCTGAACTGAGTTGTTCCGTGTCAAATAAGAAGGAAAAACCCACTTTCCTTTCAGTATTTTGCTGCATTTGGCAGAAACAGGCATATTTGCTCATTCGGCCTGAAAATGCTTTTAAGCGCATAAAAACTTACACTCTTGATTTCTGGCTAAATAAAAGCTGTTGCAATGATATTTCCATGCTGAACTGAGTTGTTCTGGCTCAAATATGAAGGCAAACCCACTTTCCTTTCAGTATTTTGCTGCATTTGGCAGAAATCAGCTCATTCGTCCTGAAAATGCTTTTAAGCGCATAAAAACTTACACTCGTGATTTCTGGCTAAATAAAAGCTGTTGCAATTATATTTCCATGCTGAACTGAGTTGTTCTGGGTCAAATATGAAGGCAAACCCACTTTCCTTTCAGTATTTTGCTGCATTTGGCAGAAATCAGCTCATTCGGCCTGAAAATGCTTTTAAGCGCATAAAAACTTACACTCTTGATTTTTGGCTAAATAAAAGCTGTTGCAATGATATTTCCATGCTGAACTGAGTTGTTCTGGCTCAAATATGAAGGCAAACCCACTTTCTTTTCAGTATTTTGCTGCATTTGGCAGAAACAGGCATATTTGCTCATTCGGCCTGAAAATGCTTTTAAGCGCATAAAAACTTACACTCTTGATTTCTGGCTAAATAAAAGCTGTTGCAATGATATTTCCATGCTGAACTGAGTTGGTCTGGGTCAAATATGAAGGCAAACCCACTTTCCTTTCAGTATTTTGCTGCATTTGGCAGAAATCAGCTCATTCGGCCTGAAAATGCTTTTAAGCGCATAAAAACGTAAACTCTTGATTTTTGGCTAAATAAAAGCTGTTGCAATGATATTTCCATGCTGAACTGAGTTGGTCTGGTTCAAATATGAAGGCAAACCCACTTTCCTTTCAGTATTTTGCTGCATTTGGCAGAAACAGGCATATTTGCTCATTCGGCCTGAAAATGCTTTTAAGCGCATAAAAACTTGCACTCTTGATTTCTGGCTAAATAAAAGCTGTTGCAATGATATTTCCATGCTGAACTGAGTTGTTCTGGCTCAAATATGAAGGCAAACCCACTTTCCTTTCAGTATTTTGCTGCATTTGGCAGAAACAGGCATATTTGCTCATTTGGCCTGAAAATGCTTTTAAGCGCATAAACACTTACACTCTTGATTTCTGGCTAAATAAAAGCTGTTGCAATGATATTTCCATGCTGAACTGAGTTGTTCTGGCTCAAATATGAAGGCAAACCCACTTTCCTTTCAGTATTTTGCTGCATTTGGCAGAAATCAGCTTATTCGGCCTGAAAATGCTTTTAAGCGCATAAAAACGTACACTCTTGATTTCTGGCTAAATAAAAGCTGTTGCAATGATATTTCCATGCTGAACTGAGTTGTTCTGGGTCAAATATGAAGGCAAACCCACTTTCCTTTCAGTATTTTGCTGCATTTGGCAGAAATCAGCTCATTCGGCCTGAAAATGCTTTTAAGCGCATAAAAACTTACACTCTTGATTTCTGGCTAAATAAAAGCTGTTGCAATGATATTTCCATGCTGAACTGAGTTGTTCTGGCTCAAATATGAAGGCAAACCCACTTTCCTTTCAGTATTTTGCTGCATTTGGCAGAAATCAGCTCATTCGGCCTGAAAATGCTTTTAAGCGCATAAAAACGTACACTCTTGATTTCTGGCTAAATAAAAGCTGTTGCAATGATATTTCAATGCTGAACTGAGTTGTTCTGGGTCAAATATGAAGGCAAACCCACTTTCCTTTCAGTATTTTGCTGCACTTGGCAGAAACTGGCATATTTGCTCATTTGGCCTGAAAATGCTTTTAAGCGCATAAAAACTTACACTCTTGATTTCTGGCTAAATAAAAGCTGTTGCGATGATATTTCCATGCTGAACTGAGTTGTTCTGGCTCAAATATGAAGGCAAACCCACTTTCCTTTCAGTATTTTGCTGCATTTGGCAGAAACAGGCATATTTGCTCATTTGGCCTGAAAATGCTTTTAAGCGCATAAAAACTTACACTCTTGATTTCTGGCTAAATAAAAGCTGTTGCGATGATATTTCCATGCTGAACTGAGTTGTTCTGGCTCAAATATGAAGGCAAACCCACTTTCCTTTCAGTATTTTGCTGCATTTGGCAGAAACAGGCATATTTGCTCATTCGGCCTGAAAATGCTTTTAAGCGCATAAAAACTTACACTCTTGATTTCTGGCTAAATAAAAGCTGTTGAAATTATATTTCTATGCTGAACTGAGTTGTTCTGGCTCAAATATGAAGGCAAACCCACTTTCCTTTCAGTATTTTGCTGCATTTGGCAGAAACAGGCATATTTGCTCATTCGGCCTGAAAATGCTTTTAAGCGCATAAAAACTTACACTCTTGATTTCTGGCTAAATAAAAGCTGTTGCAATGATATTTCCATGCTGAACTGAGTTGTTCTGGCTCAAATATGAAGGCAAACCCACTTTCCTTTCAGTATTTTGCTGCATTTGGCAGAAACAGGCATATTTGCTCATTCGGCCTGAAAATGCTTTTAAGCGCATAAAAACTTACACTCTTGATTTCTGGCTAAATAAAAGCTGTTGAAATTATATTTCTATGCTGAACTGAGTTGTTCTGGCTCAAATATGAAGGCAAACCCACTTTCCTTTCAGTATTTTGCTGCATTTGGCAGAAACAGGCATATTTGCTCATTCGGCCTGAAAATGCTTTTAAGCGCATAAAAACTTACACTCTTGATTTCTGGCTAAATAAAAGCTGTTGCAATTATATTTCCATGCTGAACTGAGTTGTTCTGGGTCAAATATGAAGGCAAACCCACTTTCCTTTCAGTATTTTGCGGCATTTGGCAGAAATCAGCTCATTCGGCCTGAAAATGCTTTTAAGCGCATAAAAACTTACACTCTTGATTTCTGGCTAAATAAAAGCTGTTGCAATGATATTTCCATGCTGAACTGAGTTGTTCTGGCTCAAATATGAAGGCAAACCCACTTTCCTTTCAGTATTTTGCTGCATTTGGCAGAAACAGGCATATTTGCTCATTCGGCCTGAAAATGCTTTTAAGCGCATAAAAACTTACACTCTTGATTTCTGGCTAAATAAAAGCTGTTGCAATGATATTTCCATGCTGAACTGAGTTGTTCTGGGTCAGATATGAAGGCAAACCCACTTTCCTTTCAGTATTTGCTGCATTTGGCAGAAACAGGCATATTTGCTCATTTGGCCTGAAAATGCTTTTAAGCGCATAAAAACTTACACTCTTGATTTCTAGCTAAATAAAAGCTGTTGCAATGATATTTCCATGCTGAACTGAGTTGTTCTGGGTCAAATATGAAGGCAAACCCACTTTCCTTTCAGTATTTTGCTGCATTTGGCAGAAATCAGCTCATTCGGCCTGAAAATGCTTTTAAGCGCATAAAAACGTACACTCTTGATTTTTGGCTAAATAAAAGCTGTTGCAATGATATTTCCATGCTGAACTTAGTTGTTCTGGGTCAAATCTGAAGGCAAACCCACTTTCCTTTTGGTATTTTGCTGCATTTGGCAGAAACAGGCATATTTGCTCATTCGGCCTGAAAATGCTTTTAAGCGCATAAAAACTTACGCTCTTGATTTCTGGCTAAATAAAAGCTGTTGCAATGATATTTCCATGCTGAACTGAGATGTTCTGGGTCAGATATGAAGGCAAACCCACTTTCCTTTCAGTATTTGCTGCATTTGGCACAAACAGGCATATTTGCTCATTCGGCCTGAAAATGCTTTTTAGCGCATAAAAACTTACACTCTTGATTTCTGGCTAAATAAAAGCTGTTGCAATGATATTTCCATGCTGAACTGAGTTGTTCTGGCTCAAATATGAAGGCAAACCCACTTTCCTTTCAGTATTTTGCTGCATTTGGCAGAAACAGGCATATTTGCTCATTCGGCCTGAAAATGCTTTTAAGCGCATAAAAACTTACACTCTTGATTTCTGTCTAAATAAAAGCTGTTGCAATGATATTTCCATGCTGAACTGAGTTGTTCTGGGTCAAATATGAAGGCAAACCCACTTTCCTTTCAGTATTTTGCTGCATTTGGCAGAAATCAGCTCATTCGGCCTGAAAATGCTTTTAAGCGCATAAAAACGTACACTCTTGATTTCTGGCTAAATAAAAGCTGTTGCAATGATATTTCAATGCTGAACTGAGTTGTTCTGGGTCAAATATGAAGGCAAACCCACTTTCCTTTCAGTATTTTGCTGCATTTGGCAGAAACTGGCATATTTGCTCATTTGGCCTGAAAATGCTTTTAAGCGCATAAAAACTTACACTCTTGATTTCTGGCTAAATAAAAGCTGTTGCGATGATATTTCCATGCTGAACTGAGTTGTTCTGGCTCAAATATGAAGGCAAACCCACTTTCCTTTCAGTATTTTGCTGCATTTGGCAGAAACAGGCATATTTGCTCATTTGGCCTGAAAATGCTTTTAAGCGCATAAAAACTTACACTCTTGATTTCTGGCTAAATAAAAGCTGTTGCGATGATATTTCCATGCTGAACTGAGTTGTTCTGGCTCAAATATGAAGGCAAACCCACTTTCCTTTCAGTATTTTGCTGCATTTGGCAGAAACAGGCATATTTGCTCATTCGGCCTGAAAATGCTTTTAAGCGCATAAAAACTTACACTCTTGATTTCTGGCTAAATAAAAGCTGTTGAAATTATATTTCTATGCTGAACTGAGTTGTTCTGGCTCAAATATGAAGGCAAACCCACTTTCCTTTCAGTATTTTGCTGCATTTGGCAGAAACAGGCATATTTGCTCATTCGGCCTGAAAATGCTTTTAAGCGCATAAAAACTTACACTCTTGATTTCTGGCTAAATAAAAGCTGTTGCAATGATATTTCCATGCTGAACTGAGTTGTTCCGGCTCAAATATGAAGGCAAACCCACTTTCCTTTCAGTATTTTGCGGCATTTGGCAGAAATCAGCTCATTCGGCCTGAAAATGCTTTTAAGCGCATAAAAACTTACACTCTTGATTTCTGGCTAAATAAAAGCTGTTGCAACGATATTTCCATGCTGAACTGAGTTGTTCTGGGTCAAATATGAAGGCAAACCCACTTTCCTTTCAGTATTTTGCTGCATTTGGCAGAAACAGGCATATTTGCTCATTCGGCCTGAAAATGCTTTTAAGCGCATAAAAACTTACACTCTTGATTTCTGGCTAAATAAAAGCTGTTGAAATTATATTTCTATGCTGAACTGAGTTGTTCTGGCTCAAATATGAAGGCAAACCCACTTTCCTTTCAGTATTTTGCTGCATTTGGCAGAAACAGGCATATTTGCTCATTCGGCCTGAAAATGCTTTTAAGCGCATAAAAACTTACACTCTTGATTTCTGGCTAAATAAAAGCTGTTGCAATTATATTTCCATGCTGAACTGAGTTGTTCTGGGTCAAATATGAAGGCAAACCCACTTTCCTTTCAGTATTTTGCGGCATTTGGCAGAAATCAGCTCATTCGGCCTGAAAATGCTTTTAAGCGCATAAAAACTTACACTCTTGATTTCTGGCTAAATAAAAGCTGTTGCAATGATATTTCCATGCTGAACTGAGTTGTTCTGGCTCAAATATGAAGGCAAACCCACTTTCCTTTCAGTATTTTGCTGCATTTGGCAGAAACAGGCATATTTGCTCATTCGGCCTGAAAATGTTTTTAAGCGCATAAAAACTTACACTCTTGATTTCTGTCTAAATAAAAGCTGTTGCAATGATATTTCCATGCTGAACTGAGTTGTTCTGGGTCAAATATGAAGGCAAACCCACTTTCCTTTCAGTATTTTGCTGCATTTGGCAGAAATCAGCTTATTCGGCCTGAAAATGCTTTTAAGCGCATAAAAACGTACACTCTTGATTTCTGGCTAA
This sequence comes from Channa argus, assembly GCF_033026475.1. Classification (NCBI taxonomy): domain Eukaryota; kingdom Metazoa; phylum Chordata; class Actinopteri; order Anabantiformes; family Channidae; genus Channa; species Channa argus. Next base: position 143,463 of record NC_090219.1, read on the forward strand.
ATAAAAGCTGTTGCAATGATATTTCCATGCTGAACTGAGTTGTTCTGGGTCAAATATGAAGGCAAACCCACTTTCCTTTCAGTATTTTGTTGCATTTGGCAGAAATCAGCTCATTCGGCCTGAAAATGCTTTTAAGCGCATAAAAACTTACACTCTTGATTTCTGGCTAAATAAAAGCTGTTGCAATGATATTTCCATGCTGAACTGAGTTTTTCTGGCTCAAATATGAAGGCAAACCCACTTTCCTTTCAGTATTTTGCTGCATTTGGCAGAAACAGGCATATTTGCTCATTCGGCCTGAAAATGCTTTTAAGCGCATAAAAACTTACACTCTTGATTTCTGGCTAAATAAAAGCTGTTGCAATGATATTTCCATGCTGAACTGAGTTGTTCCGTGTCAAATAAGAAGGAAAAACCCACTTTCCTTTCAGTATTTTGCTGCATTTGGCAGAAACAGGCATATTTGCTCATTCGGCCTGAAAATGCTTTTAAGCGCATAAAAACTTACACTCTTGATTTCTGGCTAAATAAAAGCTGTTGCAATGATATTTCCATGCTGAACTGAGTTGTTCTGGCTCAAATATGAAGGCAAACCCACTTTCCTTTCAGTATTTTGCTGCATTTGGCAGAAATCAGCTCATTCGTCCTGAAAATGCTTTTAAGCGCATAAAAACTTACACTCTTGATTTCTGGCTAAATAAAAGCTGTTGCAATGATATTTCCATGCTGAACTGAGTTGTTCTTGGTCAAATATGAAGGCAAACCCACTTTCCTTTCAGTATTTTGCTGCATTTGGCAGAAACAGGCATATTTGCTCATTCGGCCTAAAAATGCTTTTAAGCGCATAAAAACTTACACTCTTGATTTCTGGCTAAATAAAAGCTGTTGCAATGATATTTCCATGCTGAACTGAGTTGGTCTGGGTCAAATATGAAGGCAAACCCACTTTCCTTTCAGTATTTTACTGCATTTGGCAGAAACAGGCATATTTGCTCATTCGGCCTGAAAATGCTTTTAAGCGCATAAAAACTTACACTCTTGATTTCTGGCTAAATAAAAGCTGTTGCAATGATATTTCCATGCTGAACTGAGTTGGTCTGGGTCAAATATGAAGGCAAACCCACTTTCCTTTCAGTATTTTGCTGCATTTGGCAGAAACAGGCATATTTGCTCATTCGGCCTGAAAATGTTTTTAAGCGCATAAAAACTTACACTCTTGATTTCTGGCTAAATAAAAGCTGTTGCAATGATATTTCCATGCTGAACTGAGTTGTTCTGGCTCAAATATGAAGGCAAACCCACTTTCCTTTCAGTATTTTGCTGCATTTGGCAGAAACAGGCATATTTGCTCATTCGGCCTGAAAATGCTTTTAAGCGCATAAAAACCTACACTCTTGATTTCTGGCTAAATAAAAGCTGTTGCAATGATATTTCCATGCTGAACTGAGTTGGTCTGGGTCAAATATGAAGGCAAACCCACTTTCCTTTCAGTATTTTGCTGCATTTGGCAGAAATCAGCTTATTCGGCCTGAAAATGAATTTAAGCGCATAAAAACGTACACTCTTGATTTCTGGCTAAATAAAAGCTGTTGCAATGATATTTCCATGCTGAACTGAGTTGTTCTGGGTCAAATATGAAGGCAAACCCACTTTCCTTTCAGTATTTTGTTGCATTTGGCAGAAATCAGCTCATTCGGCCTGAAAATGCTTTTAAGCGCATAAAAACTTACACTCTTGATTTCTGGCTAAATAAAAGCTGTTGCAATGATATTTCCATGCTGAACTGAGTTGTTCCGTGTCAAATAAGAAGGAAAAACCCACTTTCCTTTCAGTATTTTGCTGCATTTGGCAGAAACAGGCATATTTGCTCATTCGGCCTGAAAATGCTTTTAAGCGCATAAAAACTTACACTCTTGATTTCTGGCTAAATAAAAGCTGTTGCAATGATATTTCCATGCTGAACTGAGTTGTTCTGGCTCAAATATGAAGGCAAACCCACTTTCCTTTCAGTATTTTGCTGCATTTGGCAGAAATCAGCTCATTCGTCCTGAAAATGCTTTTAAACGCATAAAAACTTACACTCTTGATTTCTGGCTAAATAAAAGCTGTTGCAATGATATTTCCATGCTGAACTGAGTTGTTCTTGGTCAAATATGAAGGCAAACCCACTTTACTTTCAGTATTTTGCTGCATTTGGCAGAAACAGGCATATTTGCTCATTCGGCCTGAAAATGTTTTTAAGCGCATAAAAACTTACACTCTTGATTTCTGGCTAAATAAAAGCTGTTGCAATTATATTTCCATGCTGAACTGAGTTGTTCTGGCTCAAATATGAAGGCAAACCCACTTTCCTTTCAGTATTTTGCTGCATTTGGCAGAAACAGGCATATTTGCTCATTCGGCCTGAAAATGCTTTTAAGCGCATAAAAACCTACACTCTTGATTTCTGGCTTAATAAAAGCTGTTGCAATGATATTTCCATGCTGAACTGAGTTGTTCTGGGTCAAATATGAAGGCAAACCCACTTTCCTTTCAGTATTTTGCTGCATTTGGCAGAAATCAGCTCATTCGGCCTGAAAATGCTTTTAAGCGCATAAAAACGTACACTCTTGATTTCTGGCTAAATAAAAGCTGTTGCAATGATAGTTCCATGCTGAACTGAGTTGTTCTGGCTCAAATATGAAGGCAAACCCACTTTCCTTTCAGTATTTTGCTGCATTTGGCAGAAACAGGCATATTTGCTCATTCGGCCTGAAAATGCTTTTAAGCGCATAAAAACTTACACTCTTGATTTCTGGCTAAATAAAAGCTGTTGCAATGATATTTCCATGCTGAACTGAGTTGTTCTGGGTCAAATATGAAGGCAAACCCACTTTCCTTTCAGTATTTTGCTGCATTTGGCAGAAATCAGCTCATTCGGCCTGAAAATGCTTTTAAGCGCATAAAACTTTACACTCTTGATTTCTGGCTAAATAAAAGCTGTTGCAATGATATTTCCATGCTGAACTGAGTTGTTCTGGGTCAAATATGAAGGCAAACCCACTTTCCTTTCAGTATTTTGCTGCATTTGGCAGAAACAGGCATATTTGCTCATTTGGCCTGAAAATGCTTTTAAGCTCATAAAAACTTACGCTCTTGATTTCTGGCTAAATAAAAGCTGTTGCAATGATATTTCCATGCTGAACTGAGTTGTTCTGGCTCAAATATGAAGGCAAACCCACTTTCCTTTCAGTATTTTGCTGCATTTGGCAGAAACAGGCATATGTGCTCATTCGGCCTGAAAATGCTTTTAAGCGCATAAAAACTTACACTCTTGATTTCTAGCTAAATAAAAGCTGTTGCAATGATATTTCCATGCTGAACTGAGTTGTTCTGGCTCAAATATGAAGGCAAACCCACTTTCCTTTCAGTATTTTGCTGCATTTGGCAGAAATCAGCTTATTCGGCCTGAAAATGCTTTTAAGCGCATAAAACTTTACACTCTTGATTTTTGGCTAAATAAAAGCTGTTGCAATGATATTTCCATGCTGAACTGAGTTGTTCTGGCTCAAATATGAAGGCAAACCCACTTTCCTTTCAGTATTTTGCTGCATTTGGCAGAAACAGGCATATTTGCTCATTCGGCCTGAAAATGCTTTTAAGCGCATAAAAACTTACACTCTTGATTTCTGGCTAAATAAAAGCTGTTGCAATGATATTTCCATGCTGAACTGAGTTGGTCTGGCTCAAATATGAAGGCAAACCCACTTTCCTTTCAGTATTTTGCTGCATTTGGCAGAAACAGGCATATGTGCTCATTCGGCCTGAAAATGCTTTTAAGCGCATAAAAACTTACACTCTTGATTTCTGGCTAAATAAAAGCTGTTGCAATGATATTTCCATGATGAACTGAGTTGTTCTGCCTCAAATATGAAGGCAAACCCACTTTCCTTTCAGTATTTTGCTGTATTTGGCAGAAATCAGCTAATTCGGCCTGAAAATGCTTTTAAGCGCATAAAAACGTACACTCTTGATTTCTGGCTAAATAAAAACTGTTGCAATGATATTTCCATGCTGAACTGAGTTGTTCTGGCTCAAATATGAAGGCAAACCCACTTTCCTTTCAGTATTTTGCTGCATTTGGCAGAAACAGGCATATTTGCTCATTCGGCCTGAAAATGCTTTTAAGCGCATAAAAACTTACGCTCTTGATTTCTGGCTAAATAAAAGCTGTTGCAATTATATTTCCATGCTGAACTGACTTGTTCTGGGTCAAATATGAAGGCAAACCCACTTTCCTTTCAGTATTTTGCTGCATTTGGCAGAAATCAGCTTATTCGGCCTGAAAATGCTTTTAAGCGCATAAAAACTTACACTCTTGATTTCTGGCTAAATAAAAGCTGTTGCAATGATATTTCCATGCTGAACTGAGTTGGTCTGGGTCAAATATGAAGGCAAACCCACTTTCCTTTCAGTATTTTGCTGCATTTGGCAGAAACAGGCATATTTGCTCATTCGGCCTGAAAATGTTTTTAAGCGCATAAAAACTTACACTCTTGATTTCTGTCTAAATAAAAGCTGTTGCAATGATATTTCCATGCTGAACTGAGTTGTTCTGGGTCAAATATGAAGGCAAACCCACTTTCCTTTCAGTATTTTTCTGCATTTGGCAGAAATCAGCTTATTCGGCCTGAAAATGCTTTTAAGCGCATAAAAACGTACACTCTTGATTTCTGGCTAAATAAAAGCTGTTGCAATGATATTTCCATGCTGAACTGAGTTGTTCTGGGTCAAATATGAAGGCAAACCCACTTTCCTTTCAGTATTTTGTTGCATTTGGCAGAAATCAGCTCATTCGGCCTGAAAATGCTTTTAAGCGCATAAAAACTTACACTCTTGATTTCTGGCTAAATAAAAGCTGTTGCAATTATATTTCCATGCTGAACTGAGTTGTTCTGGGTCAAATATGAAGGCAAACCCACTTTCCTTTCAGTATTTTGCTGCATTTGGCAGAAACAGGCATATTTGCTCATTCGGCCTGAAAATGCTTTTAAGCGCATAAAAACGTACACTCTTGATTTTTGGCTAAATAAAAGCTGTTGCAATGATATTTCCATGCTGAACTGAGTTGGTCTGGGTCAAATATGAAGGCAAACCCACTTTCCTTTCAGTATTTTGCTGCATTTGGCAGAAACAGGCATATTTGCACATTCGGCCTGAAAATGCTTTTAAGCGCATAAAAACTTGCACTCTTGATTTCTGGCTAAATAAAAGCTGTTGCAATGATAATTCCATGCTGAACTGAGTTTATCTGGGTCAAATATGAAGGCAAACCCACTTTCCTTTCAGTATTTTGCTGCATTTGGCAGAAACAGGCATATTTGCTTATTCGGCCTGAAAATGCTTTTAAGCGCATAAAAACTTGCACTCTTGATTTCTGTCTAAATAAAAGCTGTTGCAATGATATTTCCATGCTGAACTGAGTTGTTCTGGGTCAAATATGAAGGCAAACCCACTTTCCTTTCAGTATTTTGCTGCATTTGGTAGAAATCAGCTCATTCGGCCTGAAAATGCTTTTAAGCGCATAAAAACTTACACTCTTGATTTTTGGCTAAATAAAAGCTGTTGCAATGATATTTCCATGCTGAACTGAGTTGGTCTGGGTCAAATATGAAGGCAAACCCACTTTCCTTTCAGTATTTTGCTGCATTTGGCAGAAATCAGCTCATTCGGCCTGAAAATGCTTTTAAGCGCATAAAAACGTAAACTCTTGATTTTTGGCTAAATAAAAGCTGTTGCAATGATATTTCCATGCTGAACTGAGTTGGTCTGGTTCAAATATGAAGGCAAACCCACTTTCCTTTCAGTATTTTGCTGCATTTGGCAGAAACAGGCATATTTGCTCATTCGGCCTGAAAATGCTTTTAAGCGCATAAAAACTTGCACTCTTGATTTCTGGCTAAATAAAAGCTGTTGCAATGATATTTCCATGCTGAACTGAGTTGTTCTGGCTCAAATATGAAGGCAAACCCACTTTCCTTTCAGTATTTTGCTGCATTTGGCAGAAACAGGCATATTTGCTCATTTGGCCTGAAAATGCTTTTAAGCGCATAAAAACTTACGCTCTTGATTTCTGGATAAATAAAAGCTGTTGCAATGATAATTCCATGCTGAACTGAGTTGGTCTGGGTCAAATATGAAGGCAAACCCACTTTCCTTTCAGTATTTTGCTGCATTTGGCAGAAAAAGGCATATTTGCTTATTCGGCCTGAAAATGCTTTTAAGCACATAAAAACTTGCACTCTTGATTTCTGTCTAAATAAAAGCTGTTGCAATGATATTTCCATGCTGAACTGAGTTGTTCTGGCTCAAATATGAAGGCAAACCCACTTTCCTTTCAGTATTTTGCGGCATTTGGCAGAAATCAGCTCATTCGTCCTGAAAATGCTTTTAAGCGCATAAAAACTTACACTCTTGATTTCTGGCTAAATAAAAACTGTTGCAATGATATTTCCATGCTGAACTTAGTTGTTCCGGGTCAAATCTGAAGGCAAACCAACTTTCCTTTCAGTATTTTGCTGCATTTGGCAGAAATCAGCTCATTCGGCGTGAAAATGCTTTTAAGCGCATAGAAACGTACACTCTTCATTTCTGGCTAAATAAAAGCTGTTGCAATGATATTTCCATGCTGAACTGAGTTGTTCTGGCTCAAATATGAAGGCAAACCCACTTTCCTTTCAGTATTTTGCTGCATTTGGCAGAAACAGGCATATTTGCTCATTCGGCCTGAAAATGCTTTTAAGCGCATAAAAACTTACGCTCTTGATTTCTGCCTAAATAAAAGCTGTTGCAATGATATTTCCATGCTGAACTGAGTTGTTCTGGGTCAGATATGAAGGCAAACCCACTTTCCTTACAGTATTTTGCTGCATTTGGCAGAAACAGGCATATTTGCTCATTTGGCCTGAAAATGCTTTTAAGCGCATAAAAACTTACACTCTTGATTTCTGGCTAAATAAAAGCTGTTGCAATGATATTTCCATGCTGAACTGAGTTGTTCTGGGTCAAATATGAAGGCAAACCCACTTTCCTTTCAGTATTTTGCTGCATTTGGCAGAAATCAGCTTATTCGGCCTGAAAATGCTTTTAAGCGCATAAAACTTTACACTCTTGATTTCTGGCTAAATAAAAGCTGTTGCAATGATATTTCCATGCTGAACTGAGTTTTTCTGGCTCAAATATGAAGGCAAACCCACTTTCCTTTCAGTATTTTGCTGCATTTGGCAGAAACAGGCATATTTGCTCATTCGGCCTGAAAATGCTTTTAAGCGCATAAAAAATTACGCTCTTGATTTCTGGCTAAATAAAAGCTGTTGCAATGATATTTCCATGCTGAATTGAGTTGTTCTGGGTCAGATATGAAGGCAAACCCACTTTCCTTACAGTATTTTGCTGCATTTGGCAGAAACAGGCATATTTGCTCATTTGGCCTGAAAATGCTTTTAAGCGCATAAAAACTTACACTCTTGATTTCTGGCTAAATAAAAGCTGTTGCAATGATATTTCCATGCTGAACTGAGTTGTTCCATGTCAAATGAGAAGGAAAAACCCACTTTCCTTTCAGTATTTTGCTGCATTTGGCAGAAACAGGCATATTTGCTCATTCGGCCTGAAAATGCTTTTAAGCGCATAAAAACTTACACTCTTGATTTCTGGCTAAATAAAAGCTGTTGCAATTATATTTCCATGCTGAACTGAGTTGTTCTGGGTCAAATATGAAGGCAAACCCACTTTCCTTTCAGTATTTTGCTGCATTTGGCAGAAATCAGCTTATTCGGCCTGAAAATGCTTTTAAGCGCATAAAAACTTACACTCTTGATTTCTGGCTAAATAAAAGCTGTTGCAATGATATTTCCATGCTGAACTGAGTTGTTCTGCCTCAAATATGAAGGCAAACCCACTTTCCTTTCAGTATTTTGCTGCATTTGGCAGAAACAGGCATATTTGCTCATTCGGCCTGAAAATGTTTTTAAGCGCATAAAAACTTACACTCTTGATTTCTGTCTAAATAAAAGCTGTTGCAATGATATTTCCATGCTGAACTGAGTTGTTCTGGGTCAAATATGAAGGCAAACCCACTTTCCTTTCAGTATTTTGCTGCATTTGGCAGAAATCAGCTTATTCGGCCTGAAAATGCTTTTAAGCACATAAAAACTTACACTCTTGATTTCTGGCTAAATAATAGCTGTTGCAATGATATTTCCATGCTGAACTGAGTTGTTCTGGCTCAAATATGAAGGCAAACCCACTTTCCTTTCAGTATTTTGCTGCATTTGGCAGAAACAGGCATATTTGCTCATTCGGCCTGAAAATGCTTTTAAGCGCATAAAAACTTACACTCTTGATTTCTGGCTAAATAAAAGCTGTTGCAATGATATTTCCATGCTGAACTGAGTTGTTCTGGGTCAAATATGAAGGCAAACCCACTTTCCTTTCAGTATTTTGCTGCATTTGGCAGAAACTGGCATATTTGCTCATTTGGCCTGAAAATGCTTTTAAGCGCATAAAAACTTACACTCTTGATTTCTGGCTAAATAAAAGCTGTTGCGATGATATTTCCATGCTGAACTGAGTTGTTCTGGCTCAAATATGAAGGCAAACCCACTTTCCTTTCAGTATTTTGCTGCATTTGGCAGAAACAGGCATATTTGCTCATTTGGCCTGAAAATGCTTTTAAGCGCATAAAAACTTACACTCTTGATTTCTGGCTAAATAAAAGCTGTTGCGATGATATTTCCATGCTGAACTGAGTTGTTCTGGCTCAAATATGAAGGCAAACCCACTTTCCTTTCAGTATTTTGCTGCATTTGGCAGAAACAGGCATATTTGCTCATTCGGCCTGAAAATGCTTTTAAGCGCATAAAAACTTACACTCTTGATTTCTGGCTAAATAAAAGCTGTTGAAATTATATTTCTATGCTGAACTGAGTTGTTCTGGCTCAAATATGAAGGCAAACCCACTTTCCTTTCAGTATTTTGCTGCATTTGGCAGAAACAGGCATATTTGCTCATTCGGCCTGAAAATGCTTTTAAGCGCATAAAAACTTACACTCTTGATTTCTGGCTAAATAAAAGCTGTTGAAATTATATTTCTATGCTGAACTGAGTTGTTCTGGCTCAAATATGAAGGCAAACCCACTTTCCTTTCAGTATTTTGCTGCATTTGGCAGAAACAGGCATATTTGCTCATTCGGCCTGAAAATGCTTTTAAGCGCATACAAACTTACACTCTTGATTTCTGGCTAAATAAAAGCTGTTGCAATTATATTTCCATGCTGAACTGAGTTGTTCTGGGTCAAATATGAAGGCAAACCCACTTTCCTTTCAGTATTTTGCGGCATTTGGCAGAAATCAGCTCATTCGGCCTGAAAATGCTTTTAAGCGCATAAAAACTTACACTCTTGATTTCTGGCTAAATAAAAGCTGTTGCAATGATATTTCCATGCTGAACTGAGTTGTTCTGGCTCAAATATGAAGGCAAACCCACTTTCCTTTCAGTATTTTGCTGCATTTGGCAGAAACAGGCATATTTGCTCATTCGGCCTGAAAATGCTTTTAAGCGCATAAAAACTTACACTCTTGATTTCTGGCTAAATAAAAGCTGTTGCAATGATATTTCCATGCTGAACTGAGTTGTTCTGGCTCAAATATGAAGGCAAACCCACTTTCCTTTCAGTATTTTGCTGCATTTGGCAGAAACAGGCATATTTGCTCATTCGGCCTGAAAATGCTTTTAAGCGCATAAAAACTTACACTCTTGATTTCTGGCTAAATAAAAGCTGTTGCAATGATATTTCCATGCTGAACTGAGTTGTTCTGGCTCAAATATGAAGGCAAACCCACTTTCCTTTCAGTATTTTGCTGCATTTGGCAGAAACAGGCATATTTGCTCATTCCGCCTGAAAATGCTTTTAAGCGCATAAAAACTTACACTCTTGATTTCTGGCTAAATAAAAGCTGTTGCAATGATATTTCCATGCTGAACTGAGTTGTTCTGGCTCAAATATGAAGGCAAACCCACTTTCCTTTCAGTATTTTGCTGCATTTGGCAGAAACAGGCATATTTGCTCATTCGGCCTGAAAATGCTTTTAAGCGCATAAAAACTTACACTCTTGATTTCTGGCTAAATAAAAGCTGTTGCAATGATATTTCCATGCTGAACTGAGTTGTTCTGGGTCAGATATGAAGGCAAACCCACTTTCCTTTCAGTATTTGCTGCATTTGGCAGAAACAGGCATATTTGCTCATTTGGCCTGAAAATGCTTTTAAGCGCATAAAAACTTACACTCTTGATTTCTAGCTAAATAAAAGCTGTTGCAATGATATTTCCATGCTGAACTGAGTTGTTCTGGGTCAAATATGAAGGCAAACCCACTTTCCTTTCAGTATTTTGCTGCATTTGGCAGAAATCAGCTCATTCGGCCTGAAAATGCTTTTAAGCGCATAAAAACGTACACTCTTGATTTTTGGCTAAATAAAAGCTGTTGCAATGATATTTCCATGCTGAACTTAGTTGTTCTGGGTCAAATCTGAAGGCAAACCCACTTTCCTTTTGGTATTTTGCTGCATTTGGCAGAAACAGGCATATTTGCTCATTCGGCCTGAAAATGCTTTTAAGCGCATAAAAACTTACGCTCTTGATTTCTGGCTAAATAAAAGCTGTTGCAATGATATTTCCATGCTGAACTGAGATGTTCTGGGTCAGATATGAAGGCAAACCCACTTTCCTTTCAGTATTTGCTGCATTTGGCACAAACAGGCATATTTGCTCATTCGGCCTGAAAATGCTTTTTAGCGCATAAAAACTTACACTCTTGATTTTTGGCTAAATAAAAGCTGTTGCAATGATATTTCCATGCTGAACTTAGTTGTTCTGGGTCAAATCTGAAGGCAAACCCACTTTCCTTTTGGTATTTTGCTGCATTTGGCAGAAACAGGCATATTTGCTCATTCGGCCTGAAAATGCTTTTAAGCGCATAAAAACTTACGCTCTTGATTTCTGGCTAAATAAAAGCTGTTGCAATGATATTTCCATGCTGAACTGAGATGTTCTGGGTCAGATATGAAGGCAAACCCACTTTCCTTTCAGTATTTGCTGCATTTGGCACAAACAGGCATATTTGCTCATTCGGCCTGAAAATGCTTTTTAGCGCATAAAAACTTACACTCTTGATTTCTGGCTAATTAAAAGCTGTTGCAATGATATTTCCATGCTGAACTGAGTTGTTCTGGCTCAAATATGAAGGCAAATCCACTTTCCTTTCAGTATTTTGCTGCATTTGGCAGAAACAGGCATATTTGCTCATTCGGCCTGAAAATGCTTTTAAGCGCATAAAAACTTACACTCTTGATTTCTGGCTAAATAAAAGCTGTTGCAATTATATTTCCATGCTGAACTGAGTTGTTCTGGCTCAAATATGAAGGCAAACCCACTTTCCTTTCAGTATTTTGCTGCATTTGGCAGAAACAGGCATATTTGCTCATTCGGCCTGAAAATGCTTTTAAGCGCATAAAAACTTACACTCTTGATTTCTGGCTAAATAAAAGCTGTTGCAATTATATTTCCATGCTGAACTGAGTTGTTCTGGGTCAAATATGAAGGCAAACCCACTTTCCTTTCAGTATTTTGCGGCATTTGGCAGAAATCAGCTCATTCGGCCTGAAAATGCTTTTAAGCGCATAAAAACTTACACTCTTGATTTCTGGCTAAATAAAAGCTGTTGCAATGATATTTCCATGCTGAACTGAGTTGTTCTGGCTCAAATATGAAGGCAAACCCACTTTCCTTTCAGTATTTTGCTGCATTTGGCAGAAACAGGCATATTTGCTCATTCGGCCTGAAAATGTTTTTAAGCGCATAAAAACTTACACTCTTGATTTCTGTCTAAATAAAAGCTGTTGCAATGATATTTCCATGCTGAACTGAGTTGTTCTGGGTCAAATATGAAGGCAAACCCACTTTCCTTTCAGTATTTTGCTGCATTTGGCAGAAATCAGCTTATTCGGCCTGAAAATGCTTTTAAGCGCATAAAAACGTACACTCTTGATTTCTGGCTAAATAAAAGCTGTTGCAATGATATTTCCATGCTGAACTGAGTTGTTCTGGGTCAAATATGAAGGCAAACCCACTTTCCTTTCAGTATTTTGTTGCATTTGGCAGAAATCAGCTCATTCGGCCTGAAAATGCTTTTAAGCGCATAAAAACTTACACTCTTGATTTCTGGCTAAATAAAAGCTGTTGCAATGATATTTCCATGCTGAACTGAGTTTTTCTGGCTCAAATATGAAGGCAAACCCACTTTCCTTTCAGTATTTTGCTGCATTTGGCAGAAACAGGCATATTTGCTCATTCGGCCTGAAAATGCTTTTAAGCGCATAAAAACTTACACTCTTGATTTCTGGCTAAATAAAAGCTGTTGCAATGATATTTCCATGCTGAACTGAGTTGTTCCGTGTCAAATAAGAAGGAAAACCCACTTTCCTTTCAGTATTTTGCTGCATTTGGCAGAAATCAGCTCATTCGGCCTGAAAATGCTTTTAAGCGCATAAAAACGTACACTCTTGATTTCTGGCTAAATAAAAGCTGTTGCAATGATATTTCAATGCTGAACTGAGTTGTTCTGGGTCAAATATGAAGGCAAACCCACTTTCCTTTCAGTATTTTGCTGCATTTGGCAGAAACTGGCATATTTGCTCATTTGGCCTGAAAATGCTTTTAAGCGCATAAAAACTTACACTCTTGATTTCTGGCTAAATAAAAGCTGTTGCGATGATATTTCCATGCTGAACTGAGTTGTTCTGGCTCAAATATGAAGGCAAACCCACTTTCCTTTCAGTATTTTGCTGCATTTGGCAGAAACTGGCATATTTGCTCATTTGGCCTGAAAATGCTTTTAAGCGCATAAAAACTTACACTCTTGATTTCTGGCTAAATAAAAGCTGTTGCGATGATATTTCCATGCTGAACTGAGTTGTTCTGGCTCAAATATGAAGGCAAACCCACTTTCCTTTCAGTATTTTGCTGCATTTGGCAGAAACAGGCATATTTGCTCATTCGGCCTGAAAATGTTTTTAAGCGCATAAAAACTTACACTCTTGATTTCTGTCTAAATAAAAGCTGTTGCAATGATATTTCCATGCTGAACTGAGTTGTTCTGGGTCAAATATGAAGGCAAACCCACTTTCCTTTCAGTATTTTGCTGCATTTGGCAGAAATCAGCTTATTCGGCCTGAAAATGCTTTTAAGCGCATAAAAACGTACACTCTTGATTTCTGGCTAAATAAAAGCTGTTGCAATGATATTTCCATGCTGAACTGAGTTGTTCTGGGTCAAATATGAAGGCAAACCCACTTTCCTTTCAGTATTTTGTTGCATTTGGCAGAAATCAGCTCATTCGGCCTGAAAATGCTTTTAAGCGCATAAAAACTTACACTCTTGATTTCTGGCTAAATAAAAGCTGTTGCAATGATATTTCCATGCTGAACTGAGTTTTTCTGGCTCAAATATGAAGGCAAACCCACTTTCCTTTCAGTATTTTGCTGCATTTGGCAGAAACAGGCATATTTGCTCATTCGGCCTGAAAATGCTTTTAAGCGCATAAAAACTTACACTCTTGATTTCTGGCTAAATAAAAGCTGTTGCAATGATATTTCCATGCTGAACTGAGTTGTTCCGTGTCAAATAAGAAGGAAAACCCACTTTCCTTTCAGTATTTTGCTGCATTTGGCAGAAATCAGCTCATTCGGCCTGAAAATGCTTTTAAGCGCATAAAAACGTACACTCTTGATTTCTGGCTAAATAAAAGCTGTTGCAATGATATTTCAATGCTGAACTGAGTTGTTCTGGGTCAAATATGAAGGCAAACCCACTTTCCTTTCAGTATTTTGCTGCATTTGGCAGAAACTGGCATATTTGCTCATTTGGCCTGAAAATGCTTTTAAGCGCATAAAAACTTACACTCTTGATTTCTGGCTAAATAAAAGCTGTTGCGATGATATTTCCATGCTGAACTGAGTTGTTCTGGCTCAAATATGAAGGCAAACCCACTTTCCTTTCAGTATTTTGCTGCATTTGGCAGAAACTGGCATATTTGCTCATTTGGCCTGAAAATGCTTTTAAGCGCATAAAAACTTACACTCTTGATTTCTGGCTAAATAAAAGCTGTTGCGATGATATTTCCATGCTGAACTGAGTTGTTCTGGCTCAAATATGAAGGCAAACCCACTTTCCTTTCAGTATTTTGCTGCATTTGGCAGAAACAGGCATATTTGCTCATTCGGCCTGAAAATGCTTTTAAGCGCATAAAAACTTACACTCTTGATTTCTGGCTAAATAAAAGCTGTTGCAATGATATTTCCATGCTGAACTGAGTTGTTCTGGCTCAAATATGAAGGCAAACCCACTTTCCTTTCAGTATTTTGCTGCATTTGGCAGAAACAGGCATATTTGCTCATTCGGCCTGAAAATGCTTTTAAGCGCATAAAAACTTACACTCTTGATTTCTGGCTAAATAAAAGCTGTTGAAATTATATTTCTATGCTGAACTGAGTTGTTCTGGCTCAAATATGAAGGCAAACCCACTTTCCTTTCAGTATTTTGCGGCATTTGGCAGAAATCAGCTCATTCGGCCTGAAAATGCTTTTAAGCGCATAAAAACTTACACTCTTGATTTCTGGCTAAATAAAAGCTGTTGCAATGATATTTCCATGCTGAACTGAGTTGTTCTGGCTCAAATATGAAGGCAAACCCACTTTCCTTTCAGTATTTTGCTGCATTTGGCAGAAACAGGCATATTTGCTCATTCGGCCTGAAAATGTTTTTAAGCGCATAAAAACTTACACTCTTGATTTCTGTCTAAATAAAAGCTGTTGCAATGATATTTCCATGCTGAACTGAGTTGTTCTGGGTCAAATATGAAGGCAAACCCACTTTCCTTTCAGTATTTTGCTGCATTTGGCAGAAATCAGCTTATTCGGCCTGAAAATGCTTTTAAGCGCATAAAAACGTACACTCTTGATTTCTGGCTAAATAAAAGCTGTTGCAATGATATTTCCATGCTGAACTGAGTTGTTCTGGGTCAAATATGAAGGCAAACCCACTTTCCTTTCAGTATTTTGTTGCATTTGGCAGAAATCAGCTCATTCGGCCTGAAAATGCTTTTAAGCGCATAAAAACTTACACTCTTGATTTCTGGCTAAATAAAAGCTGTTGCAATGATATTTCCATGCTGAACTGAGTTTTTCTGGCTCAAATATGAAGGCAAACCCACTTTCCTTTCAGTATTTTGCTGCATTTGGCAGAAACAGGCATATTTGCTCATTCGGCCTGAAAATGCTTTTAAGCGCATAAAAACTTACACTCTTGATTTCTGGCTAAATAAAAGCTGTTGCAATGATATTTCCATGCTGAACTGAGTTGTTCCGTGTCAAATAAGAAGGAAAACCCACTTTCCTTTCAGTATTTTGCTGCATTTGGCAGAAATCAGCTCATTCGGCCTGAAAATGCTTTTAAGCGCATAAAAACGTACACTCTTGATTTCTGGCTAAATAAAAGCTGTTGCAATGATATTTCAATGCTGAACTGAGTTGTTCTGGGTCAAATATGAAGGCAAACCCACTTTCCTTTCAGTATTTTGCTGCATTTGGCAGAAACTGGCATATTTGCTCATTTGGCCTGAAAATGCTTTTAAGCGCATAAAAACTTACACTCTTGATTTCTGGCTAAATAAAAGCTGTTGCGATGATATTTCCATGCTGAACTGAGTTGTTCTGGCTCAAATATGAAGGCAAACCCACTTTCCTTTCAGTATTTTGCTGCATTTGGCAGAAACTGGCATATTTGCTCATTTGGCCTGAAAATGCTTTTAAGCGCATAAAAACTTACACTCTTGATTTCTGGCTAAATAAAAGCTGTTGCGATGATATTTCCATGCTGAACTGAGTTGTTCTGGCTCAAATATGAAGGCAAACCCACTTTCCTTTCAGTATTTTGCTGCATTTGGCAGAAACAGGCATATTTGCTCATTCGGCCTGAAAATGCTTTTAAGCGCATAAAAACTTACACTCTTGATTTCTGGCTAAATAAAAGCTGTTGAAATTATATTTCTATGCTGAACTGAGTTGTTCTGGCTCAAATATGAAGGCAAACCCACTTTCCTTTCAGTATTTTGCTGCATTTGGCAGAAACAGGCATATTTGCTCATTCGGCCTGAAAATGCTTTTAAGCGCATAAAAACTTACACTCTTGATTTCTGGCTAAATAAAAGCTGTTGCAATTATATTTCCATGCTGAACTGAGTTGTTCTGGGTCAAATATGAAGGCAAACCCACTTTCCTTTCAGTATTTTGCGGCATTTGGCAGAAACAGGCATATTTGCTCATTCGGCCTGAAAATGCTTTTAAGCGCATAAAAACTTACACTCTTGATTTCTGGCTAAATAAAAGCTGTTGCAATGATATTTCCATGCTGAACTGAGTTGTTCTGGCTCAAATATGAAGGCAAACCCACTTTCCTTTCAGTATTTTGCTGCATTTGGCAGAAACAGGCATATTTGCTCATTCGGCCTGAAAATGCTTTTAAGCGCATAAAAACTTACACTCTTGATTTCTGGCTAAATAAAAGCTGTTGAAATTATATTTCTATGCTGAACTGAGTTGTTCTGGCTCAAATATGAAGGCAAACCCACTTTCCTTTCAGTATTTTGCTGCATTTGGCAGAAACAGGCATATTTGCTCATTCGGCCTGAAAATGCTTTTAAGCGCATAAAAACTTACACTCTTGATTTCTGGCTAAATAAAAGCTGTTGCAATTATATTTCCATGCTGAACTGAGTTGTTCTGGGTCAAATATGAAGGCAAACCCACTTTCCTTTCAGTATTTTGCGGCATTTGGCAGAAATCAGCTCATTCGGCCTGAAAATGCTTTTAAGCGCATAAAAACTTACACTCTTGATTTCTGGCTAAATAAAAGCTGTTGCAATGATATTTCCATGCTGAACTGAGTTGTTCTGGCTCAAATATGAAGGCAAACCCACTTTCCTTTCAGTATTTTGCTGCATTTGGCAGAAACAGGCATATTTGCTCATTCGGCCTGAAAATGTTTTTAAGCGCATAAAAACTTACACTCTTGATTTCTGTCTAAATAAAAGCTGTTGCAATGATATTTCCATGCTGAACTGAGTTGTTCTGGGTCAAATATGAAGGCAAACCCACTTTCCTTTCAGTATTTTGCTGCATTTGGCAGAAATCAGCTTATTCGGCCTGAAAATGCTTTTAAGCGCATAAAAACGTACACTCTTGATTTCTGGCTAAATAAAAGCTGTTGCAATGATATTTCCATGCTGAACTGAGTTGTTCTGGGTCAAATATGAAGGCAAACCCACTTTCCTTTCAGTATTTTGTTGCATTTGGCAGAAATCAGCTCATTCGGCCTGAAAATGCTTTTAAGCGCATAAAAACTTACACTCTTGATTTCTGGCTAAATAAAAGCTGTTGCAATGATATTTCCATGCTGAACTGAGTTTTTCTGGCTCAAATATGAAGGCAAACCCACTTTCCTTTCAGTATTTTGCTGCATTTGGCAGAAACAGGCATATTTGCTCATTCGGCCTGAAAATGCTTTTAAGCGCATAAAAACTTACACTCTTGATTTCTGGCTAAATAAAAGCTGTTGCAATGATATTTCCATGCTGAACTGAGTTGTTCCGTGTCAAATAAGAAGGAAAAACCCACTTTCCTTTCAGTATTTTGCTGCATTTGGCAGAAACAGGCATATTTGCTCATTCGGCCTGAAAATGCTTTTAAGCGCATAAAAACTTACACTCTTGATTTCTGGCTAAATAAAAGCTGTTGCAATGATATTTCCATGCTGAACTGAGTTGTTCTGGCTCAAATATGAAGGCAAACCCACTTTCCTTTCAGTATTTTGCTGCATTTGGCAGAAATCAGCTCATTCGTCCTGAAAATGCTTTTAAGCGCATAAAAACTTACACTCTTGATTTCTGGCTAAATAAAAGCTGTTGCAATGATATTTCCATGCTGAACTGAGTTGTTCTTGGTCAAATATGAAGGCAAACCCACTTTCCTTTCAGTATTTTGCTGCATTTGGCAGAAACAGGCATATTTGCTCATTCGGCCTAAAAATGCTTTTAAGCGCATAAAAACTTACACTCTTGATTTCTGGCTAAATAAAAGCTGTTGCAATGATATTTCCATGCTGAACTGAGTTGGTCTGGGTCAAATATGAAGGCAAACCCACTTTCCTTTCAGTATTTTACTGCATTTGGCAGAAACAGGCATATTTGCTCATTCGGCCTGAAAATGCTTTTAAGCGCATAAAAACTTACACTCTTGATTTCTGGCTAAATAAAAGCTGTTGCAATGATATTTCCATGCTGAACTGAGTTGGTCTGGGTCAAATATGAAGGCAAACCCACTTTCCTTTCAGTATTTTGCTGCATTTGGCAGAAACAGGCATATTTGCTCATTCGGCCTGAAAATGTTTTTAAGCGCATAAAAACTTACACTCTTGATTTCTGGCTAAATAAAGCTGTTGCAATGATATTTCCATGCTGAACTGAGTTGTTCTGGCTCAAATATGAAGGCAAACCCACTTTCCTTTCAGTATTTTGCTGCATTTGGCAGAAACAGGCATATTTGCTCATTCGGCCTGAAAATGCTTTTAAGCGCATAAAAACCTACACTCTTGATTTCTGGCTAAATAAAAGCTGTTGCAATGATATTTCCATGCTGAACTGAGTTGGTCTGGGTCAAATATGAAGGCAAACCCACTTTCCTTTCAGTATTTTGCTGCATTTGGCAGAAATCAGCTTATTCGGCCTGAAAATGAATTTAAGCGCATAAAAACGTACACTCTTGATTTCTGGCTAAATAAAAGCTGTTGCAATGATATTTCCATGCTGAACTGAGTTGTTCTGGGTCAAATATGAAGGCAAACCCACTTTCCTTTCAGTATTTTGTTGCATTTGGCAGAAATCAGCTCATTCGGCCTGAAAATGCTTTTAAGCGCATAAAAACTTACACTCTTGATTTCTGGCTAAATAAAAGCTGTTGCAATGATATTTCCATGCTGAACTGAGTTGTTCCGTGTCAAATAAGAAGGAAAAACCCACTTTCCTTTCAGTATTTTGCTGCATTTGGCAGAAACAGGCATATTTGCTCATTCGGCCTGAAAATGCTTTTAAGCGCATAAAAACTTACACTCTTGATATCTGGCTAAATAAAAGCTGTTGCAATGATATTTCCATGCTGAACTGAGTTGTTCTGGGTCAAATATGAAGGCAAACCCACTTTCCTTTCAGTATTTTGCTGCATTTGGCAGAAATCAGCTCATTCGGCCTAAAAATGCTTTTAAGCGCATAAAAACTTACACTCTTGATTTCTGGCTAAATAAAAGCTGTTGCAATGATATTTCCATGCTGAACTGAGTTGTTCTGGCTCAAATATGAAGGCAAACCCACTTTCCTTTCAGTATTTTGCTGCATTTGGCAGAAATCAGCTCATTCGTCCTGAAAATGCTTTTAAACGCATAAAAACTTACACTCTTGATTTCTGGCTAAATAAAAGCTGTTGCAATGATATTTCCATGCTGAACTGAGTTGTTCTTGGTCAAATATGAAGGCAAACCCACTTTCCTTTCAGTATTTTGCTGCATTTGGCAGAAACAGGCATATTTGCTCATTCGGCCTAAAAATGCTTTTAAGCGCATAAAAACTTACACTATTGATTTCTGGCTAAATAAAAGCTGTTGCAATGATATTTCCATGCTGAACTGAGTTGGTCTGGGTCAAATATGAAGGCAAACCCACTTTCCTTTCAGTATTTTGCTGCATTTGGCAGAAACAGGCATATTTGCTCATTCGGCCTGAAAATGTTTTTAAGCGCATAAAAACTTACACTCTTGATTTCTGGCTAAATAAAAGCTGTTGCAATTATATTTCCATGCTGAACTGAGTTGTTCTGGCTCAAATATGAAGGCAAACCCACTTTCCTTTCAGTATTTTGCTGCATTTGGCAGAAACAGGCATATTTGCTCATTCGGCCTGAAAATGCTTTTAAGCGCATAAAAACCTACACTCTTGATTTCTGGCTTAATAAAAGCTGTTGCAATGATATTTCCATGCTGAACTGAGTTGTTCTGGGTCAAATATGAAGGCAAACCCACTTTCCTTTCAGTATTTTGCTGCATTTGGCAGAAATCAGCTCATTCGGCCTGAAAATGCTTTTAAGCGCATAAAAACTTACACTCTTGATTTCTGGCTAAATAAAAGCTGTTGCAATGATATTTCCATGCTGAACTGAGTTGTTCTGGCTCAAATATGAAGGCAAACCCACTTTCCTTTCAGTATTTTGCTGCATTTGGCAGAAACAGGCATATTTGCTCATTCGGCCTGAAAATGCTTTTAAGCGCATAAAAACTTACACTCTTGATTTCTGGCTAAATAAAAGCTGTTGCAATGATATTTCCATGCTGAACTGAGTTGTTCTGGCTCAAATATGAAGGCAAACCCACTTTCCTTTCAGTATTTTGCTGCATTTGGCAGAAATCAGCTCATTCGGCCTGAAAATGCTTTTAAGCGCATAAAAACTTACACTCTTGATTTCTGGCTAAATAAAAGCTGTTGCGATGATATTTCCATGCTGAACTGAGTTGTTCTGGCTCAAATATGAAGGCAAACCCACTTTCCTTTCAGTATTTTGCTGCATTTGGCAGAAATCAGCTTATTCGGCCTGAAAATGCTTTTAAGCGCATAAAAACTTACACTCTTGATTTCTGGCTAAATAAAAGCTGTTGCAATGATATTTCCATGCTGAACTGAGTTGTTCTGGGTCAAATATGAAGGCAAACCCACTTTCCTTTCAGTATTTTGCTGCATTTGGCAGAAACAGGCATATTTGCTCATTCGGCCTGAAAATGCTTTTAAGCGCATAAAAACTTACACTCTTGATTTCTGGCTAAATAAAAGCTGTTGCAATGATATTTCCATGCTGAACTGAGTTGTTCTGGGTCAAATATGAAGGCAAACCCACTTTCCTTTCAGTATTTTGCTGCATTTGGCAGAAACAGGCATATTTGCTCATTCGGCCTGAAAATGCTTTTAAGCGCATAAAACTTTACACTCTTGATTTCTGGCTAAATAAAAGCTGTTGCAATGATATTTCCATGCTGAACTGAGTTGTTCTGGCTCAAATATGAAGGCAAAACCACTTTCCTTTCAGTATTTTGCTGCATTTGGCAGAAACAGGCATATTTGCTCATTCGGTCTGAAATTGCTTTTAAGCGCATAAAAACTTACACTCTTGATTTCTGGCTAAATAAAAACTGTTGCAATGATATTTCCATGCTGAACTTAGTTGTTCCGGGTCAAATCTGAAGGCAAACCAACTTTCCTTTCAGTATTTTGCTGCATTTGGCATAAATCAGCTCATTCGGCCTGAAAATGCTTTTAAGCGCATAAAAACGTACACTCTTGATTTCTGGCTAAATAAAAGCTGTTGCAATGATATTTCCATGCTGAACTGAGTTGTTCTGGGTCAAATATGAAGGCAAACCCACTTTCCTTTCAGTATTTTGCTGCATTTGGCAGAAACAGGCATATTTGCTCATTCGGTCTGAAATTGCTTTTAAGCGCATAAAAACTTACACTCTTGATTTCTGGCTAAATAAAAACTGTTGCAATGATATTTCCATGCTGAACTTAGTTGTTCCGGGTCAAATCTGAAGGCAAACCAACTTTCCTTTCAGTATTTTGCTGTATTTGGCAGAAATCAGCTCATTCGGCCTGAAAATGCTTTTAAGCGCATAAAAACTTACACTCTTGATTTCTGGCTAAATAAAAGCTGTTGCAATGATATTTCCATGCTGAACTGAGTTGTTCTGGCTCAAATATGAAGGCAAACCCACTTTCCTTTCAGTATTTTGCTGCATTTGGCAGAAACAGGCATATTTGCTCATTTGGCCTGAAAATGCTTTTAAGCGCATAAAAACTTACGCTCTTGATTTCTGGCTAAATAAAAGCTGTTGCAATGATATTTCCATGCTGAACTGAGTTGTTCTGGCTCAAATATGAAGGCAAACCCACTTTCCTTTCAGTATTTTGCTGCATTTGGCAGAAACAGGCATATGTGCTCATTCGGCCTGAAAATGCTTTTAAGCGCATAAAAACTTACACTCTTGATTTCTAGCTAAATAAAAGCTGTTGCAATGATATTTCCATGCTGAACTGAGTTGTTCTGGCTCAAATATGAAGGCAAACCCACTTTCCTTTCAGTATTTTGCTGCATTTGGCAGAAATCAGCTCATTCGGCCTGAAAATGCTTTTAAGCGCATAAAAACTTACACTCTTGATTTTTGGCTAAATAAAAGCTGTTGCAATGATATTTCCATGCTGAACTGAGTTGTTCTGGCTCAAATATGAAGGCAAACGCACTTTCTTTTCAGTATTTTGCTGCATTTGGCAGAAACAGGCATATTTGCTCATTCGGCCTGAAAATGCTTTTAAGCGCATAAAATCTTACACTCTTGATTTCTGGCTAAATAAAAGCTGTTGCAATGATATTTCCATGCTGAACTGAGTTGTTCTGGCTCAAATATGAAGGCAAACCCACTTTCCTTTCAGTATTTTGCTGCATTTGGCAGAAATCAGCTCATTCGGCCTGAAAATACTTTTAAGCGCATAAAAACTTACACTCTTGATTTCTGGCTAAATAAAAGCTGTTGCAATGATATTTCCATGCTGAACTGAGTTGTTCTGGCTCAAATATGAAGGCAAACCCACTTTCCTTTCAGTATTTTGCTGCATTTGGCAGAAACAGGCATATTTGCTCATTCGGCCTGAAAATGCTTTTAAGCGCATAAAAACTTGCACTCTTGATTTCTGGCTAAATAAAAGCTGTTGCAATGATATTTCCATGCTGAACTGAGTTGTTCTGGCTCAAATATGAAGGCAAACCCACTTTCCTTTCAGTATTTTGCTGCATTTGGCAGAAATCAGCTCATTCGTCCTAAAAATGCTTTTAAGCGCATAAAAACTTACACTCTTGATTTCTGGCTAAATAAAAGCTGTTGCAATTATATTTCCATGCTGAACTGAGTTGTTCTGGGTCAAATATGAAGGCAAACCCACTTTCCTTTCAGTATTTTGCTGCATTTGGCAGAAACAGGCATATTTGCTCATTCGGCCTGAAAATGCTTTTAAGCGCATAAAAACGTACACTCTTGATTTTTGGCTAAATAAAAGCTGTTGCAATGATATTTCCATGCTGAACTGAGTTGGTCTGGGTCAAATATGAAGGCAAACCCACTTTCCTTTCAGTATTTTGCTGCATTTGGCAGAAACAGGCATATTTGCACATTCGGCCTGAAAATGCTTTTAAGCGCATAAAAACTTGCACTCTTGATTTCTGGCTAAATAAAAGCTGTTGCAATGATAATTCCATGCTGAACTGAGTTGGTCTGGGTCAAATATGAAGGCAAACCCACTTTCCTTTCAGTATTTTGCTGCATTTGGCAGAAACAGGCATATTTGCTTATTCGGCCTGAAAATGCTTTTAAGCGCATAAAAACTTGCACTCTTGATTTCTGTCTAAATAAAAGCTGTTGCAATGATATTTCCATGCTGAACTGAGTTGTTCTGGCTCAAATATGAAGGCAAACCCACTTTCCTTTCAGTATTTTGCTGCATTTGGCAGAAATCAGCTCATTCGGCCTGAAAATGCTTTTAAGCGCATAAAAACTTACACTCTTGATTTTTGGCTAAATAAAAGCTGTTGCAATGATATTTCCATGCTGAACTGAGTTGTTCTGGCTCAAATATGAAGGCAAACCCACTTTCTTTTCAGTATTTTGCTGCATTTGGCAGAAACAGGCATATTTGCTCATTCGGCCTGAAAATGCTTTTAAGCGCATAAAATCTTACACTCTTGATTTCTGGCTAAATAAAAGCTGTTGCAATGATATTTCCATGCTGAACTGAGTTGTTCTGGCTCAAATATGAAGGCAAACCCACTTTCCTTTCAGTATTTTGCTGCATTTGGCAGAAATCAGCTCATTCGGCCTGAAAATACTTTTAAGCGCATAAAAACTTACACTCTTGATTTCTGGCTAAATAAAAGCTGTTGCAATGATATTTCCATGCTGAACTGAGTTGTTCTGGCTCAAATATGAAGGCAAACCCACTTTCCTTTCAGTATGTTGCTGCATTTGGCAGAAACAGGCATATTTGCTCATTCGGCCTGAAAATGCTTTTAAGCGCATAAAAACTTGCACTCTTGATTTCTGGCTAAATAAAAGCTGTTGCAATGATATTTCCATGCTGAACTGAGTTGTTCTGGCTCAAATATGAAGGCAAACCCACTTTCCTTTCAGTATTTTGCTGCATTTGGCAGAAATCAGCTCATTCGTCCTAAAAATGCTTTTAAGCGCATAAAAACTTACACTCTTGATTTCTGGCTAAATAAAAGCTGTTGCAATGATATTTCCATGCTGAACTGAGTTGTTCCGTGTCAAATGAGAAGGAAAAACCCACTTTCCTTTCAGTATTTTGCTGCATTTGGCAGAAACAGGCATATTTGCTCATTCGGCCTGAAAATGCTTTTAAGCGCATAAAAACTTACGCTCTTGATTTCTGGCTAAATAAAAGCTGTTGCAATTATATTTCCATGCTGAACTGACTTGTTCTGGGTCAAATATGAAGGCAAACCCACTTTCCTTTCAGTATTTTGCTGCATTTGGCAGAAATCAGCTTATTCGGCCTGAAAATGCTTTTAAGCGCATAAAAACTTACACTCTTGATTTCTGGCTAAATAAAAGCTGTTGCAATGATATTTCCATGCTGAACTGATCTGGTCTGGGTCAAATATGAAGGCAAACCCACTTTCCTTTCAGTATTTTGCTGCATTTGGCAGAAACAGGCATATTTGCTCATTCGGCCTGAAAATGTTTTTAAGCGCATAAAAACTTATACTCTTGATTTCTGTCTAAGTAAAAGCTGTTGCAATGATATTTCCATGCTGAACTGAGTTGTTCTGGGTCAAATATGAAGGCAAACCCACTTTCCTTTCAGGATTTTTCTGCATTTGGCAGAAATCAGCTTATTCGGCCTGAAAATGCTTTTAAGCGCATAAAAACGTACACTCTTGATTTCTGGCTAAATAAAAGCTGTTGCAATGATATTTCCATGCTGAACTGAGTTGTTCTGGCTCAAATATGAAGGCAAACCCACTTTCCTTTCAGTATTTTGTTGCATTTGGCAGAAATCAGCTCATTCGGCCTGAAAATGCTTTTAAGCGCATAAAAACTTACACTCTTGATTTCTGGCTAAATAAAAGCTGTTGCAATTATATTTCCATGCTGAACTGAGTTGTTCTGGGTCAAATATGAAGGCAAACCCACTTTCCTTTCAGTATTTTGCTGCATTTGGTAGAAATCAGCTCATTCGGCCTGAAAATGCTTTTAAGCGCATAAAAACTTGCACTCTTGATTTCTGTCTAAATAAAAGCTGTTGCAATGATATTTCCATGCTGAACTGAGTTGTTCTGGCTCAAATATGAAGGCAAACCCACTTTCCTTTCAGTATGTTGCTGCATTTGGCAGAAACAGGCATATTTGCTCATTTGGCCTGAAAATGCTTTTAAGCGCATAAAAACTTACACTCTTGATTTCTGGCTAAATAAAAGCTGTTGCGATGATATTTCCATGCTGAACTGAGTTGTTCTGGTTCAAATATGAAGGCAAACCCACTTTCCTTTCAGTATTTTGCTGTATTTGGCAGAAATCAGCTCATTCGGCCTGAAAATGCTTTTAAGCGCATAAAAACTTACACTCTTGATTTCTGGCTAAATAAAAGCTGTTGCAATGATATTTCCATGCTGAACTGAGTTGTTCTGGGTCAAATATGAAGGCAAACCCACTTTCCTTTCAGTATTTTGCTGCATTTGGCAGAAACAGACATATTTGCTCATTTGGCCTGAAAATGCTTTTAAGCGCATAAAAACTTACACTCTTGATTTCTGGCTAAATAAAAGCTGTTGCAATGATATTTCCATGCTGAACTGAGTTGTTCTGGCTCAAATATGAAGGCAAAACCACTTTCCTTTCAGTATTTTGCTGCATTTGGCAGAAACAGGCATATTTGCTCATTCGGTCTGAAATTGCTTTTAAGCGCATAAAAACTTACACTCTTGATTTCTGGCTAAATAAAAGCTGTTGCAATGATATTTCCATGCTGAACTGAGTTGTTCTGGGTCAAATATGAAGGCAAACCCACTTTCCTTTCAGTATTTTGCTGCATTTGGCAGAAATCAGCTTATTCGGCCTGAAAATGCGTTTAAGCGCATAAAACTTTACACTCTTGATTTCTGGCTAAATAAAAGCTGTTGCAATGATATTTCCATGCTGAACTGAGTTGTTCTGGCTCAAATATGAAGGCAAACCCACTTTCCTTTCAGTATTTTGCTGCATTTGGCAGAAACAGGCATATTTGCTCATTCGGCCTCAAAATGCTTTTAAGCGCATAAAAACTTACACTCTTGATTTCTGGCTAAATAAAAGCTGTTGCAATGATATTTCCATGCTGAACTGAGTTGTTCTGCCTCAAATATGAAGGCAAAACCACTTTCCTTTAAGTATTTTGCTGCATTTGGCAGAAACAGGCATATTTGCTCATTCGGCCTGAAAATGCTTTTAAGCGCATAAAAACTTACGCTCTTGATTTCTGGCTAAATAAAAGCTGTTGCAATGATATTTCCATGCTGAACTGAGATGTTCTGGGTCAGATATGAAGGCAAACCCACTTTCCTTTCAGTATTTGCTGCATTTGGCACAAACAGGCATATTTGCTCATTCGGCCTGAAAATGCTTTTAAGCGCATAAAAACTTACACTCTTGATTTCTGGCTAAATAAAAGCTGTTGCAATGATATTTCCATGCTGAACTGAGTTGTTCTGGCTCAAATATGAAGGCAAACCCAGTTTCCTTTCAGTATTTTGCTGCATTTGGCAGAAACAGGCATATTTGCTCATTTGGCCTGAAAATGCTTTTAAGCGCAGAAAAACTTACACTCTTGATTTCTGGCTAAATAAAAGCTGTTGCAATGATATTTCCATGCTAAACTGAGTTGTTCTGGCTCAAATATGAAGGCAAACCCACTTTCCTTTCAGTATTTTGCTGCATTTGGCAGAAACAGGCATATTTGCTCATTTGGCCTGAAAATGCTTTTAAGCGCATAACAACTTACACTCTTGATTTCTGGCTAAATAAAAGCTGTTGCAATGATATTTCCATGCTGAATTGAGTTGTTCTGCCTCAAATATGAAGGCAAATCCACTTTCCTTTCAGTATTTTGCTGCATTTGGCAGAAACAGGCATATTTGCTCATTCGTCCTGAAAATGCTTTTAAGCGCATAAAAACTTACACTCTTGATTTCTGGCTAAATAAAAACTGTTGCAATGATATTTCCATGCTGAACTGAGTTGTTCTGGCTCAAATATGAAGGCAAACCCACTTTCCTTTCAGTATTTTGCTGCATTTGGCAGAAACAGGCATATTTGCTCATTCGGCCTGAAAATGCTTTTAAGCGCATAAAAACTTACACTCTTAATTTCGGGCTAAATAAAAACTGTTGCAATGATATTTCCATGCTGAACTGAGTTGTTCTGGGTCAGATATGAAGGCAAACCCACTTTCCTTTCAGTATTTTGCTGCATTTGGCAGAAATCAACTCATTCGGCCTGAAAATGCTTTTAAGCGCATAAAAACTTACACTCTTGATTTCTGGCTAAATAAAAGCTGTTGCAATGATATTTCCATGCTGAACTGAGTTGTTCTGGGTCAAATATGAAGGCAAACCCACGTTCCTTTCAGTATTTTCCTGCATTTGGCAGAAACAAGTATATTTGCTCATTCGGCCTGAAAATGGTTTTAAGCGCATAAAAACTTACACTCTTGATTTCTGGCTAAATAAAAGCTGTTGCAATGATATTTCCATGCTGAACTGAGTTTTTCTGGGTCAGATATGAAGGCAAACCCACTTTCCTTTCAGTATTTTGCTGCATTTGGCAGAAACAGGCATATTTGCTCATTCGGCCTGAAAATGCTTTTAAGCGCATAAAAACTTACACTCTTGATTTCTGGCTAAATAAAAGCTGTTGCAATGATATTTCCATGCTGAACTGAGTTGTTCTGGCTCAAATATGAAGGCAAACCCACTTTCTTTTCAGTATTTTGCTGCATTTGGCAGAAACAGGAATATTTGCTCATTCGGCCTGAAAATGCTTTTAAGCGCATCAAAACTTACACTCTTGATTTCTGTCTAAATAAAAGCTGTTGCAATGATATTTCCATGCTGAACTGAGTTGTTCTGGCTCAAATATGAAGGCAAACCCACTTTCCTTTCAGTATTTTGCTGCATTTGGCAGAAACAGGCATATTTGCTCATTCGGCCTGAAAATGCTTTTAAGCGCATAAAAACTTACACTCTTGATTTCTGGCTAAATAAAAGCTGTTGCAATAATATTTCCATGCTGAACTGAGTTGTTCTGGCTCAAATAAGAAGGCAAACCCACTTTCCTTTCAGTATTTTGCTGCATTTGGCAGAAACAGGCATATTTGCTCATTCGGCCTGAAAATGCTTTTAAGCACATAAAAACTTACACTCTTGATTTCTGGCTAAATAAAAGCTGTTGCAATGATATTTCCATGCTGAACTGAGTTGGTCTGGGTCAAATATGAAGGCAAACCCACTTTCCTTTCAGTATTTTGCTGCATTTGGCAGAAATCAGCTCATTCGGCCTGAAAATGCTTTTAAGCGCATAAAAACGTACACTCTTGATTTTTGGCTAAATAAAAGCTGTTGAAATGATATTTCCATGCTGAACTTAGTTGTTCTGGGTCAAATATGAAGGCAAACCCACTTTCCTTTCAGTATTTTGCTGCATTTGGCAGAAACAGGCATATTTGCTCATTCGGCCTGAAAATGCTTTTAAGCGCATAAAAACTTACACTCTTGATTTCTGGCTAAATAAAAGCTGTTGCAATAATATTTCCATGCTGAACTAAGTTGTTCTGGCTCAAATATGAAGGCAAACCCACTTTCCTTTAAGTATTTTGCTGCATTTGGCAGAAACAGGCATATTTGCTCATTCGGCCTGAAAATGCTTTTAAGCGCATAGAAACTTTCACTCTTGATTTCTGGCTAAATAAAAACTGTTGCAATGATATTTCTATGCTGAACTGAGTTGTTCTGGCTCAAATATGAAGGCAAACCCACTTTCCTTTCAGTATTTTGCTGCATTTGGCAGAAACAGGCATATTTGCTCATTCGGCCTGAAAATGCTTTTGAGCGCATAAAAACTTACACTCTTGATTTCTGGCTAAATAAAAGCTGTTGCAATGATAATTCCATGCTGAACTGAGTTGGTCTGGGTCAAATATGAAGGCAAACCCACTTTCCTTTCAGTATTTTGCTGCATTTGGCAGAAACAGGCATATTTGCTCATTCGGCCTGAAAATGCTTTTAAGCACATAAAAACTTACACTCTTGATTTCTGGCTAAATAAAAGCTGTTGCAATGATATTTCCATGCTGAACTGAGTTGTTCTGGGTCAAATATGAAGGCAAACCCACTTTCCTTTCAGTATTTTGCTGCATTTGGCAGAAATCAGCTCATTCGGCCTGAAAATGCTTTTAAGCGCATAAAAACGTACACTCTTGATTTTTGGCTAAATAAAAGCTGTTGCAATGATATTTCCATGCTGAACTGAGTTGTTCTGGGTCAAATATGAAGGCAAACCCACTTTCCTTTCAGTATTTTGCTGCATTTGGCAGAAACAGGCATATTTGCTAATTCGGCCTGAAAATGCTTTTAAGCACATAAAAACTTACACTCTTGATTTCTGGCTAAATAAAAGCTGTTGCAATGATATTTCCATGCTGAACTGAGTTGTTCTGGCTCAAATATGAAGGCAAACCCACTTTCCTTTCAGTATTTTGCTGCATTTGGCAGAAACAGGAATATTTGCTCATTCGGCCCTGAAAATGCTTTTAAGCGCATCAAAACTTACACTCTTGATTTCTGTCTAAATAAAAGCTGTTGCAATGATATTTCCATGCTGAACTGAGTTGGTCTGGGTCAAATATGAAGGCAAACCCACTTTCCTTTCAGTATTTTGCTGCATTTGGCAGAAACAGGCATATTTGCTCATTCGGCCTGAAAATGCTTTTAAGCGCATAAAAACTTACACTCTTGATTTCTGGCTAAATAAAAGCTGTTGCAATAATATTTCCATGCTGAACTGAGTTGTTCTGGCTCAAATATGAAGGCAAACCCACTTTCTTTTCAGTATTTTGCTGCATTTGGCAGAAACAGGCATATTTGCTCATTCGGCCTGAAAACGCTTTTAAGCGCATAAAAACTTACACTCTTGATTTCTGGCTAAATAAAAGCTGTTGCAATGATATTTCCATGCTGAACTGAGTTGTTCTGGCTCAAATATGAAGGCAAACCCACTTTCCTTTAAGTATTTTGCTGCATTTGGCAGAAACAGGCATATTTGCTCATTCGGCCTGAAAATGCTTTTAAGCGCATAAAAACTTTCACTCTTGATTTCTGGCTAAATAAAAACTGTTGCAATGATATTTCCATGCTGAACTTAGTTGTTCTGGCTCAAATCTGAAGGCAAACCGACTTTCCTTTCAGTATTTTGCTGCATTTGGCAGAAATCAGCTCATTCGGCCTGAAAATGCTTTTAAGCGCATAAAAACGTACACTCTTGATTTTTGGCTAAATAAAAGCTGTTGCAATGATATTTACATGCTGAACTGAGTTGGTCTGGGTCAAATATGAAGGCAAACCCACTTTCCTTTAAGTATTTTGCTGCATTTGGCAGAAATCAGCTCATTCGGCCTGAAAATGCTTTTAAGCGCATAAAAACGTACACTCTTGATTTTTGGCTAAATAAAAGATGTTGAAATGATATTTCCATGCTGAACTTAGTTGTTCTGGGTCAAATATGAAGGCAAACCCACTTTCCTTTCAGTATTTTGCTGCATTTGGCAGAAACAGGCATATTTGCTCATTCGGCCTGAAAATGCTTTTAAGCGCATAAAAACTTACACTCTTGATTTCTGGCTAAATAAAAGCTGTTGCAATAATATTTCCATGCTGAACTGAGTTGTTCTGGCTCAAATATGAAGGCAAACCCACTTTCCTTTAAGTATTTTGCTGCATTTGGCAGAAACAGGCATATTTGCTCATTCGGCCTGAAATGCTTTTAAGCGCATAAAAACTTACACTCTTGATTTCTGGCTAAATAAAAGCTGTTGCAATGATATTTCTATGCTGAACTGAGTTGGTCTGGGTCAAATATGAAGGCAAACCCACTTTCCTTTCAGTATTTTGCTGCATTTGGCAGAAACAGGCATATTTGCTCATTCGGCCTGAAAATGCTTTTAAGCGCATAAAAACTTTCACTCTTGATTTCTGGCTAAATAAAAACTGTTGCAATGATATTTCCATGCTGAACTTACTTGTTCTGGCTCAAATCTGAAGGCAAACCGACTTTCCTTTCAGTATTTTGCTGCATTTGGCAGAAACAAGTATATTTGCTCATTCGGCCTGAAAATGCTTTTAAGCGCATAAAAACGTACACTCTTGATTTCTGGCTAAATAAAAGCTGTTGCAATTATATTTCCATGCTGAACTGAGTTGTTCTGGGTCAAATATGAAGGCAAACCCACTTTCCTTTCAGTATTTTGCTGCATTTGGCAGAAATCAGCTCATTCGGCCTGAAAATGCTTTTAAGCGCATAAAAACGTACACTCTTGATTTCTGGCTAAATAAAAGCTGTTGCAATGATATTTCCATGCTGAACTGAGTTGTTCTGGGTCAAATATGAAGGCAAACCCACTTTCCTTTCAGTATTTTGCTGCATTTGGCAGAAATCAGCTCATTCGGCCTGAAAATGCTTTTAAGCGCAAAAAAACTTACACTCTTGATTTCTGGCTAAATAAAAGCTGTTGCAATGATATTTCCATGCTGAACTGAGTTGTTCTGGGTCAAATATGAAGGCAAACCCACTTTCTTTTCAGTATTTTGCTGCATTTGGCAGAAACAGGCATATTTGCTCATTCGGCCTGAAAATGCTTTTAAGCGCATAAAAACTTACACTCTTGATTTCTGGCTAAATAAAAGCTGTTGCAATGATATTTCCATGCTGAACTGAGTTGTTCTGGCTCAAATATGAAGGCAAACCCACTTTCCTTTCAGTATTTTGCTGCATTTGGCAGAAACAGGCATATTTGCTTATTCGGCCTGAAAATGCTTTTAAGCGCATAAAAACTTACACTCTTGATTTCTGGCTAAATAAAAGCTGTTGCAATGATATTTCCATGCTGAACTGAGTTGTTCTGGCTCAAATATGAAGGCAAACCCACTTTCCTTTAAGTATTTTGCTGCATTTGGCAGAAACAGGCATATTTGCTCATTCGGCCTGAAAATGCTTTTAAGCGCATAAAAACTTTCACTCTTGATTTCTGGCTAAATAAAAACTGTTGCAATGATATTTCCATGCTGAACTTAGTTGTTCTGGCTCAAATCTGAAGGCAAACCGACTTTCCTTTCAGTATTTTGCTGCATTTGGCAGAAATCAGCTCATTCGGCCTGAAAATGCTTTTAAGCGCATAAAAACGTACACTCTTGATTTCTGGCTAAATAAAAGCTGTTGCAATGATATTTCTATGCTGAACTGAGTTGTTCTGGCTCAAATATGAAAGCAAACCGACTTTCCTTTCAGTATTTTGCTGCATTTGGCAGAAATCAGCTCATTCGGCCTGAAAATGCTTTTAAGCGCATAAAAACGTACACTCTTGATTTCTGGCTAAATAAAAGCTGTTGCAATGATATTTCTATGCTGAACTGAGTTGTTCTGGCTCAAATATGAAGGCAAACCCAGTTTCCTTTCAGTATTTTGCTGCATTTGGCAGAAACAGGCATATTTGCTCATTTGGCCTGAAAATGCTTTTAAGCGCATAAAAACTTACACTCTTGATTTCTGGCTAAATAAAAGCTGTTGCGATGATATTTCCATGCTGAACTGAGTTGTTCTGGCTCAAATATGAAGGCAAACCCACTTTCCTTTCATTTATTTGCTGTATTTGGCAGAAATCAGCTAATTTGGCCTGAAAATGCTTTTAAGCGCATAAAAACTTACACTCTTGATTTCTGGCTAAATAAAAGCTGTTGCATGGATATTTCCATGCTGAACTGAGTTGTTCTGGCTCAAATATGAAGGCAAACCCACTTTCACTTCAGTATTTTGCTGCAATTGTCAGAAATCAGCTCACTTGGGCTGGACATTCTTTTAAGCGCATAAAAACTTACACTCTTGATTTCTGGCTAAATAAAAGCTGTTCCAATAAAATTTCCATGCTGAACTGAGTTGTTCTGGTTCAAATATGAAGGCGAACCCACTTTCCCTTCATTATTTTGCTACACTTGTCAGATACAAGCATATCTTCTAAATCAGCTCCATTCAGCCTGAAAATGCTTTTAAACGCATAGAAACGTACATTCTTGATTTCTGGCTAAATAAAAGCTGTTGCAATGATATTTTCATGCTGAACTGAGTTTTTCTGGGTCAAATATGAAGGCAAACCCACTTTCCTTTCAGTATTTTGCTGTAATTGGAAGAAACAAGCATATTTGCTCATTCGGCCTGAAAATGCTTTTAAGCGCATAGAAACGTACATTCTTGATTTCTGGCTAAATAAAAGCTGTTGCAATTATATTTCCATGCTGAACTGACTTATTCTGGGTCAAATTTGAAGGCAAACCCACTTTCCTTTCAGTATTTTGCTGCATTTGGCAGAAACAGGCATATTTGCTCATTCGGCCTGAAAATGCTTTTAAGCGCATAAAAACTTACACTCTTGATTTCTGGCTAAAAAAAAGGTGTTGCAATTATATTTCCTTGATGAACTGAGGTGTACTGGGTCAAACATGAAGGCAAACTCACTTTCCCTTCAGTATTTTGCTGCAATTGGCAGAAATCAGCTCATTCGGGCTAAAAATGCTTTTAAATGCATAAAAACGTACACTCTTGATTTCTGGCTAAATACAAACTGTTGAAATGATATTTTCATGCTGAACTGAGTTGTTCTGGGTCAAATATGAAAGCAAACCCACTTTCCTTTCAGTATTTTGCTGCAATTGGAAGAAACAAGCATATTTGCTCATTCGGCCTGAAAATTCTTTTAAGCGCATAAAAACTTACACTCTCGATTTCTGGCTAAATAAAAGCTGTTGCAATGATATTTACATGATAAACTGAGTTGTTCTGGGTCAAATATGAAGGCAAACCCACTTTCCCTTTAGTATTTTGCTGCAATTTGCAGAAATCAGCTCATTTGGCCTGAAAATGCTTTTAAGTGCATACAAACTTACACTCTTGATCTCTGGCTAAATAAAAGCTGTTGCAATGATATTTCCATGCTGAACTGAGTTGTTCTGGCTCAAATATGAAGGTAAACCCACTTTCCTTTCAGTATTTTGCTGCAATTTGCAGAAATCAGCTCATTCGGCCTGAAAATTCTTTTAAGCGCATAAAAACTTACACTCTCGATTTCTGGCTAAATAAAAGCTGTTGCAATGATATTTACATGATAAACTGAGTTGTTCTGGGTCAAATATGAAGGCAAACCCACTTTCCCTTCAGTATTTTGCTGCAATTGGCAGAAATCAGCTCATTTGGCCTGAAAATGCTTTTAAGCTCAAAAAAACTTACACTCTTGATTTCTGGCTAAATAAAAACTGTTGCAATAATATTTCCATGCTGAACTGAGTTGTTCTGGCTCAAATATGAAGGCAAACCCACTTTCCTTTCAGTATTTTGCTACAATTGGCAGAAACAAACATATTTGCTCATTCGGCCTGAAAATGCTTTTAAGCGCATAAAAACGTACACTCTTGATTTCTGGTTAAATACAAGCTGTTGTAATGAGATTTCCATGCTGAACTGGGTTATTCTGGGTCAAATATGAAGGTAAACCCACTTTCCCTTTAGTATTTTGCTGCAATTTGCAGAAATCAGCTCATTTGGCCTGAAAATGCTTTTAAGCGCATAAAAACTTACACACTCGATTTCTGGCTAAATATAACCTTTTGCAATGATATTTCCATGCTGAACTGAGTTGTACTGGATCAAATATGAAGGCAAACCCACTTTCCTTTCAGTATTTTGCTGCAATTGGCAGTAATCAGATTTTTTGGCCTGAAAATGCTTTTAAGCGCATAAAAACGTACACTCTTGATTTCCGGCTAAATAAAAGCTGTTGCAATGATATTTCCATGCTGAACTGAGTTGTTCTGGGTCAAATATGAAGGCAAACCCACTTTCCCTTCAGTATTTTGCTGCAATTGGCAGAAATGAGCTTATTTGGGCTGAAAATACTTTTAAGTGCATAAAAACGTACACTCTTGATTTCTGGCTAAATAAAAGCTTTTGCGATGATATTTCCATGTTAAAGTGAGTTGTTCTGGGTCATATTTGAAAGCAAACCCACTTTCCTTTCAGTATTTTGCTGCAATTGGCAGAAATCAGCTCAGTCGGGCAAGAAATGCTTTTAAGTGCACAAAAACTTACAGTCTTGATTTCTGGCTAAATAAAAGCTGTTGCAATAATATTTCCATGCTGAACTGACTTATTCTGGGTGAAATATGAAGGCAAACCCACTTTCCTTTCAGTATTTTGCTGCCTTTGGCAGAAATCAGCTCACTTGGCCTGGAAATTCTTTTAAGCGCATAATAACTTACACTCTTGATTTCCAGCTAAATAAAAGCTGTTGCAATGATATTTCCATGCTGAACTGAGTTGTTCTGGGTCAAATATGAAGGCAAACCCACTTTCCTTTCAGTATTTTGCTGCAATTGGCAGAAATAAGCATATTTGCTCATTCGGCCTGAAAATGCTTTTAAGCGCATAAAAACTTACACTCTTGATTTCTGGCTAATTAAAAGCTGTTGCAATGATATTTCCATGCTGAACTGAGTTGTTCTGGGTCAAATATGAAGGCAAAACGACTTTCACTTCAGTTTTTTGCTGCAATTTGCAGAAATCAGCTCATTTGGCCTGAAAATGCTTTTAAGCACATAAAAACTTACACTCTTGATTTCTGGCTAAATAAAAGCTGTTTCAATGATATTTCCATGTTAAAGTGAGTTGTTCTGGGTCATATTTGAAAGCAAACCCACTTTCCTTTCAGTATTTTGCTGCAATTTGCAGAAATCAGCTCATTTGGCCTGAAAATGCTTTTAAGCACATACAAACTTACACTCTTAATTTCTGGCTAAATAAAAGCTGTTGCAATGATATTTCCATGCTGAACTG
The DNA here is from genome assembly GCF_033026475.1 of Channa argus. Lineage (NCBI taxonomy): Eukaryota > Metazoa > Chordata > Actinopteri > Anabantiformes > Channidae > Channa > Channa argus. The sequence goes on from NC_090219.1 coordinate 179,903, forward strand.
AGTTTTTCTGGGTCAAATATGAAGGCAAACCCACTTTCCTTTCAGTATTTTGCTGCAATTGGCAGAAATAAGCATATTTGCTCATTCGGCCTGAAAATGCTTTTAAGCGCATAAAAACTTACACTCTTGATTTCTGGCTAATTAAAAGCTGTTGCAATGATATTTCCATGCTGAACTGAGTTGTTCTGGGTCAAATATGAAGGCAAAACGACTTTCACTTCAGTATTTTGCTGCAATTGGCAGAAATCAGCTCATTTGGCCTGAAAATGCTTTTAAGCTCAAAAAAACTTACACTCTTGATTTCTGGCTAAATAAAAGCTGTTGCAATGATATTTCCATGTTAAAGTGAGTTGTTCTGGGTCATATTTTAAAGCAAACCCACTTTCCTTTCAGTATTTTGCGGCAATTGGCAGAAATCAGCTCACTTGGCCTGGAAATTCTTTTCAGCGCATAAAAACTTACACTCTCGATTTCTGGCTAAATATAACCTTTTGCAATGATATTTCCATGCTGAACTGAGTTGTTCTGGGTCAAATATGAAGGCAAACCCACTTTCCTTTCAGTATTTTGCTGCAATTGGCAGTAATCAGATTATTTGGCCTGAAAATGCTTTTAAGCGCATAAAATCGTACACTCTTGATTTCCGGCTAAATAAAAGCTTTTGCAATGATATTTCCATGCTGAACTGAGTTGTTCTGGGTCAAATATGAAGGCAAACCCACTTTCCCTTCAGTATTTTGCTGCAATTTGCAGAAATCAGCTCATTTGGCCTGAAAATGCTTTTAAGCGCATAAAAACGTACACTCTTGATTTCTGGCTAAATAAAAGCTGTTGCAATCATATTTCCATGCTGAACTGAGTTGTTTTGGGTCAAATATGAAGGCAAACCCACTTTCCTTTCAATATTTTGTTGCAATTGGCAGAAACAAGCATATTTGCTCATTTGGCCTGAAAATAAAAACTTACACTCTTGATTTCTGGCTAAATAAAAGCTGTTGCAATGATATTTCCATGATGAACTGAGTTATTCTGGGTCAAATTTGAAGGCAAACCCATTTTTCTTTCAGTATTTTTCTGCAATTGGCAGAAATCAGCTCATTTGGCCTGAAAATGCTTTTAAGCGTAAAAAAATGTACACGCTTGATTTCTGGCTAAATAAAAGCTGTTGCAATGATATTTCCATGCTGAACTGAGTTGTTCTGGGTGAAATTTGAAGGCAAACTGACTTTCCCTTCAGTATTTTGCTGCAATTGGCAGAAATCAGCTCATTCGGGCTAAAAATGCTTTTAAATGCATAAAAACGTACAATCTTGATTTCTGGCTAAATACAAACTGTTGAAATTATATTTTCATGCTGAACTGAGTTGTTCTGGGTCAAATATGAAAGCAAACCCACTTTCCCTTCAGTATGTTGCTGCAATTGGTAGAAATTAGCTTATTTGGGCTGAAAATACTTTTAAGTGCATAAAAACGTACACTCTTGATTTCTGGCTAAATAAAAGCTGTTGCAATGATATTTCCATGCTGAACTGAGTTGTACTGGGTCAAATATGAAAGCAAACCCACTTTCCCTTCAGTATGTTGCTGCAATTGGTAGAAATTAGCTTATTTGGGCTGAAAATACTTTTAAGTGCATAAAAACGTACACTCTTGATTTCTGGCTAAATAAAAGCTGTTGCAATGATATTTCCATGCTGAACTGAGTTGTACTGGGTCAAATATGAAGGTAAACCCACTTTCCTTTCAGTATTTTGCTGCAATTGGAAGAAACAAGCATATTTGCTCATTCGGCCTGAAAATTCTTTTAAGCGCATAAAAACTTACACTCTCGATTTCTGGCTAAATAAAAGCTGTTGCAATGATATTTACATGATAAACTGAGTTGTTCTGGGTCAAATATGAAGGCAAACCCACTTTCCTTTCAGTATTTTGCTGCAAATGTCAGAAATCAGCTCAGTCGGGCAAAAAATGCTTTTAAGTGCACAAAAATGTACACTCTTGATTTCTGGCTAAATAAAAGCTGTTGCAATGATATTTTCATGCTGAACTGAGTTTTTCTGGCTCAAATATGAAGGTAAAACCACTTTGCCTTTAGTATTTTGCTGCAATTTGCTTAAATCAACTCATTTGGCTTGAAAATGCTTTTAAGCACATAAAAACTTACACTCTTGATTTCTGGCTAAAAAAAAATCTGTTGCAATGAAATTTCCATGCTGAACTGACTTATTCTGCGTGAAATTTGAAGGCAAACTGACTTTCCCTTCAGTATTTTGCTGCAATTGGCAGAAATCAGCTCATTTGGCCTGAAAATGCTTTTAAGCTCAAAAAAACTTACACTCTTGATTTCTGGCTAAATAAAAGCTGTTGCAATGATATTTCCATGCTGAACTGAGTTGTACTGGGTCAAATATGAAAGCAAACTCACTTTCCCTTTAGTATTTTGCTGCATTTGGCAGAAACAGGCATAATTGCTCATTCGGCCTGAAAATGCTTTTGAGCGCATAAAAACTTACACTCTTGATTTCTGGCTAAAAAAAAATCTGTTGCAATGATATTTCCATGCTGAACTGAGTTGAACTGGATCAAATATGAAGGTAAACCCACTTTCCTTTCAGTATTTTGCTGCAATTGGCAGAAATCAGATTTTTTGGCCAGAAAATGCTTTTAAGCGCATAAAAACGTACACTCTTGATTTCCGGCTAAATAAAAGCTGTTGCAATGATATTTCCATGTTAAAGTGAGTTGTTCTGGGTCAAATATGAAGGCAAACCCACTTTCCTTTCAGTGTTTTTCTGCAATTGGCAGAAACAAGCATATTTGCTCATTTGGCCTGAAAATGCTTTTAAGCACATAAAAACTTACACTCTTAATTTCTGGCTAAATAAAAGCTGTTGCAATGATATTTCCATGCTGAACTGAAATGTTCTGGGTCAAATATGAAGGCAAACCCACTTTCCTTTCAGTATTTTGCTGCAATTTGCAGGAACAAGCATATTTGCTCATTCGGCCTGAAAATGCTTTTAAGCGCATTCAAACTTACACTCTTGATTTCTGGCTAAATAAAAGCTGTTGCAATGATATTTTCATGCTGAACTGAGTTGTTTTGGGTCAAATATGAAGGCAAACCCACTTTCCTTTCAGTATTTTGCTGCAATAGGAAGAAACAAGCATATTTGCTCATTTGGCCTGAAAATGCTTTTAAGCGCATAAAAACTTACGCTCTTGATTTCTGGCTAAATAAAAGCTGTTACAATGATATTTCCATGTTAAAGTGAGTTGTTCTGGGTCATATTTGAAAGCAAACCCACTTTCCTTCTAGTTTTTTGCTGCAATTTGCAGAAATCAGCTCATTTGGCCTGAAAATGCTTTTAAGCACATAAAAACTTACACTCTCGATTTCTGGCTAAATAAAAGCTGTTGCAATGATATTTCCATGCTGAACTGAGTTGTACTGGATCAATTAAGAAGACAAAACCACTTTCCTTTCAGTATTTTGCTGCAATTGGCAGTAATCAGATTATTTGGCCTGAAAATACTTTTAAGTGCATAAAAACTTACACTCTTGATTTCTGGCTAAATAAAAGCTGTTGCAATGATATTTCCATGCTGAACTGAGTTGTACTGGGTCAAATATGAAGGTAAACCCACTTTCCTTCTAGTTTTTTGCTGCAATTTGCAGAAATCAGCTCATTTGGCCTGAAAATGCTTTTAAGCGTATAAAAACTTACTCTCTCGATTTCTGGCTAAATAAAAGCTGTTGCAATGATCTTTCCATGCTGAACTGAGTTGTTCTGGTTCAAATATGAAGGCAGAAATCAAGAATGTAAGTTTTTATGCGCTTAAAAGCATTTTCAGGCCGAATGAGCAAATATGCCTGTTTCTGCCAAATGCAGCAAAATACTGAAAGAAAAGTGGGTTTGCCTTCATATTTGAGCCAGAACAACTCAGTTCAGCATGGAAATATCATTGCAACAGCTTTTATTTAGCCAGAAATCAAGAGAGTATGTTTTTATGCGCTTAAAAGCATTTTCAAGCCAAATAAGCTGATTTCTGCCAAATGCAGCAAAATACTGAAAGGAAAGTGGGTTTGCCTTCATATTTGACACAGAACAACTCAGTTCAGCATGGAAATATCATTGCAAAAGCTTTTATTTAGCCAGAAATCAAGAGTGTAAATTTTTATGCTCTTAAAAGCATTTTCAAGCCGAAAGAGCAAATATGCTTGTTTCGGCCAATTGCAGCAAAATACTGAAAGGAAAGTGGGTTTGCCTTCACATTTGACCCAGAACATTTCCGTTCAGCATGGAAATATCATTGCAACAGCTTTTATTTAGCCAGAAATCAAGAGTGTAAGTTTTTATGCGCGTAAAAGCATTTTCAGGCCGAATGAGCAAATATGCTTGTTTCTACCAATTGCAGCAAAATACTGAAAGGAAAGTGGGTTTGCCTTCATATTTGACCCAGAACAACTCAGTTCAGCATGGAAATATCATTGCAACAGCTTTTATTTAGCCAGAAATCAAGAGTGTAAGTTTTTATGCGCTTAAAAGCATTTTCAGGCCGAATAAGCTGATTTCTGCCATTTGCAGCAAAATACTGAAAGGAAAGTGGGTTTGCCTTCATATTTGACCCAGAACAACTCAGTTCAGCATGGAAATATCATTGCAACAGCTTTTATTTAGCCAGAAATCTAGAGTGTAAGTTTTTGTGCGAATCAAAGCATTTTAAGGACAAATGAGCGGATTTCTGCCAATTGCAGCAAAATACTGAAAGGAAAGTGAGTTTGACTTCATATTTGACCCAGAACAACTCAGGTTACCATGGAAATATCATTGCAACAGCTTTTATTTAGCAAGAAATCAAGATTGTAAGTTTTTGTGCGCTTAAAAGCATTTTCAGGCCAAATGAGCTGATTTCTGCCAATTGCAGCAAAATACTGAAAGGAAAGTGAGTTTGCCTTCATATTGGATACAGAACAACTCAGTTCAGCATGGAAATATCATTGCAACAGCTTTTATTTAGCCAGAAATCTAGAGTGTAAGTTTTTATGCGCTTAAAAGCATTTTCAGGCCGAATAAGCTGTTTTCTGCCATTTGCAGCAAAATACTGAAAGGAAAGTGGGTTTGCCTACATATTTGACCCAGAACAACTCAGTTCAGCATGGAAATATCATTGCAACAGCTTTTATTTAGCCAGAAATCAAGGGTGTAAGTATTTATGCGCTTAAAATCATTTTCAGGCCGAATGAGCGAATATGCTTGTTTCTGCCAATTGCAGCAAAATACTGAAAGGAAAGTGGGTTTGCCTTCATATTTGACACAGAACAACTCAGTTCAGCATGGAAAAATCATTGCAACAGCTTTTATTTAGCGAGAAAAATACAGTGTAAGTTTTTGTGCGATTAAAAGCATTTTAAGGCCAAATGAGCGGTTTTCTGCCAATTGCAGCAAAATACTGAACGGAAAGTGGGTTTGCCTTCATATTTGAGCCAGAACAACTCAGTTCAGCATGGAAATATTATTGCAACAGATTTTATTTAGCCAGAAATCAAGAGTGTAAGTTTTTATGCGCTTAAAAGCATTTTCAAGCCAAATAAGCTGATTTCTGCCAATTGCAGCAAAATACTGAAAGGAAAGTGGGTTTTGCTTTTATATTTGACCCAGAACAACTCAGTTCAGCATGGAAATATCATTGCAACACCTTTTATTTAGCCAGAAATCAAGAGTGTAAGTTTTTATGCACTTAAAAGTATTTTCAAGCCGAATGAGCAAATATGCTTGTTTCGGCTAATTGCAGCAAAATACTGAAAGGAAAGTGGGTTTGCCTTCATATTTGACCCAGAACAACTCAGTTCATCATTGAAATATTATTGCAACAGATTTTATTTAGCCAGAAATCAAGAGTGTAAGTTTTTGTGTGATTAAAAGCCTTTTCAGGCCAAATAAGCGGATTTCTGCCAATTGCAGCAAAATACTGAAAGTAAAGTAGGTTTTGCTTTTATATTTGACCCACAACAACTCAGTTCAGCATGGAAATATCATTGCAACAGCTTTTCTTTAGCCAGAAATCAAGAGTGTAAGTTTTTATTTTCAGGCCGAATGAGCAAATATGCTTGTTTCTGCCAAATGCAGCAAAATACTGAAAAGAAAGTGGGTTTTGCTTTTATATTTGACCCAGAACAACTCAGTTCAGCATAGAAATATCATTGCAACAGCTTTTATTTAGCCAGAAATCAAGAGTGTAAGTTTTTATGCGCTTAAAAGCATTTTTAGACCGAATGAGCAAATATGCTTGTTTCTGCCAATTGCAGCAAAATACTGAAAGGAAAGTGGGTTTTGCCTTCATATTTGACCCAAAACAACTCAGTTCAGCATGAAAATATCATTGCAACAGCTTTTATTTAGCCAGAAATCAAGAGTGTAAGTTTTTGTGCGCTTAAAAGCATTTTCAGGCCAAATGAGCTGATTTCTGCCAATTGCAGCAAAATACTGAAAGGAAAGTGGGTTTGCCTTCATATTTGAAACAGAACAACTAAGTCCAGCATGGAAATATCATTGCAACAGCTGTTATTTAGCCAGAAATCAAGAGTGTAAGTTTTTATGCGCTTAAAAGCATTTTCAAACCAAATGAGCGGATTTCTGCCAATTGCAGCAAAATACTAAAGGGAAAGTGGGTTTACCTTCATATTTGACCCAGAACAACTCAGTTCAGCATTGAAATATCATTGCAACAGCTTTTATTTAGCCAGAAATCAAGAGTGTAAGTTTTTATGCGCTTAAAAGGATTTTCATTCCCAATGATCAAATATGCTTGTTTCTGCCAATTGCAGCAAAATACTGAAAGGAAAGTGGGTTTTGCTTTTATATTTGACCCAGAACAACTCAGTTCAGCATAGAAATATCATTGCAACAGCTTTTATTTAGCCAGAAATCAAGAGTGTAAGTTTTTATGCGCTTAAAAGCATTTTTAGACCGAATGAGCAAATATGCTTGTTTCTGCCAATTGCAGCAAAATACTGAAAGGAAAGTGGGTTTTGCCTTCATATTTGACCCAAAACAACTCAGTTCAGCATGAAAATATCATTGCAACAGCTTTTATTTAGCCAGAAATCAAGAGTGTAAGTTTTTGTGCGCTTAAAAGCATTTTCAGGCCAAATGAGCTGATTTCTGCCAATTGCAGCAAAATACTGAAAGGAAAGTGGGTTTGCCTTCATATTTGAAACAGAACAACTAAGTCCAGCATGGAAATATCATTGCAACAGCTGTTATTTAGCCAGAAATCAAGAGTGTAAGTTTTTATGCGCTTAAAAGCATTTTCAAGCCAAATAAGCTGATTTCTGCCAATTGCAGCAAAATACTGAAAGGAAAGTAGGTTTTGCTTTTATATTTGACCCAGAACAACTCAGTTCAGCATGGAAATATCATTGCAACAGCTTTTCTTTAGCCAGAAATCAAGAGTGTAAGTTTTTATTTTCAGGCCGAATGAGCAAATATGCTTGTTTCTGCCAAATGCAGCAAAATACTGAAAGGAAAGTGGGTTTGTCTTCATATTGGATCCAGAACAACTCAATTCAGCATGAAAATATCATTGCAACAGCTTTTCTTTAGCCAGAAATCAAGAGTGTAAGTTTTTATGCGCTTAAAAGCATTTTCAGGCCAAATGAGCAAATATGCTTGTTTCTGTCAATTGCAGCAAAATACTGAAAGGAAAGTGGGTTTTGCTTTCATATTTGACCCAGAACAACTCAGTTCAGCCTGGAAATATCATTGCAACAGCTTTTATTTAGCCAGAAATCAAGAGTGTAAGTTTTTATGCGCTTAAAAGCATTTTTAGACCGAATGAGCAAATATGCTTGTTTCTGCCAATTGCAGCAAAATACTGAAAGGAAAGTGGGTTTTGCCTTCATATTTGACCCAAAAAAACTCAGTTCAGCATGAAAATATCATTGCAACAGCTTTTATTTAGCCAGAAATCAAAAGTGTAAGTTTTTATGCGCTTAAAAGTATTTTCAGGCCGAATGAGCAAATATGCTTGTTTCTGCCAATTGCAGAAAAATAATAAAAGGAAAGTGGGTTTGCCTTCATATTTGAATCAAAACAACTCAGTTCAGCATGGAAATATCATTGCAACAGCTTTTATTTAGCCAGAAATTAAGAGTGTAAGTTTTTATGTGCTTAAAAGCATTTTCAGGCCGAATGAGCAAATATGCTTGTTTCTGCCAATTGCAGCAAAACACTGAAAGGAAAGTGGGTTTGCCTTCATATTTGACCCAGAATATTTCAGTTCAGCATGGAAATATCATTGCAACAGCTTTTATTTAGCCAGAAAACAAGAGTGTAAGTTTTTAAGCGCGTAAAAGCATTTTCAGGCCGAATGAGCAATTATGCTTGTTTCTGCCAAATGCAGCAAAAATACTGAAAGGAAAGTGGGTTTGCCTTATTATTTGAACCAAACAACTCAGTTCAGCATGGAAATATCATTGCAACAGCTTTTATTTAGCCAGAACTCAAGAGTGTAAGTTTTTATGCGCTTAAAAGCATTTTCAGGCTGAATTAGCAAATATGCTTGTTTCTGCCAATTGCAGCAAAATACTGAAAGGAAAGTGGGTTTGCCTTCATATTTGACCCAGAACAACTCAGTTCAGCATGGAAAAATCAATAAAACAGCTTTTATTTAGCCAGAAATCAAGAGTGTAAGTTTTTATGCGCTTAAAAGCATTTTCAAGCCAAATAAGCTGAATTCTGCCAATTGCAGCAAAATACTGAAAGGAAAGTGGGTATTGCTTTTATATTTGACCCAGAACAACTCAGTTCAGCATGGAAATATCATTGCAACAGCTTTTATTTAGCCAGAACTCAAGAGTGTAAGTTTTTATGCGCTTAAAAGCATTTTCAGGCTGAATTAGCAAATATGCTTGTTTCTGCCAATTGCAGCAAAATACTGAAAGGAAAGTGGGTTTGCCTTCATATTTGACACAGAACAACTCAGTTCAGCATGGAAATATCATTGCAACAGCTTTTATTTAGCCAGAAATCTAAAGTGTAAGTTTTTATACGCTTAAAAGCATTTTCATGCTGAATGAGCAAATATGCTTGTTCCTGCAAATTGCAGCAAAATACTGAAACGAAAGTGGGTTTGCCTTCATATTTGACCCAGAATATTTCAGTTCAGCATGGAAATATCATTGCAACAGCTTTTATTTAGCCAGAAACCAAGAGTGTAAGTTTTTATGCGCTTAAAAGCATTTTCAATCCAAATAAGCTAAATTCTGCCAATTGCAGCAAAATACTGAAAAGAAAGTGGGTTTTGCTTTTATATTTGACCCAGAACAACTCAGTTCAGCATGGAAATATCATTGCAACAGCTTTTATTTAGCCAGAAATCAAGAGTGTAAGTTTTTATGCGCTTAAAAGCATTTTCAGGCCAAATGAGCAAATATGCTTGTTTCTGTCAATTGCAGCAAAATACTGAAAGGAAAGTGGGTTTACCTTCATATTTGACACAGAACAACTCAGTTCAGCATGGAAATATCATTGCAACAGCTTTTATTTAGCCAGAAATCTAAAGTGTAAGTTTTTATACGCTTAAAAGCATTTTCACACTGAATGAGAAAATATGCTTGTTCCTGCAAATTGCAGCAAAATACTGAAAGGAATGTGGGTTTTGCCTTCATATTTGACCCAAAACAACTCAGTTCAGCATGAAAATATCATTGCAACAGCTTTTATTTAGCCAGAAATCAAGAGTGTAAGTTTGTATGCGCTTAAAAGCATTTTCAGGCCGAATGAGGAAATATGCTTGTTTCTGTCAATTGCAGCAAAATACTGAAAGGAAAGTGGGTTTGCCTTCATATTTGACACAGAACAACTCAGTTCAGCATGGAAATATCATTGCAACAGCTTTTATTTAGCCAGAAATCTAAAGTGTAAGTTTTAATGCGCTTAAAAGCATTTTCAGGCTGAATTAGCAAATATGCTTGTTTCTGCCAATTGCAGCAAAATACTGAAAGGAAAGTGGGTTTACCTTCATATTTGACACAGAACAACTCAGTTCAGCATGGAAATATCATTGCAACAGCTTTTATTTAGCCAGAAATCAAGAGTGTAAGTTTTTATGCGCTTAAAAGCATTTTCAAGCCAAATATGCTTGTTTCTGCCAATTGCAGAAAAATAATAAAAGGAAAGTGGGTTTGCCTTCATATTTGAATCAAAACAACTCAGTTCAGCATGGAAATATCATTGCAACAGCTTTTATTTAGCCAGAAATCAAGATTGTAAGTTTTTATGCGCTTAAAAGCATTTTCAAGCCAAATAAGCTTATTTCTGCCAATTGCAGAAAAATACTGAAAGGAAAGTGGGTTTGCCTTCATATTTGACCCAGAACAACTCAGTTCAGCATGGAAATATCATTGCAACAGCTTTTATTTAGCCAGAAATTAAGAGTGTAAGTTTTTATGTGCTTAAAAGCATTTTCAGGCCGAATGAGCAAATATGCTTGTTTCTGCCAATTGCAGCAAAACACTGAAAGGAAAGTGGGTTTTGCCTTCATATTTGACCCAAAACAACTCAGTTCAGCATGAAAATATCATTGCAACAGCTTTTATTTAGCCAGAAAACAAGAGTGTAAGTTTTTATGCAAAGACATGCCATAGAGCAGCAAGAAGCTAAGCTTAGAGCAGAAAAGGAAGATTTGGAAATGAATGCCGCTCTTGCAGCTGCTAATGCACGAAGCCAGATCTTGAAGAAACATGCAGGCCTCGTGCGTCATGTGGTCCGAATGTCAGCAATGAATTCAATCTTAGTCAGGCACAGACGACATGCACTGGTGAGGAAGTCCCCTTTGTCGTTGATGCGGGTGTACAGTGTGAAGATGCAAGAGACAAAGTTGTTAGGGGTGTAAGATGTTTGGGAGTACAGTAGGAGTTTAAAGGCTCAGGCTCGCCGCTGTGATCTTGAAGCAAAGGTTGTTAGCCAGCTTCCAGAATCAAACGGTCGACAGGTATTGTTTAAGGATGCTCAGTGTCAAAACAACCTAACTGAAGTTCTGGATAAACACCAAAGGGTTTATGCTCAATCTCCTCAAATGATCCCTACTTTTAGTGGAGATCCTTTAGACTATGGTGTTTACATCAAAACATTTGAGCATGCAGCAGCGAATAGGGTGGGAATGCAACCGCAAGGGGGCACAAGCCAGTGTCTTCTTGTGCCAGTCCCAAGTCTGGATAATTGCAGAGGGTTGTGGCAGGAAGGGCATCCGACGTAAAACACATGCCAAATCAAACATGCGAATCGTGACAAAGACTTCCATACCGGATCGGTCGGGGCCCGGGTTAACAACGACCGCCACCGGTGCTGTTGACCTACAGGGTACCGGTGGAAATTGGACTACTGTTGGTCGAAGACGAAGAAGAAGAGGAGGAAGGTGTGTTCGTAGGCAGAGAGAGAAGAGGAAAGCTAAGAATCTAGGACTGACAGTAGGGACTTTGAATGTTGGTACTATGACAGGGAAGGCTAGGGAGTTGATCGACATGATGCAGAGAAGGAAGGTGGACATACTGTGTGTCCAGGAGACCAGGTGGAAAGGTAGCAAGGCTAGAAGCTTAGGAGCAGGGTTTAAGTTGTTTTACCATGGGTCAGATAGGAAGAGAAATGGAGTAGGAGTTATATTGAAAGAGGATTTTGTGAGGAATGTTCTAGAGGTGAAAAGAGTATCAGACAGGTTGATGAGTCTGAAGCTGGAAGTTGAAGGGGTGATGTTCAATGTTGTGAGTGGTTATGCCCCACAGGTAGGATGTGAGTTAGAAGAGAAGGAGAAATTCTGGAGTGAGTTAGATGAAGTGATGCAGATCATCCCCAGAGGTGAGAGAGTTGTCATTGGTGCAGATTTCAATGGGCATGTAGGTGAAGGGAACAGAGGTGATGAGACTGTTATGGGCAGGTTTGGTGTTCAGGACAGGAACGCAGAAGGTCAGATGGTGGTTGACTTTGCAAAGAGGATGGAAATGGCTGTAGTAAACACTTTCTTTCAGAAGAGGCAGGAACATAGGGTGACGTACAAGAGCGGAGGGAGAAGCACTCAGGTAGACTACATCTTGTGTAGACGTTGTAATCTGAAAGAGATCAGTGACTGTAAAGCATTGGTAGGGGAGAGTGTAGCCAGACAACACAGGATGGTGGTGTGTAAAATGATGCTGGTGGTGAGGAAGATAAGGAGGACTAAGGCAGAGCAGAGGACGAAGTGGTGGAAGTTGAAAAAGGAAGAATGTCGTTTAGTTTTCAGGGAGGAGCTGAGACAGACTCTGGGTGGTTTGGAGGTGCTTCCAGATGACTGGACTACTACAGCTAATTTGATCAGGGAGACAGGTAGGAGGGTACTCGGTGTGTCATCTGGAAAGAGGAAAGCGGACAAGGAGACTTGGTGGTGGAACGAGGAAGTTCAGGAGTGTATACAGAGAAAGAGGTTAGCTAAGAAGAAGTGGGACACTGAGAGGACTGAAGAGAGTAGACAGGAGTACAGGGAGATACAGCGTAAGGTGAAGATAGAGGTGGCAAAGGCCAAACAAAGAGCATATGAGGACTTGTATGCTAGGTTGGGCACTAAAGAGGGAGAGGTGGATTTGTACAGGTTGGCAAGACAAAGAGATAGAGATAGAAAGGATGTGCAGCAGGTTAGGGTGATTAAAGATAAGGATGGAAATGTATTGACAGGTGCCAGGAGTGTGATGGGAAGATGGAAGGAGAACTTTGAAGAGTTGATGAACGAGGAAAATGAAAGGGAACGAAGAGTAGAAGAGGTGACTGGTGTGGAGCAGGAAGTAGCAAAGATTAGTAAGAGTGAAGTGAGGAGGACATTGAAGAGGATGAAGAGCGGAAAAGCAGTTGGTCCTGATGACATACCTGTGGAGGTATGGAAGTGTCTAGGAGAGGTGGCAGTAGAGTTTTTGACTAGTTTGTTTAACAAGATCTTGGAGAGTGAGAGGATGCCAGAGGACTGGAGGAAAAGTGTACTGGTACCAATTTTTAAGAACAAGGGAGATGTGCAGAGCTGTGGCAACTACAGAGGAATAAAGCTGATGAGTCACACAATGAAGTTGTGGGAAAGAGTAGTGGAAGCTCGGCTAAGGGCAGAGGTGAACATTTGTGAGCAGCAATATGGTTTCATGCCTAGAAAGAGTACAACAGATGCAGTATTTGCTTTGAGGACGCTGATGGAGAAGTACAGAGAGGGTCATAGGGAGTTGCATTGTGTCTTCGTAGATTTAGAAAAAGCGTATGACAGGGTGCCGAGAGAGGAGCTGTGGTATTGTATGAGGACGTCTGGAGTGGCAGAGAAGTATGTTAGAGTGGTGCAGGACATGTATGAGAGCTGTAAGACAGTGGTGAGGTGTGCTGTAGGTGTGACAGAGGAGTTTAAGGTGGAGGTGGGTCTGCATCAAGGATCGGCTTTGAGCCCCTTCTTGTTTGCTCTGGTGATGGACAGACTGACAGATGAGGTTAGACAAGAATCTCCCTGGACTATGATGTTTGCAGATGACATTGTTATTTGTAGTGAGAGCAGGGAGCAGGTGGAGGAAAATCTAGAGAGGTGGAGGTCTGCTCTGGGAAACAGAGGAATGAAGCAGCAAGACAGAATACATGTGTGTCAATGAGAGGGACCCAGGTGGAATGGTGAGGTTACAGGGAGCAGAGGTGAAGAAGGTGCAGGACTTTAAGTACTTAGGGTCAACGGTTCAGAGCAACGGTGAGTGTGGAAAAGAGGTGAAGAGGCGAGTGCAGGCAGGTTGGAACGGGTGGAGAAAAGTGTCAGGTGTGTTGTGTGATAAAAGAGTATCAGCGAGAATGAAAGGAAAGGTGTTCAAGACGGTGGTGAGACCAGCAATGTTGTTCGGCTTAGAGACAGTGGCACTGAAGAAAAGACAGGAGGCAGAGCTGGAGGTAGCAGAGCTTAAGATGTTGAGGTTCTCTTTGGGAGTGACGAGGATGGACAGGATCAGGAATGAGTACATCAGAGGGACAGCTCATGTTAGATGTTTTGGAGATAAAGTCAGAGAGGCCAGATTGAGGTGGTTTGGACATGTTCAGAGGAGAAACTGTGAATATATCGGTAGAAGGATGCTGAGGTTGGAGCTGCCAGGCAGGAGGTCTAGAGGAAGACCAAAGAGGAGATTTATGGATGTAGTGAGGGAGGACATGAAGTTAGTTGGTGTGAGTGAAGAGGATGCAGAGGATAGAGTTAGATGGAGGCACATGATTCGCTGTGGCGACCCCTGAAAGGGAGCAGCCGAAAGGAAAAGAAGAAGAAGAAGAAGAAGCAGCGAATAGGGTGGGGGATGACAGTTATCGACTCTACCTGTTGGAGCGGCACATGAGTGGACAACCTAAGGAGATTGTGCAAAGTTGCTTTAATATGGAACCAAGCCAAGGATATCACAGGGCCAGGGAACTTTTTAAGAAGAATTTTGGCAATGAATATAAGATATCAGTAGCCTATATGAATAAGACCTTAAATTGGCAGACAATTAAGGCTGAAGTTGGTGCAGCGCTCTATTCGTTTGCCCTTTTCCTAACCAATTGTGTAAGTGCCATGGTAGATGTGGAATGTATGGCAGAGCTTAATACTACAAGCAACATACGGACGATTGTTTACAAGCTGCCATATAAGTTGAGAGAGAAGTGGAGGCAGGTGGCTTATGATCTGGATGAGAAACACAAACGTAGAGTTAAGTTTGCAGATGTAGTTGAGTTTCTCAATTATGAATCCTTATGGTCTCACTACATCCTTACTATGGGGACATAGTAGACAGACCTAAAGAGCACTTAAAGAGACCTATAGGTACTAAGTTGGGGCCAGTAGTTGGTATTAAAAAGAGTTTTACCAGTACTTTAAAGCAGGTGGCTACTCAAAAGGATGTGAGTGTAGGGCCAGGTTTTGGTAAGACAGGCCAGTACCATCAAAGCCTCGCTCAAGCCTTCCAGTACCATTAAAGCCTCACCTGAGTCCTGTCCTTTTTGCCACGAGGGGCATACATTTGAGCACTGTAAAAAACTACAGAGTTCTTCTTACAAGGATAAGATAGAGTTTCTTAGGAGCCAAGGCTTATGCTTCAGATGTTTGAAACCAGGACATATGAGCAGGCGCTGTCAGGAGGGAGTAAACTGTCAGTTCTGCTCAGGGACATACCATACGTTGCTGCATGTGAAGCCAATGTTGAGACAGCCGTGGATGGTGATGAACCGGCAGTGTTCAACGGATTTGTGAACCCCCCCCACCAGAAGAGGGATTTTATCTATGTTGAGCTCAGTGTACAGTCCATTGTGAATGCTTGCACCTGTGAATTTATATGCTAGGAACATTATGTAGGATGAAGTTTGGATGGGATGAAACGGTGCCTAAACATCTTGCCCAAAGGTGGTCCCATTTGGTGCAAAGTCTAGAACAGCTAAATGACTTTGGAATTGAGAGATGTTTCAACCGAAAAGGCTTTGGTCAGACTGTGTCCGCTCAGCTGGATCATTTTGCAGACGCTAGCGAGAATGGCTATGGGACAGTAACATGCTTAGTCCAGCGTAACATCAGTAACCAAGCTCACAGTGCCTTTGCGTTGGGAAAGGTAAGGGTTGCCCCCCTAAAGCCCATGACTATCCCTCGTTGATGAACATCTTGTAAGATCACCTCTACAGAGTCGTCGCCATTGTTTTAATGCACTCCCACACAACTACACATTCTCTGAGATCACACTGTCAACTCATGGATATATATGTGTATATTTAACCAGTTTCTTTCCTTAGGCCATCAAACTGATTAACAGTTGACCTCATACTTACTGTACTATTGCTGCAATCCATGCTGTGATGTACACAATTAAATACAAATACTTAACCACTACATCCCCACCCAATGACTAAAGGCTCACTCATACTGCAGTTAACCTTTAATTGGAAAATTAAATATATTCAATGTTGAACCTGAGTAAAATCACATTTTATTACTGAAATGATAAGGCACGAATTTTGATCAAAAGCAGCTGAGACTTATATTTTGCATTATCACAAGAAAATGAACTTGGTTTTCCTGAGATGGCCGTTCTTAGCCAATTTTTTTCTAAAATTCAAATTTATTCTATGAAACTTCGCAATGCCCAGTAGGTGGTAGCCGCCACGTAGCTCAGATTAAAAAAAAGCGGCTTTTGAATGACGCAAAACCAAACGATGAGAAAATGTCTTCCCACTGAAATTTTATGCCTATTAGTGGAAAGGCTTGAAAAACAGACACCATGTGGGAAGAACTAATGTACAGACCCGAAATTCTGAGTGATTAAAAATAGCAAAACAGAACAGTGAATGGCTGTTAATATTGCACAGAACTGCCAAAGATCTCAGATGAATCTCACAGAGAGAATATCGTGTAACTGTTTGACAGAGGAGCCCGACACCATTTCCTCATAATAAACAACACTCAACAAAACGTGATCCCTTAACACTCCAGAGATTTACAGGTGAATTAGCTGCTGTCAGGTAATGCTGTCCACTTTAGGTAGAGCTGTGCCACTTTGGAATAGACAAAACACCAAATGATGTACGTATTATTACCACACAAAATGCACTTTATGTGTATGCATAGCACAATTAAAAATTAACTTTTATTCGAATTTCATAGTATTAAAGCATGTGTTGACGTTGCCCGGAGTTGAATTGTACTTCCTCAATGTTGCTAGAAGGTGGAGACGCTTCTGTGGTAGAAATAAAGAGCAGAGAACACCTGACTTCACACACTGTTCTGCATCTAGCATCGGAACGGTTCTGCTTAGTTCATTCTATACTAGGGGATAATCTTGTGCAAAGTCGGTTTGGGACGGCACATCGGCACAGCTTGTGTACATGTTGATTAGCTCCATTAACGATTATCCCATCTGTTGAGCTACTAATACTGTGATAATTTGTGCCTCTGTTTCCAATGGCCACCAAGTGCAGTGAAGAGGCTATTCTGAACTTTCTGAATGACAGAGGAGGCAGAGTGAAAAACGCGGATTTAATTGAACATTTTAAGGCCGTATTTCCAGAGGAATCAGAGAAAAAGGCAGCTGTCTGAAGGTTATTCATACAGTACATACAAAACATAGCTTTTGTTAAAGCTGAGAGTGAAGTTAAATATGTCTGTCTGAAGTAAAAGTTCTGTCGTTCCCTAAAGGTGCATCAAAGGTCGATTGTTTTAAATGACGAAAAAGACATTTACCTTCAGCCTGCAGGTTCACGGAACAGACAGGTGAGTAACGCACAGCTGGACCCAGTTTGTCAACAACAAACATTACCTTGCTCAGGTTATGGAAATGACAGTAATGTGTTAGTTACGAGTAATTTCTCTACTGCCAACATTTCACCTTACAAAGACAACTATAGAGGTAAGGGTTATGAGTTTGCTTGTGCAGAAGATGTGGACAGCAGCTCGGCTGAGATGGGAAACACAGAAAGCATTTGGTCAGACAAGAGATTCCCTAAGAAGGTGCAGGCAGGAAAAGAACCTGATATACCACAAAATTCAGTGATAAAACTGTTGCCTCTCCCTGCACAGGGATCTCTGTTCACTCTGCTTGGGCCTGTACAGACTGGTAGTACAAGACAGGCAGACACAGCTCCTGCTGGACTCAGTCCCACATACAGACATGTTGAGACTAGAGCAGAGCGGAATCGTATGGTGGCAGAGCATGGTGCTGCAAACCTCAGTTTCCCTGACATGACAGTGACTCAGCCTCACTAGTATCTTCCAGTCTGGATGATGACAGGGCCTCTGTCACCCTGGACCCTCTGGAACATGAGTGGATGATGTGTGCTTCAGATGGGGAGTGGGGAAAGATGTACCGCCTGCTCACTACAGAGCTTTATCACTGGGTTCACCTGTCTGCACTGGGCTGCCAAACAAGGTAAGCCTGAGGTTATGAAACATATACTAAACTTTGATAAGCAGCACAACATTCCCATTAGTGGATGTGCGATCGAACACTGGCTACACACCCCTGCACATAGCTTTTATGCACAACCACATGGAAGTAGTGAAACTCCTGGTGGGAGACTACAATGCTGACATACAGATCAGAGACTACAGTGGGATAAAGGCCTGCCAGTATCTCACTAACAGTGTTAGCATGGACTTACAGGACATCATAGTAGCACACGAGCAGCCTGACTCACAGAACACAGACCACAGGAAAGGAGGCTGCTGGAGGCTTTCCAAGGTTCTTCAAAATAATCTGAAGCCCTTCATGCTACTTACTACAAGATGCTGTGGAAGCAGATGACCATCCCAGAGAGAAACCCCTCAGGAGGCAATCTTCTCTCAATAGGATTAAGCCCAAAATGGACAAGCTTCGGATAAAGACATCACAGATTGTCCATAGCACATCATTCCATGACACAGAGGAGATGAATGGATCCAGGAAAGCTTCATTTAAGTCCAGACCCAAGACACAATTCTTTGGTATAGACAAGCACTGACATAGGGGAGGAAATGGCATACAGGAAAGACGGCCATTGAATGACAGAATGTTTGCAGAAATGTGGCAAAAGACAAAACAAATGGCACCAGAAGAGGTGGGATTTAATGTGTTTTTTCTAAATAAGTGCAGGTGCAGGGTGATACTTTCTATTGATATGCATTATGTCTTAATTATATTATAATATATATATATTATAATTTTTGTGCCTGTCAGAAAAACTTTAAAGCTGTCCCCAGATATTAATGTTCCTCATATCACACATGAATGCAGTACCTACTCCAGGAGTTATTTAAGAGGAGAAACAACTTCTGGTGACTGTCACGCAGGACTAAGAGTGGTCATCCACCAGTCACCCCAGTTGCTGGTTTAGACATAAACCATTAGATTACTGCCTGCAAATTACCCTGTATTATACCAGGTCATTTTTTGTAATTATGCAGAAGTCATTTAAAATATAACCAAAAAGATTTTCATATGGTTTCCATATCATTTCCTTATGTTATTCTATATCATATGTGATTCATAAACATATCCACACTCATGTCAGAAGTTGACTATGAGGGCCACTGCTCACAGCTTCATACATGATGTGTTGAAATGTTTAAAAGAATTATTTTAGTTTATCTAGGATTATCAGGTTTTTGAAAACCCAGATATTTACATTGGCATTTGTCTGCTGGCTTCATGTCATTACCTTTGAGGTGTAAAAATAAATACACTACTTTTTAATGGTTTACTGTGCATTTTTTCTTTTCATCACTTCTGTGTATCTCTATCTACAGTATATGCATTTTTTTATTTTTGCCTTAGACGTTTAATTTCTTTTCATTTAAACATAAGCTGCATTCAGTCATTTTAGCATATTTTATGTATGGGGGTGGCTATAGCTCAGTTGGTAAAGGCAGTTGCTTACGGACCACAGGGTGGGTGGTTCGATCCCCCGGCCCTGGCTATATGTCTACGTGTCCCTGGGCAAGACCCTGAACCCCTAACAGCCCATTCCCCCTCCCCAGCGATGCAGTGCCGGCCCAAGAAATTGGGGAGGGTTGCTTCAGGAAGGGCATCTGGCGTAAAAACTGTGCCTAATCAACATGCGGACAATGATCCGCTGTGGCGACCCCGAACTCACGGGATAAGCCGAAAGGAGAGTAGTAGCATATTTTATGTATACAGACACCAAACAGCATGCACTAAGGCACTTTCATTGGACAATACAGGAATATATCTCAGACTTTTTAGGACTGTTCACCTTATTAAATTCCTTTTTAACCAAGCTGCGCTATCAAATATTGATACAATTGTGGTCAGTCAATAAATGTAAATGTCAGTCTTGACTCCCTGGAACTACCCCCTGTATAAGGTGTCAGCGTTGCAATCTGTCAGAACTCCTGAAGGCCCACAAGCTTACAGCTCTTCTTCTACAACTTGGCTTGTAGTTCAGAGTTGTAGGAAACGTCGAGTGACTGCATCTTCTGGCTATTGTACAGGTAACAGCCCCCTACTCCTTCCATTTTAGAGGTAGCTGCAGTGTAGATGGGTGTAGATGCTCCATCTGCTGGAGTCTGAGATGGAAATACATTAATGGATTGTCAGCAGGTTGTGTTTAAAGATGGAATGGTTAATGGATTTAGTTACTATATTTTTTATTGAACATTTTACCCAAGCAGACCTGTTACTTTTACTGATAGTGTCACTATGTAAACCACTCATATATTTTTAAGTGTTTCTATCTGCATGTTCAAGTGTTCCTATTTGAATTTAGCAAAATCACAAGAAAGGCTTGTGCAAGGCTCCACAGGTTATTGTACAATGCTGTGTCAACCATCCCGGGGTCCATGGCATTGACAGTCAACGGGAAGCCCCCAGCTGTCAGTTGCTCTTGCAGGTAGTAAGTAAGCAGGACTAGAGCCAGTATGATTTGGGAGTAGGCCCCATGGGAACTGTAGCCTTGAGACAGAGAAAGGAGCAAAGTATGAATATTAACATAGACAGCTCTTTTGTCAGTGTCAAAACTAGAACAGCTGGCTGTGATTTAAAACTCTAGGTTTGAAGGCTGGCATCAAGGGTAGGCATATTGACTCATTATATCTAACAGTAGCTGATATTTTGTATGCACTGAAAAGTATATTTTACAAACAATTATCCTTGGAGAATGTCATCACTGAGAACATGTTCATGTTCATCATTCTGCCTTAGCAAAAAAGTTTAAATAAGTAATTTAAAGCCCATTATTGTCAGGACAGTCATATCAAAGATAAATATATGCAAACTTACAATTGCAACTGTACAATCTTCATTCTAGCATTTTACAGTCAGATTAATGACTGGGGCTTTTTATGCTGACATTGTTAGGGAGTCATTGCACATGTTATAAACCGATCTTTCTGTTCTTTAACCGCTGCAGTGTGGTTGTTTCTCTAAGGCTGGATTTGCTACACTTGGTTATTTTGAAATTTGATAGATTTGTACAGATTTCAAACTATTGTACATGTATGAAGGGGTTTCTGTTCTACAAATATACAGTCACAAGAAAAACTAATGGCACTGTTTGCAATTTCCTAGTTTTTTTTTACGTAAATTGGTCAAGGAATGTAATCTGATCTTCAAGGTCACAAATATCAACTAACACATAATTAGTGACATAAATAGCCTATTGTTGCCGTTACTTATTCAACTATTACTTTGTATGTTCAATGGGTGTGTTGAATAAGGACATTAAGGATCATGATCATGTGTGTTTTATCAGCTTAGAAATATTGTTTTTTGGGCCCGTCTGACTGGAGTTGCATTCTTGTCATTTATTGTGCCTGTTTGTGTCGCAGTTTGAAGCCCATTGTAGGGTGCCTGAGAGACTCATTCAAATGAGACAGAATAAGAATGGTTGTTGATAGTTTGGTTAAAAAATGTGTTTTAGGCCCAGAACCATGTCCTTTATTGGAGTAACATTACTCAACAATTCCAACAAGATTTATTAAACTAAATATTTACAAAATCTTGATGTCTTTCCATTTATTTCCTCTCTTTATATTTCACTTATCATAACCAATCAAGGATGTTGAAAGCCTACCCTGAGCTTGGTTTAAAAGAGAGTTTTTCTTATCCACTGTTGCCTATGGCTTCCTTAGGAGGGGATTTGTTAGTTTTTCTCTATTATTTTTAATATTTCTTTTTTACTATCTCTATTTTGTAAGGTACCGACCTTAATATTTAAAGCACTTATATTAAATAAAATTAGCCAGTAAGTCACTAAGTGTAACTGACTGTTGACATTCATAACAACACTTGTTTAAGTCCTCCATGTCCAGGACTCCTGCATAGTGTGTAAGGACGTGTTGACAATTCTGGAGAAGCAGGCCAGTCGTCCTGATCTCTTTAATAAATCCAGCAGCAGGTTGGTTAGCAGGAAGTGGCCTCAAACCCATCTTCTGTCTGTCTGGCCTCCAGTACTACTGCAAGGAACCTTGGATTTATTTTTGACCAGGATTTGTCCTTTAACTCACATATAAAACAAATCTCTAGAAAAGCCTTCTTCCACCTACGGAACATTGCCAAAATTAGCAGAATCCTGTCTAAAAGTGATGCCGAAAAACTGGTCCGTGCATTTGTTACCTCTAGGTTGGACTACTGTAATTCCCTACTTTCAGGATGCCCCAGTAACTAAAGAGCCTGCAATTAATCCAAAATGCTGCAGCAAGAGTGCTGACTGGAACTAGCAAGGGAGATCATGTTTCACCTTCACTAGCTTCTCTCCATTGGCTTCCCATTAAATCTAGAATAGAATTTAAAACCCTGCTTCTTACATATAAAGCTCTGAATGGTCAGGCTCCATCAAATATAGAAGATCTCATAGCACCATATCATCCCAGTAGACCACTGCGCTATAAAGTCTAGGCTTAAAACCTTCCTCTTTAATAAAGCATATAGTTACTTATAGTTATGCTGCCATAGGCTTAGACTGCTGGGGGACCCACCCCCCGATCCAGTGAGCTCCTTTCCTACTCTTGACCATGTCTCCTCTCCTCTCACCCCGCAATTGTCACCACTGTTTGTCATTAACTCTGTGTGTTCTCTCCCGTCGTTGTCTTTGTCCTTCTCTGTCCCCGTCTCTCTGTCCCTTTCTGCAGGTATCCCTGGCTTTGAAGCTGTGTGTCTTCCAGCGTGCAGCTACTGATCCTACCAATCCGCCTGATGTTTTGTTGTTGCTTTTTGTTGCTCTTTTCTTTTCTCTCTCCCTTTTCCACTCACCCCAACTAGTTTAGGCAGATGGCCGTCCACCCTGAGCCTGGTTCTGCTGGAGGTTTCTTCCGTTAAAGGGAGTTTTTCCTCTCCACTGTTGCCTATGGCTTGCTCCAGGGGGAATTGTTGGGTTCTCTTTATACATCTTTATATTCTTGACTTGACTTTATTCTGTAAAGTGCCCTGAGATGATTTTGTTGTGAATTGGCGCTGTATAAATAAAGTTGAATTGAATTGAAATTGAATTGAATTGAATTGAATTGTCCCTCAGGAACCAGCATGGTCCCAGCTAAATGCCGGAAACACCAAGAATAAAAATTACACAAGGTTTTAGAGTTTAAATAGAGTATGCAATTACTCACTGTTTGGCTTACATCCCTTTGTAAAAAAGACACTAATATCCAATTTCATGCATTTTAAATGACACAGCATACCGCTGTTAACCAGAACACGGAGGGGTAGACCTGTCAGGATCTCTCTGCACTTCCTGTCTGTGGACTTTTATTTTGTGGCCCTTCTCTCTACTTCCTTGGTTGCCTTGGTTCTTTTCCCCAGCTTTGCTTTCGTTTGTCCCCTGATGGTTTGCGCCTGTTCCCTCCTCTATTTAAGTTAAGTCTTCCCCTCACTCCCCTGCCAGATCCTTGTTGTTGCTGCCGCTGTCATTGCCATTGTTGTTACCCTCACCCACCCCATAGTAGACTCTGGACTTTTGGAAAGAAATACCTGACTTTGTGTTTCTTGGACCTTCATGGCTGCATGGACCCTTTAATTCTGGACTCTGCTTCTGTGTCATTTTTGGTCTGAGGTTTGCCTTCTGTTTCATTCAGTGATTTGATCTAGCCTCTTGTTAATTTCCACTTGTTTGGCCTTGGTTATTTCAGGTATTAGGTATGCTTCTGTGTTTTTTTTCTATTTGCCAGTGCTTTGCGTTCAATTTGTTCATGTCTGCCTCCCCTGAGTTCCTGTATTAGTTTCTGTGCTCCCGTTTATAGGTTTTCTTTGTCATATCCATGTGTTCTTTCTGTTTTAGTGGTGTATGTTTCTCAGCAGAGTAATTTATTTGGCTTTACCTGTTTGTTAGTTTCTTTAAGTTTTCCCTGTCTATCCATTCAGATTTATTATTGGCTTCAGATCCCTGTCCGAGGTTTTGGTTCGCTCAGTTCATGATTCAGTTTGGTTATCCACGTGTTTGATACCTGGCTTGTTTTCCTTTGTGTTCTCCTCTCAGGAGCGAGTTTAAGTTAATCCCCCTCATGTTCTGGTCCCTTTGGTTAGTCTGAGTCTTCTTTGTTCTGTATCCGGTTCCTAGTACCCTCCTGTTAGGAGCGACTTCTGTTAACGATTTACATCTGTCAATAAAGCCCCTCGTTTTTTGCAATCCCTCGCACTCCTCTCTTGGGTCCACCCCTTAGCCAAAACCGTGACAAGACCTCTGTCTGTAAATGTCTGAACAAACTGTCGCACAGATTTCAGTGAGGTCAGGTCCATGAAGACAAACTCAGCTGTGAAAAGAAAGATCATGTTAAAAAAGAATTTCTGACTCCAGGATAGAAAGGCACACAAAATCTGAATTAATGGACAAGCTAGTCTGACCACTTTAAAAGTTAGTTTGATGGGAACTTCACTCAGAAGATTACATGTACAAGTTGGCTTCCTTGCACAATTATCCCTAGAATAGGGATAGAGAATAGAAATTCTCTATTATGGATTATTAAAAAAGTTGGTGTATTTTAAATGGTCTAAATGTATCCCATTTTTAAGATAAAGGATCAAACTAAAACTAGAAAAAACATTCTAAAAAAGAAAATGTACTGTGAATGTTTTATTGTATAATTTATCTGAGAAAGCTGAAAACTTAGAGCGGAAGAGAAAACCAAGAAAATTTGTCATCTGGAGGAGAGCAGAAATTTCCATAAACTGCATGAAACTAAAACTGCAATTATTCAAAAACTGTAAAAGATTTTAAAAGTGGAATAAAAGGCCAATAGTTGAAGGTCTTCTAATTTGCTGAAAGTTTGAATGGATTCTTTAGGCTGAAATATGCTTGAGTAGCTAAAGCTGAAAGAGGACAAAGCTGAAGGGGAGCAGAAGAGTCTCGCCATTCATGTTTAGAAGCTGAATATTGTATGAAAGATATTAAAAGCTAAATAGAAGCATTCATGTTCTTAATAACCTGAACATTCTAAAGTTTGAACAGTGTTTCTGGCTGAAAGTATGCTAAAGTAGTTAAATGCCAAATATATACAGAACAGGGAAGTCAGAATCATAATAATACAGATTAGCATTCACAACAATTTTATTCTAAAGTATTCACTGTAGGTAACAATAACAAAGATTGGGATTTAATTATTGTAAATACTCCAGCAGTAGCTTAAGTACCTCTTAAGTGCCTTGAGACGACTTTGGTGTGAATTGGTGCTATATACATGAAGTTGAATCGAATTATATGAACAGCTTTGCCATTTACTTCCATTCGATGAATGGTCATCAGATGCCTTTTAGGAGACTAAAAGTAAAAAAGATATAAATTCAACCCACTGAACTGGCTAGTGGCGGTGACTGTTTCCCACCACTGCTGAAATTCAGTTGTTAATGTCAACCCCTGGTATACACTAGTCTCCAGAGAAATGCTGCAACTCAATCCAATCAGGTCAGAAGATGCAGTAAAAGGCCCAAGTGTACATCTCCCTACGAAGAAAAGTTTTTATGATTGTCCACCTTCAAAAAAAGATGCCTTACTGCTACTGAATTGGTTGCATTGTTGAACAAAACAAGAGGGACACAGGTTAGAAAACCCTTCTAAGGTTGGCAAATCAGAAGAAAAGGTTGCACTGGGCCAAGATGCAGATCAATGGGCTGGAACAAAGCTCTGTAGACTGATGTCAATGTTTGAGGTGTTTGGATCCAAGCGAAGAACTTGTATCAGATGAATGGATCATGGTTGCCTACCTGACACAATCAGTAAAGCATGGAGTGTGATGATCTGGTGTAGCTTTGGTACCAGAAAAGTGGATAATGTGCATCATGTGCAAGGCATTCTCAGTCAGCATGGATACACTCTGTAATAAAAAGCCATGCCATTCCCTCTGGGCAATGACTGTTTGGGGATAAGTTTGTTTTTTAGCAAGACCATAACCCCAAGTATTCTTCCAAGTTTTGTAAGAATTGTCTTAAAAAGAAAATAGCTGTTGATGTACTCTCTATGATGGCTTTACCAGGTCAATCACCAGATCTGAATGTCATTGAGCTGGTCTTGGCTGGGAGAAAATCACACCTGAACAGCTAATCAGTAGAATGACAAAGATTTGTCAGGCAGTTTTTTAATTGAAGTAAGTTTACTTGCAAATTTGAGTTTACCGTTATGCTGTGCTCAAATATGCTTAAAAATGTAAAGTATATTTTTTTGTGTTTTGTGATCAACGTTTAATTAATGATTAATTTAATTGTTAAACTGGCAGTAAAACAAAAGGAAAGTCTGTACTGAATGAGGCCTTTGGAGGAATTTGAAAATGTTTAAAACAAAATGTGTTCTCTGTAATCTTGGTGTAGTCTTATTTTTTAGTAACTGCATGCTTATAACTTGTCTGAACTAGTTGCTTGAGCACCTAATTGAAGGGTTTGTACTGTGATAAACAAGAAAATGTAGCTTTTGGATGTATTAGGGTGATGTCAGAGACACTTCTGTTGCTGTGAAATTACTGATCTCTAAATATCCTGCCTAGACAGCAACTAGTGTTGAAACTTATTTGTTGTGCCATCAAAGAGCTCTCTCCTGACCCTAATGCATTTTAACAGATAAAGTGCTGGATAAATGGCTCAACAGTTGGCTCAGGTGTGCACGTATAAAACTTTGGTCACGTGTTAGCAAAAGACTGGCCTGTGTGGTGGTAACCCACAATCCAGCAGGACAGACAACCTAACTAGTTTTCAGCTGTGACCCCACACATTTCAAAACAAGGATATCTGCTGTGTATGATATACCCTGGGGAGATGTGAGATCCCAGTGACAATTGTCGTAGCATTAATGAAAAACAGACAAGTGATTGAATAAACAGCAGAAAGAGACAAAATAAAGTCTTTCCAGAAAAGAACAAAAGCATTCAGCCTCCACTCGAATAGGTCAAAAGTCATGCAGCAGGATTCAGAGGATGACAAGAAAATTTTCAAGGAGTTTCTTGACAACAGACACCATCTTCTATATGAAAAGTCTGTAAATACCATCTGCTGATGCTGCTAATAAAAAGTCCTGCTCCTGTAGCTGAATGCTAAATAAAAGTTGCACCTTAATTGGCATGACATTATAAACCTTTCTAAGATTTGTAAGACGTAGGGATTTTTTTTTCCCAAGGGGAGAGTACAGTACATAAATCTGTAAGAGAAAAGCAGCAAAACATTTTTAAGAATTTTCTTTCAATGAAGCATTGAAAGGTGCAACACAGTTGCTTATTTAATGATTGGTAAAAGACATATAGTGGTTGTAATGGTAAATGGTCTGCACTCATATAGCGCTTTTCTATCTATTGGCACTCAAAGCGCTTTACACTGCTTCTAATTTACCCATTCACACTCACAATCACACACACATTCATACACCGATGGGGGAGCTGCTATGCAGCTGGCCAACAATCACCGCTCTACCTTCCTGCGCCACAGTCGCACAGTTGTAAGTTGATTACATACAATACAAACAGGTGCAAACCACACAAGTAAATCTTCATGTATTTATATTTCTATATATACTTATATATTATTATACCTATTTCTCCACATCTTTTAACTGTAGACTGTATGTAATTCATTTGTTTCCTTTAGCAATATATGGTTACAGTAATTTTACTACTTTTTAGTTATACTGTTTTATAAAAAAACAGTAAAAAATTACCTAAAAGATGTGACCAAGTAGAGAGAGGTGAAAACAAAAGGATAATTACCTTCACTCTCTATGCCTTCTTAATCAATCTTCCTGACAGTTGCTGTGCCCTCTTCCCTCTCATTCCCAGCTGGAAATGGTGGAGCTCAAGGTGCAATTACTGTCCACTTATCAGCAATGCAGATTTGTAAGGTGAAATTCTAAGAAGTCCTCAAAACAGGGCAGAACAAATTATTGCAAATCTTAAGCAGCAGTTTATCCTGCTGGCCGTCCCTGATTTGAGCTAGTGAATTTTTTAAAGTTATGTTTTCACTTTGTCATTAATTTTGGTATTATTATAGGCTGATGGAGACTTTTGCATTAGTTTTCATTTCTGACATTTCTGATACAGCTCAGTAAATGTCCAAAAAGCAAGTGATGTTCCACTATTTTAGAAGATTCATGCTTGGCCTGGAAAAAACTGTTTAATAATAAATAAAGCCCTCCATAACCATAACCAACAGCATATTATTCATCCTTCATAGAGAAAAACAAGAACCGCCCCTGGTTTCTTTTCAGCACTGTAGCTTGGCTGACCAAGAGCCAGACCCTTCACCAATAGACCATTGCTGCCCAGTGCTTCCCCTAGGAGGAAGAGTCAAATGTGGGGAAAGAATTTAATAGTAACATGTATGTGCTATATGTGCTCCATGACAATAAAGGCTCTTCGTCTAAAAGAAGAGGGGATGTTACAAAATGATAAACATGGCTTTCTTCCAACTTTTTTGAGATTTGTTGCTGCCACCAAATTTAAAATGAGCTAATATTTTCCATGAAATGGTAAAATAGCTCAGTTTCAACATCCATATTTCTTTATGTTCTATTGTGAATAAAATATGGGTTGAATCAGTGCATTCTGATTCCCCCCCCCCCCACCAACTTTTTTTGGAAAGGGGGTTGTAAAATTAGGGAAAGTTTTTATCAAAAAAAAATCGCATTTCTTAATTTCAACATTACTTTTGTTGTCTTTGTGCTATTTACAATGAACTACAGTTTTTAGAGAACTTGCATAGCATTTCATTGTCTTAATTTAGATTTTACAAAGTTTCGCAAACTTTCTGAATATGGACTTTATGGAGATTACATGCTGCTACACAACATTTCAACAAACAATACAGTGGATCTCCAATCAGTTCAGCTCTGCAATCATTTTGAGATTGATTCATGCTTTCAATTTTAAGTCAGTTTACAAAAAATACATACTTAATACAAAAAAGTATTAAGTATGTTTATGGTGAGGACACTGATAGATATAATACTACTAATTCTTCTTCTTTTCCTTTCGGCTGTTCCCTTTCACGGGTCGCCACAGCGAATCATGTGCCTCCATCTAACTCTATCCTCTGTCCTCACTACATCCATAAATCTCCTCTTTGGTCTTTCTCTAGACCTCCTGCCTGGCAGCTCCAACCTCAGCATCCTTCTACATATATATTCAAAATGTCTTCTCTGAACATGTCCGAACCACTTCAATCTGTCCTCTCTGACTTTATCTCCAACACATCTAACATGATCTGTCTCTCTGATGTCCTCATTCCTGATCCTGTCCATCCTCGTCCCTCCCAAAGAGAACCTCAACATCTTAAGCTCTGCTACCTCCAGCTCTGCCTCCTGTCTTTTCTTTAGTGCCACTGTCTCTAAGCCGAACAAAATCGCTGGTCTCACCACCGTCTTGAGCACCTTTCCTTTCATTCTCGCTGATACTCTTTTATCACACAACACACCTGACACTTTTCTCCACCCGTTTCAACCTGCCTGCACTCACCTCTTCACCTCTTTTCCACACTCTCCGTTGCTCTGAACCGTTGACCCTAAGTACTTAAAGTCCTGCACCTTCTTCACCTCTTCTCCCTGTACCGTTCCACCTGGGTCCCTCTCATTCACACATGTATTCTCTCTTGCTGCGGCTAAGCTTCATTCCTCTGTTTTCCAGAGCAGACCTCCACCTCTCTAGATTTTCCTCCACCTGCTCCCTGCTCTCACTACAAATAACAATGTCATCAGCAAACATCATAGTCCAGGGAGATTCTTGTCTAACCTCATCTGTCAGCCTGTCCATCACCAGAGCAAACAAGAAGGGGCTCAGAGCCGATCCTTGATGCAGACCCACCTCCACCTTGAACTCCTCTGTCACGCCTACAGCACCTCACCACCTGTCTTACAGCTCTCATACATGTCCTGCACCACTCTAACATACTTCTGACACTCCAGACGTCCTCATACAATACCACAGTTCCTCTCTCGGCACCCTGTCATACGCTTTCTCTAAGTCTACGAAGGCACAATGCAACTCACTATGACCCTCTCTGTACTTCTCCATCAGCGTCCTCAAAGCAAATACTGCATCTGTTGTACTCTTTCTAGGCATGAAACCATATTGCTGCTCACAAATGTTCACCTCTGCCCTTAGCCAAGCTTCCACTTCTCTTTCCCACAACTTCATTGTGTGGCTCATCAGCTTTATTCCTCTGTAGTTGCCACAGCTCTGCACATCTCCCTTGTTCTTAAAAATTGGCACCAGTACACTTCTCCTCCAGTCCTCTGGCATCCTCTCACTCTCCAAGATCTTGTTAAACAAACTAGTCAGAAACTCTACTGCCACTTCTCCTAGACACTTCCATACCTCCACATGCCTTTCCACTCTTCATCGTCTTCAACGCCCTCCTCATTTCACTCTTCACTCTTCACTCATTTCACTCACTCGCTCCACACCAGTCACCTCTACTACTCTTCATTCCCTTTCATTTTCCTCATTACAGTGGATCTCCAATCAGTTCAGCTCTGCAATCATTTTGAGATTGATTCATGCTTTCAATTTTAAGTCAGTTTACAAAAAATACATACTTAATACAAAAAAGTATTAAGTATGTTTATGGTGAGGACACTGATAGATATAATACTACTAATTCTTCTTCTTTTCCTTTCGGCTGTTCCCTTTCACGGGTCGCCACAGCGAATCATGTGCCTCCATCTAACTCTATCCTCTGTCCTCACTACATCCATAAATCTCCTCTTTGGTCTTTCTCTAGACCTCCTGCCTGGCAGCTCCAACCTCAGCATCCTTCTACATATATATTCAAAATGTCTTCTCTGAACATGTCCGAACCACTTCAATCTGTCCTCTCTGACTTTATCTCCAACACATCTAACATGATCTGTCTCTCTGATGTCCTCATTCCTGATCCTGTCCATCCTCGTCCCTCCCAAAGAGAACCTCAACATCTTAAGCTCTGCTACCTCCAGCTCTGCCTCCTGTCTTTTCTTTAGTGCCACTGTCTCTAAGCCGAACAAAATCGCTGGTCTCACCACCGTCTTGAGCACCTTTCCTTTCATTCTCGCTGATACTCTTTTATCACACAACACACCTGACACTTTTCTCCACCCGTTTCAACCTGCCTGCACTCACCTCTTCACCTCTTTTCCACACTCTCCGTTGCTCTGAACCGTTGACCCTAAGTACTTAAAGTCCTGCACCTTCTTCACCTCTTCTCCCTGTACCGTTCCACCTGGGTCCCTCTCATTCACACATGTATTCTCTCTTGCTGCGGCTAAGCTTCATTCCTCTGTTTTCCAGAGCAGACCTCCACCTCTCTAGATTTTCCTCCACCTGCTCCCTGCTCTCACTACAAATAACAATGTCATCAGCAAACATCATAGTCCAGGGAGATTCTTGTCTAACCTCATCTGTCAGCCTGTCCATCACCAGAGCAAACAAGAAGGGGCTCAGAGCCGATCCTTGATGCAGACCCACCTCCACCTTGAACTCCTCTGTCACGCCTACAGCACCTCACCACCTGTCTTACAGCTCTCATACATGTCCTGCACCACTCTAACATACTTCTGACACTCCAGACGTCCTCATACAATACCACAGTTCCTCTCTCGGCACCCTGTCATACGCTTTCTCTAAGTCTACGAAGGCACAATGCAACTCACTATGACCCTCTCTGTACTTCTCCATCAGCGTCCTCAAAGCAAATACTGCATCTGTTGTACTCTTTCTAGGCATGAAACCATATTGCTGCTCACAAATGTTCACCTCTGCCCTTAGCCAAGCTTCCACTTCTCTTTCCCACAACTTCATTGTGTGGCTCATCAGCTTTATTCCTCTGTAGTTGCCACAGCTCTGCACATCTCCCTTGTTCTTAAAAATTGGCACCAGTACACTTCTCCTCCAGTCCTCTGGCATCCTCTCACTCTCCAAGATCTTGTTAAACAAACTAGTCAGAAACTCTACTGCCACTTCTCCTAGACACTTCCATACCTCCACATGCCTTTCCACTCTTCATCGTCTTCAACGCCCTCCTCATTTCACTCTTCACTCTTCACTCATTTCACTCACTCGCTCCACACCAGTCACCTCTACTACTCTTCATTCCCTTTCATTTTCCTCGTTCATCAACTCTTCAAAGTATTCCTTCCATCTTCCCATCACACTCCTGGCACCTGTCAATACATTTCCATCCTTATCTTTAATCACCCTAACCTGCTGCACATCCTTTCCATCTCTATCTCTTTGTCTGGCCAACCTGTACAAATCCACCTCTCCCTCTTTAGTGTCCAACCTAGCATACAAGTCCTCATATGCTCTTTGTTTGGCCTTTGCCACCTCTACCTTCACCTTATGCTGTATCTCCCTGTACTCCTGTCTACTCTCTTCAGTCCTCTCAGTGTCCCACTTCTTCTTAGCTAACCTCTTTCTCTGTATACACTTTCCAGATGACACACCGAGTACCCTCCTACCTGTCTCCCTGATCAAATTAGCTGTAGTAGTCCAGTCATCTGGAAGCACCTCCAAACCACCCAGAGTCTGTCTCAGCTCCTCCCTGACAACTACACAACATTCTTCCTTTTTCAACTTCCACCACTTCGTCCTCTGCTCTGCCTTAGTCCTCTTCATCTTCCTCACCACCAGCATCATTTTACACACCACCATCCTGTGTTGTCTGGCTACACTCTCCCCTACCAATGCTTTACAGTCACTGATCTCTTTCAGATTACGTCTACACAAGATGTAGTCCACCTGAGTGCTTCTACCTCCGCTCTTGTACGTCACCCTATGTTCCTGCCTCTTCTGAAAGAAAGTGTTAACTACAGCCATTTCCATCCTCTTTGCAAAGTCAACCACCATCTGACCTTCTGCGTTCCTGTCCTGAACACCAAACCTGCCCATAACAGTCTCATCACCTCTGTTCCCTTCACCTACATGCCCATTGAAATCTGCACCAATCACCACTCTGTCACCTTTTGGATGCTCTGCATCACTTCATCTAACTCACTCCAGAATTTCTCCTTCTCTTCTAACTCACATCCTACCTGTGGGGCATAACCACTCACAACATTGAACATCACCCTTTCAATATTCAGCTTCAGACTCCTCAACCTGTCTGATACTCTTTTCACCTCTAGAACATTCCTCACAAACTCCTCTTTCAGTATAACTCCTACTCCATTTCTTTTCCTATCTGATCCATGGTAGAACAACTTGAACCCTGCTCCTAAGCTTCTAGCCTTGCTACCTTTCCACCTGGTCTCCTGGACACACAGTATGTCCACCTTCCTTCTCTGCATCATGTCGATCAACTCTCTAGCCTTCCCTGTCATTGTACCAACATTCACAGTCCCTACTGTCAGTCCTACATTCTTGGCTTTCCTCTTCTCTCTCTGCCTACGAACACACCTTCCTCCTCTTCTTCTTCGTCTTCGACCAACAGTATTCCAACTTCCACCGGTACCCTGTAGGTCAACAGCACCGGTGGCGGTCGTTGTTAACCCGGGCCCCGACCGATCCGGTATGGAAGTCATTGTCACGAGTCGGATGTTTTATTTGGCATGTGTTTTACGTCGGATGCCCTTCCTGCCACAACCCTCTGCAATTATCCAGACTTGGGACTGGCACAAGAAGACACTGGCTTGTGCCCCTTTGCGGTTGCATTGTTGGTATCTCTCTAATGTTTTACTGATTACCTATCTGCATGTTAGGACCCCTGAGGCCATTGTCCCCCCCAGCCCCACCTGGCATTGCAATATTTACTCTATCAGGATTAGCGCTCTCGTACTGTCTCACACACTCTATTAATTAACTATCTGACACATCAACACTAGCATCGTTCTCAGTAACCATAGCATTCAATGATGTTTCATACTCTCTTACAAATTCATGCATCTGACTCTCTGACACATCCCTGATACTTCCCCTGGAATATACACGCAAAACATCAGCCAGCAGATCATGATAAACTCTGCTCTGATTAAAAAGCCGCTTGTTGGAATAAATGTATATAAAGTTATCTCATTTTCTGTATTTTCTTAAGTGGCCAGCTTAAGTTTTATATATTCTTTGTTTAATAAACAGTATGTGCATGTGTGTGTCTAACTAACATTTCTGCTTTATGAGAAAAACAGGAGGCACATCCCACGGACCTTTCGGAAACCTCTCTGAGAGGAGTTGCTAGATAAAAAGCCACATCCACCTGCAGACATGACATTGAACTTTGTTTTAATTTCAAAGTGTTATCTTGGTGCAATGCTGTGTGATCCCTCTCCCTTTAGAAAGGAATGTAACAGGAAACCTCCCTAAACTAAATAAAAGAGAGGCAGCAACATAGATGCATTTCAGAGCGAGTAGGAGATGTTACTGTCTTGCATCCATGCTTGCTCTCCTCATGAGTAAAACTGAATAACGCCTTTGTCTTTCTTTCCTTGTATGTTATTTTTAAATGTTCTAGGTGCTTAGACCTGACACCGTTTCAACACCCCAGCGACATCAGAGTCGATACCCTGCAGCATAGTAGGCAAATTTAACTCAGCCTCTCTGTGCCACTCAGAGATACTCGCGGGTGTAATTTCGTCATCATCGCTGGTGGAGCGGACACGTAAAATGGCATTAGCCGACGGTTGAAATTTTTTCTCAGCGGTGCCATTTCATAGACTATTGAGGATTATTTATTTAGCAGATATAATCTCCTTTAACTTCTTTAACTCACTATGTATCAGGGACGATATGTAAAGATGTTTCTTGTGGTCACATGTAAGGTCACTAATACATCTAGCATATTGGTTTATAGCATCTGTAGTGTTTTTATATATTTCACTACTGTTTTTATTTATTTCACTCTGCCTCTGAATTAACTGGTTTAGGGTGCATATGGTCAGATGACCATATGCTTGTAAATGTGATCGTTTAAAAAGTGCCAGGGATCTCAACAGCGTAGAAACAGCTTTAAGCACAGTGTGTCCATCTGAGTTTACAATGTTACTATCTACTGTCTACTGCATAACCACTATGACTGTCATCACAAGGGTCAAAGCCGTCTATAGCATCTGTCTGAACAGACGCATAACCTCCGGTTTACATTGAACCCCTACATCCAAGCTAACTTCCTTGTCTGTCTGAAGACCCTCCTCCTGATTATCAACAGGGGTTTAATACTTCGAAAATCTCATCCAATCCCAGCTGGTACTCACTGTCTACTGACCAGTTTTGGAGATAGACGCTGACGAATTGGTCCAGTCCTAGATCATCAAAGTCCGTGGTTGTGAACATCGTGTCGCCGTGTAGATCGTTATAGTCTGTTGTTGGTAATATATCTTTCTGGAGGTTTCCTGAAGGAAACAGCAGTACAGCATCCGCTAGTGTATCGTCTCCATCGTTTTTATTCCTTTTAGCACTGGGTTGCACACCGGTATATTGAAGGTTTTCTATTTTTTTTTTTTTTTTAATAGACAAATTTCAGATTACTAACAATCCTACTAATGACACAACATTAATAGTCAGGTAACTAACGGCTAACAGTCACCATGCACTACACGCACGGTACATGCACACGCATGCACGTGCACGCGCAGCCATATGGTTTTTATTACTACTGTCATGGTTCTCAGCAAATGGGCTTCAGTTGTCAGCTTTTGTCAACAAACTAAAGTCAGCAGTTTAAGCATTGTTATACCTACAAACGACAGACAGAGCCGTAATCAGAACATATGTAATTGATTTTCATTGTAAAACCAGCTGTATTACTGTAAAAGTATGAAAGACACGATCATTCAATATGCAGAAAAGTTACATTGTAGTCCAAAGGTGTTATTATGTTGTACAACTTAAAGTAAATATAACAGCAAATACAATAAAACAATATAGAACATTTATGTATTTTATATAGATTTTAAATAGTGACAGTTGGTAGACAGACGGTGGTGTGGGGCACTGCCCTAATTCAATTATCCAGAAAAGAGAGAGACTTGTTTTAAAAAAAAAAGAGAGAGAGATATTAAAAAACAAATGTGATATTGTAATTGTGCAAAGTAATTTGCAGAAAATAGTTTTTACCAGCCAGATGTTGTAAACTTTTGGGGCTTATAAACCAACCCTATAGTTTTCTACAACTGAAAATAAAAGGACAATCGAAGGGACAGAATATTGTATTATGTTTAATGTGGTGATCTTTTTTTTTTTTTCTTCTTTTTTTTGTCCTTTCGGCTTATTCCGTGAGTACAGTTGATCATTCCTCCTAAAAATTTAATTCATATTCCGCAATAGTGTGAATAATATCTGACAAACCCCACTGTTAAACCCAGCAGTGAAGGTTAATCTCTAAATTCAAATTCACATGTCGAAGTGTCCTTGAACAAGACACTGAATCCCAATTTAGTTGCTCCCGGTGAGTGTTGGCCACCTGCATAGCAGCTCCACCATCGTTGTGTGAGTGTTTGTGTGATTGTGATTGTGAATGGGTGAATAAGAAACAATGTAAAGCGCTTTCGAGTACCAATAGGTAGAAAAGCACTATATAAGTGCAGACCATTTACCAGTCTCCAGACTACTAGGAAAATGTGGTCCAAAAACTAAGCACAAGCATTGAGAATCAAAATCAGCAGCTGTGTTTGCTGATGCTGCTGGTGGCTCAGTTATCTCCATCAGGCTAATTTTCTTAATTGTATCTTGTGAAAATTTTTACAAATATTAATGTCATTTACTGCATTATCATGAAATCTGTACAACAAAACATCTAAGCATAATTTATGTACAGTTAAATGAGGAGGGGAGTTAAGATGCCTGGTGGAGAATAATTTCACTTAATTTGCATTCACCTTAATGTTTCATAGAGAGGTAATGCTAATTAATCCATATGTTTTGTTCCCCAAGTCAGAATTGATCAATGAATATTAAATAAAAGAGGGCTGTGATATTCAAAAAACGATCAATGTTCAAGCCTTTGTTCAGACAGCAAAACTGTCATGGTCATCAGCTTATGTATTTCTGTATGCTTGAATTTGGATTCTGTGTTATTCTGAATATTTGGATTTGCAGTCGGTTGTTCTGAATGGTCGGAATTGGAATCTGAGTGAATGTTTAATTTTTATAGCACTTGTGTGTTTTTTTTGGTCGATTGATGTTATCTTTTGATAGAAATCCAGAAATTATACATTAGAGGGTGTTTGATGTTTGGCTTCTAATCTAAGAACAAAACTGTAGACCATTTAACCACATGGTTGATAATGGCTACATTCTGAATCAAAAAATTAATTAAGAGAACTAGAGATCAATACCAACATAAAACCAGGCTTTATTGCTGCTTTTTTTGTACTGTCATAAATGGACAGGTATGCCTAATAAGTTCAAGTCAAAATGTATTTATATTTAATACAACAAATTTGCCCCTACAACAACACTGATCAAGTGTTCATCATTACAGTTAAAATTTGATGCACAGTGATGAGCGGATACAGAGGAATCAGAATAAATCAAACTACAACAGAAAGTAAAACAGAGGAATAAAATATTAGAAAAACATAACATGAGCACCATCTTAATGAGGCTGATAATAAGACGATGATAATGGAACTGGTGCATAAATTCGCAGCATGCTTTCGTCATCATCATAATCATCATCATCAATGAACATGTGAAGAATAGCTGGAATAAATAATCCCTCCCACAGACACTGAGTCATACCGAAGTGTGATCCACATACACTAGGTAGCACAAAGTTGTATAAACAAATTATATACAATATTTCTGATTAGTCACACATTCTCTCATCGATAACGCGGGTCTAAAACTGTTCACTGCTTGCAACTGGCTTTTGAGTTTTTCTTTTGTCCTATGTCCTCATCAAAGTAGATAGAATTTGTTCCACAACTGTGTTACTTAAACAAAGTATATACAAACATTTCTCATTAGTCACACATTCTCTCATCGATAACGCGGGTCTAAAAGTTATTGTCGAAGAAATCAGCGATTGAATGTAACTCAGAACGTTAAAATGAATGGATGCATCTAACTTGTATACAGACTTTAAATACGATTTATAAACAACAAACACATTTTAAATTGTTTTATTTGTAAACGTAATATGGTCGACTGACATGAACTAATTTTAATATATTTCTTTTACAAAACAATACTCTCAAGAGTTTAAATGTACCTAACTATTGTTTAATTTTATCTTCTTTTTTTTTTTTAGCATTTAATGCCCATCTAAAAAACCGCCACACCCAGTTTGGTCGTGGTAAACATGACTCGGCAGAGTTAATTTGTTAGGCTTAATGCAAGGTTTGGATAGGTTAGCATAATGAGACGTGAGTTACATGGGCAGTCCAGGATTACACTTAGTTAAAGGGAATAACTTGTCTAAAAGGGAGGAAACAGATTTCACCCATCTGCTTCCAAGATTTGGGTCCTAACGCTGATGCTCGGTTCGTACCAGGCAAGGCTTGACTCATTAAAGAGTATAAGAAGTCACAGGACCTGGTTAGCTGCTGTGACAAGAAAACCGGCCGAAAATATCTGCTTGATGAATTGACACACATGAATACATAGCGTCAGCTGGAAAAGAAACTTTAGAGGCAACATGAAGTTTTGTTTGAGGATTGTCTTATTACTTTTTCTTGTTACTGCAACATTAACTCAAGACGGTAAGCTAATTATGCTGGGTATTATTGGTAATTATGGGTTGTGTAATAATTTCTTGATGGCTGTTCTAAACAATGTTTTTTTGTGTAATTGCCTTATAAGGATACAAAAAAATGTATGTTTAATTAATGACTAGTAACTTTATTCAAAAAGTACATTTTACATGAAAAACAAAAACAACGAATACGGTAAATACACGCAAAGAAGCAGACGACACTGTAGCGTAGACTGAATTTTACAGTCATATTTTGTTCATCCAAATCTTGAGCGCGGTAAGTCTTTTTTAAACAAACATTTTTCTATGAGCCTGTTTTCTGAGCAGCAATGTGTCTTTGTAACAGTAACCAAAACGTCTCTTGTGATTACTGTTAGTGCGGAATTCTCTTCTCAGTTTCATTACTGTGTGCCCATTCACTTCCTGGATTTCAGGTTGAAAAAGAACTAAACTATAATATTTCATAGTGAGTTACACCAAATGTAACATCGTGTATTCTGATTTTTGTACTGCATGTGTTTCCTATATGGGAAAGGTTGTGGGCTGGTAGAGTTAATCAGTAGATGGCAAATTCTTTCGTTCAGCGTTAACTAGCGCTGTATATAAATTTGGTTTTCTCCAACATCTTTACATTTTTCACATTCCAACATAATTATGCCAATGTAGCCTGGTTTATTTAAAAACATTTCTAACAGGGATTACAGAAGCTCAACATAAGGAATCAGCAGCTCCGGCACAGGAGGTTTCACTAGTTTGGAGGTATTAGCTATGTGTATATCAGATACAACAACTGTTCCCAGTTATCTGTCTCCTATAACTTTGATCTGGAGCCTGGATCTTACGTCCAGAAAAGAAATATACATCATATTGTGCAATGTTGCTTTTTCAAAAACACTTTTCTGTAGTTTTATGTTAATAATAGATACGGTCTGGTGGTATGTAAAATGGGTTTATTTTTTATTTTTAGTGCATATTTCATAATGTCAGATATTCTGTTGTTTGTGTGTGTGTGTGTGTGTGTGTGTTGGGATGTGTATTACTGCCTTGTGTACTAAAAATGTTGCCATTCTCTGTTCTGTGTAGAAATGGCTCAATGGTTTTAGTAGTGACTAATGCTTCAAAGCTGCACATTGTAGGAGTCACCACTATCATAGCAACCGGTAAATACACTGTATGAGATTGACCAAGTGTTTCCACTATGGAGGAAAACACAATAGTGTGTGGCTGGTTACTAAGTTCTTAGTGAAGACCAGATGAGTATTGCTGGTCAACAGTAACATATTCTATGTTTGATTTTTTTTTTTTAAAGCAGCTGATGTTCATTGTGTATCAAATGTGACTTAAGTATGTTAAACTGTTTTTGTCTGTAATGTTGTCCCTTTTTTCTTTGTTATGAAGACTTGGACCTGTCTGATGCCCTTGATAATGTAGGTCAGTGACATTCTTTGTTTAACTTTCAGATTTGGTTTGTTTAAAGATAAACTCATTCTTTATTTTTTCCTAAGCAAATCATATATTTTAATATGGTTATTCTATTTTCTTGTTCAATTTCTTAATGGGAAGGAAATGTATTCATTGTCAGTAACCTGAGCTGACCCAGTCCCAACCCTGAACACAAGTCAAACCAAATTAATGTAATTTGGTTATGTGGAGGCTTATTCTCTATATGTGTGTTATTAGGTGTGGACCTATTCCCATGCATGCAAACAATGATGAACATTATTTTTGACCATTATACTGACCAAATACTTTTTGACCATTGTCAACACAGAAAATAGTCCCCTTAATTTTGATCTTGTTTGTTAACCACAGTGAGCAGTTGTTTTAGGAAATTAAATGCCCCTGACAAATACATTTTTGGCTCAATAAAGATTCAGTATGACTCAGACTTCCGACTCAGTAGGAACTAGTTGGCTCAAAGCTAAAGGTTACAAAAAAAGGAGAGGAGTCAGAAAGTGGTGAGATATGTACACATTGCTGGTTTATGTTTGTTTCTTTGTTTGTTTGTGGATTTGTTGACATCAAATAAAAAGTAAATAATAGCAGATTTAGCCTAATGATTGACAAATACACTCAAAACTGTTTAGCTAGTAAATCATGCCGTTTGTGCACTGATGTATTGACAATGTATTGTAGAGTTTGTGGTGTAATGATTGTTGCTATATGTGGTGTTCATTTTGTATAGGTGGTGGAACCTTTGATGAGGCTGACTTTTTAGATGTTAGTGGTGGGGACTACAAGCCTGACAGCTCAAGAGGAGGAAAAGGTAGGACATAAAAGTAACCGTTAAGATGTCTCCATTGGCTTTTAATTCCTCTGCTGTTGCCCTTTTTTTCCTTTGCGTGTCCTTTATAACTGTTTCATCACACATTACTTGCATTCTTCATACTACATGGTTTCTTAAAGTAAAAAAAGACCTGTTTATTAATTTGAAAAGGGAACTGTACTTATCTCCTGGTGCAACTGATCTCAAAAATGTTCCTTAAGCGGTTTTTCTGTTAACCCTGCAATTCAACTTTATTTATATAGCAACAATTCACATCAAAGCTATTTCAAGGTACTTAACATAATAAAGTCAAGATTATAAAGATATGTAGAGAAAACCCAACAAATCCCCTTTGAGCAAGCCCCAGGCAACAGTTGAGAGGCAAAACTCCCTTTTAACAGTAGAAACCTCCAGCAGAACCAGGCTCAGGGTGGGCGGCCATCTGCCTTGAGCAGTACACACAATACAAATTGGTGATTGCCTGGGTCAGGTTTTTAGTCAATGGGAAGCTGGAGTGGATGCTATCTTACATGAGGTTGGAGTTGGGTATAGCAATGTGAATTGATTGACTATTGACTGAACACATCTATTGCTGGTAATACTAAGTTGTGCAGTGTTAACTGGAAAACAAGGTCACCCTGTCCTAGTGTACAATCAAAAAATAGTATGCGTTCATGGTACATTTAAAGGAATTTCATTTATTTATTGTCCTTTCGGCTTATCTGTTGAGTTCAAGGTCACCTCAGCAGATCATTGTCCGCATGTTGATTTGGCACAGATTTTACACTGGATGCCCTTCCTGAAACAACCATCCCCAATTTCTACTGAGCTTGGACTGGCACTGCACAGCTGGGGATGGGAATGGGCTGTAAGGGTTTCAGTGTCTTGCCCAGAGACACTTCGACATATAGCCGGGACAAGAAAAGGCTGTGGAAAACTTGACTTTTTTGTAACAGTTCTGCATAGTGTAGAAACGTACTGAAGATCAATTGTCATCATATGACTGAGCTTTGTCAGAAGATTTGCAAAATTAAAGATATGAAGATGCAGTATAGAGCTTTTATCAGATGTACAGAAAGTACACAGAGCTTCAGAAAGAGGTCTGAGTTTGATACTGTATCATGGTCCTTGTCTAAATAAGTGTTTTTTGTTTTTCCTTTTTTTTTTTCCTGCAGTGGATCCGACCCAGAAACCTAAGAAACCAAGCTCTCGAGATTCAGGTATGTCCTTTTTCCACAAATCCCTAGTGGTTTCAGGCCGATAGATAGTTTGGCTGTAATATGTTGAGAGATTGTATTGTTGTAATGCGGGTGAACCAGCTATTATTTAATTTAAAGGAACAAATATGGCCATTCCCTGACACTAAAGTCTCTTTTTTATTTATTTTTTTGTTTATTTAGTAATGTAGTTTGACTGTAACTGTCTTAGAAATATGATGTGTATTGCATAGTTTGGTCAGTTCTTTAAGTGTGCTTGTGCATTACAGGTGGCTTTGGAGTTGACCTTGATGATGCCCTGGGTCCAGGTAAAGGTGCTGGAAGCTGATGGAAAATGGTTCTAATCTCTGACAAGTGTGGATTTTCAATGACAATGATGCATTTATGTTTGCCTCTAACAACCACAAGTTTTTTTTTTTCTAATCGCATAAAAAAAAAATAAAAAATCAGGAAATACATTACAATTACCGGTAGGCTTAATTTGACTTAATTCTTATGCATTTTAATATATTTCTTTTACAAAACAATACTCTCAAAAGTTAGTTTAACTTACCTAACTATTGCTTAATTTATCTATTTTTTTACCATTTAACGCTCATCTGAAAAGCCGCCACACCCAGTTTGGTCGTGGTAAACATGACTCGGCAGAGTTAATTTGTTAGGCTTAATGCAAGGTTTGGATAGGTTAGCATAATGAGACGTGAGTTACATGGGCAGTCCAGGATTACACTTAGTTAAAGGGAATAACTTGTCTAAAAGGGAGGAAACAGATTTCACCCATCTGCTTCCAAGATTTGGATCCTAACGCTGATGCTCGGTTCGTACCAGGCAAGGCTTGACTCATTAAACAGTGTAAGAAGTCACCGAACCTGGTTAGCTGCTGTGACAAGAAAACCGGCCGAAAATATCTGCTTGATGAATTGACACACATGAATACATAGCGTCAGCTGGAAAAGAAACTTTACAGGAAACATAAAGTTTTGTTTGAGGATTGTCTTATTACTTTTTCTTGTTACTGCAACATTAACTCAAGACGGTAAGCTAATTATGCTGGGTATTATTGGTAATTATGGGTTGTGTAATAATTTCTTGATGGCTGTTCTAAACAATGTTTTTTTGTGTAATTGCCTTATAAGGATACAAAAAAATGTATGTTTAATTAATGACTAGTAACTTTATTCAAAAAGTACATTTTACATGAAAAACAAAAGCAACGAATACGGTAAATACGCGCAAAGAAGCAGACGACACTGTAGCGTAGACTGAATTTTACAGTCATATTT
This sequence comes from Channa argus, assembly GCF_033026475.1. NCBI lineage: Eukaryota > Metazoa > Chordata > Actinopteri > Anabantiformes > Channidae > Channa > Channa argus. The sequence goes on from NC_090219.1 coordinate 223,214, forward strand.
TGTTCATCCAAATCTTGAGCGCGGTAAGTCTTTTTTAAACAAACATTTTTCTATGAGCCTGTTTTCTGAGCAGCAATGTGTCTTTGTAACAGTAACCAAAACGTCTCTTGTGATTACTGTTGGATAGATCATAGTGGGTAATTCTCTTCTCAGTTTCATTACTGTGTGCCCACTCACTTCCTGGATTTCAGGTTGAAAAAGAACTAAACTATAATGTTTCATAGTGAGTTACTCTAAATGTAACATCGTGTATTCTGATTTTTGTACTGCATGTGTTTCCTATATGGGAAAGGTTGTGGGCTGGTAGAGTTAATCAGTAGATGGCAAATTCTTTCGTTCAGCGTTAACTAGCGCTGTATATAAATTTGGTTTTCTCCAACATCTTTACATTTTTCACATTCAAACATAATTATGCCAATGTAGTCTGGTTTATTTAAAAACATTTCTAACAGGGTTTACAGAAGCTCAACATAAGGAATCAGCAGCTCTGGCACAGGAGAAATATACATCATACTGTGCAATGTTGCTTTTTCAAAAACACTTTTCTGTAGTTTTATGTTAATAATAGATTAGGTCTTGTGGTATGTAAAATGGGTTTATTTTTTATTTTTAGTGAATATTTCATAATTTCAGATATTCTGTTGTTTGTGTGTGTATTACTGCTTTGTGTACTAAAAATGTTGCCATTCTCTGTTCTGTGTAGAAATGGCTCAATGGTTTTAGTAGTGACTAATGCTTCAAAGCTGCACATTGTAGGAGTCACCACTATCATAGCAACCGGTAAATACACTGTATGAGATTGACCAAGTGTTTCCACTATGGAGGAAAACACAATAGTGTGTGGCTGGTTACTAAGTTCTTAGTGAAGACCAGATGAGTATTGCTGGTCAACAGTAACATATTCTATGTTTGATTTTTTTTTTTTAAAGCAGCTGATGTTCATTGTGTATCAAATGTGACTTAAGTATGTTAAACTGTTTTTGTCTGTAATGTTGTCCCTTTTTTCTTTGTTATGAAGACTTGGACCTGTCTGATGCCCTTGATAATGTAGGTCAGTGACATTCTTTGTTTAACTTTCAGATTTGGTTTGTTTAAAGATAAACTCATTCTTTATTTTTTGCTAAGCAAATCATATATTTTAATATGGTTATTCTATTTTCTTGTTCAATTTCTTAATGGGAAGGAAATGTATTCATTGTCAGTAACCTGAGCTGACCCAGTCCCAACCCTGAACACAAGTCAAACCAAATTAATGTAATTTGGTCATATGGGGGCTTATACTCTATATCTGTGTTATTAGGTGTGGACCTATTGCCATGCATGCAAACAATGATGAACATTATTTTTGACCATTATACTGACCAAATATTTTTTGACCATTTTCAACACAAAAAATAGTCCCCTTAACTTTGATCTTGTTTGTTGACCACAGTGAGCAGTTGTTTTAGGAAATTAAATGCGCCTGAAAAATACATTTTTGGCTCAATAAAGATTCAGTATGACTCAGACTTCCGACTCAGTAGGAACTAGTTGGTTCAAAGCTAAAGGTTACAAACAGAGGAGAGGAGTCAGAAAGTGGTGAGATATGTACACATTGTTGGTTTATGTTTGTTTGTTTGGATTTGTTGATAGATATAAATCTCATTTCAATATTAGGCTGTCAATTATTTTTTTAGGTTGTTGAGACAGAAAGTTAAGACTTAAACATGGATAAGTGTATTTTTTTATATTAGTTTTATATATAATAGAAAACAAACAATGCTGTTGAGTTTCTACCAGAGCATTGTTTTCTCAGATTACTGTGTTGGTCATTTTGATTATTGGCCTGTCCAGTCTCTCTTTGACTTCATCCTGGCCATGTTAAATTATAATATTATGGTTAATCCACTAAAATGAAATATTTACAAATAACATAATGAATAATCTAATTTTTGTTGACTTACTATAAATATTGAAGATGAAAATTTTCTTTCCCCACAGATAACAACCCCAAACCTGAGAAACCTGCTATCAACCAACCAAAGAATGGAGAAGGTGGTTATCTATGACTGTTGTCAACAAATCTCAACCCACGTGCAAAGACCATGTCCTTCTGGCAAATACTTTTTGACCATTATCAACACAGAAAATAGTCCCCTTAATTTTGATCTTGTTTGTTAACCACAGTGAGCAGTTGTTTTAGGAAATTAAATGCACCTCACAAATACATTTTTGGCTCAGTAAAGATTCAGTATGACTCAGACTTTCGACTCAGTAGGAACTAGTTGGCTCAAAGCTAAAGGTTACAAACAAAGGAGAGGAGTCAGAAAGTGGTGAGATATGTACACATTGCTGGTTTATGTTTGTTTCTTTGTTTGTTTGTGGATTTGTTGACATCAAATAAAAAGTAAATAATAGCAGATTTAGCCTAATGATTGACAAATACACTCAAAACTGTTTAGCTAGTAAATCATGCCGTTTGTGCACTGATGTATTGACAATGTATTGTAGAGTTTGTGGTGTAATGATTGTTGCTATATGTGGTGTTCATTTTGTATAGGTGGTGGAACCTTTGATGAGGCTGACTTTTTAGATGTTAGTGGTGGGGACTACAAGCCTGACAGCTCAGGAAGAGGAAAAGGTAGGACATAAAAGTAACCGTTAAGATGTCTCCATTGGCTTTTAATTCCTCTGCTGTTGCCCTTTTTTTTCCTTTGTACGTCCTTTATAACTGTTTCATCACACATTACTTGCATTCTTCATACTACATGGCACTACATGGTTTCTTAAAGTAAAAATGAGCTGTTTATTAATTTGAAAAGGACACTTTACTTATCTCCTGGTGCAACTGTTCTCAAAAATGTTCCTTAAGCGGTTTTTCTGTTAACCCTGCAATTCAACTTTATTTATATAGCAACAATTCACATCAAAGCTATTTCAAGGTACTTAAGATAATAAAGTCAAGACTATAAAGATATGTAGAGAAAACCCAACAAATCCCCCTTGATCAAGCCCCAGGCAACAGTTGAGAGGCAAAACTCCCTTTAACAGAAGAAACCTCCAGCAGAACCAGGCTCAGGGTGGGCGGCCATCTGCCTTGACCGGTACACACAATACAAATTGCTGATTGCCTGGGTCAGGTGTTTAGTCAATGGGAAGCTGGAATGGATGCTATCTTACCTGAGGGTGGAGTTGGGTATAGCAATGTGAATTGATTGACTATTGACAGAACACATCTAATGCTGGTAATACTAAGTTGTGCAGTGTTAATTGGAAAACAAGGTCACCCTGTCCTAGTGTACAATCAAAAATAGTAAGTGTCCATGGTACAATTAAAGGAATTTTATTTATTTTTTGTCCTTTCGGCTTAGGGTCACCACAGCAGATCATTGTCCGCATGTTGATTTGGCACAGATTTTACACTGGATGCCCTTCCTGAAACAACCATCCCCAATTTCTACTTAGCTTGGACTGGCACTGCACAGGTGGGGATGGGAATGGGCTGTAAGGGTTTCAGTGTCTTGCCCAGAGACACTTCGACATATAGCCGGGACAAGAAAAGGCTGTGGAAAACTTGACTTTTTTGTAACAGTTCTGCATAGTGTAAAAACGTACTGAAGATCAATTGTCATCATATGACTGAGCTTTGTCAGAAGATTTGCAAAATTAAAGATATGAAGATGCAGTATAGAGCTTTTATCAGATGTACAGAAAGTACACAGAGCTTCAGAAAGAGGTCTGAGTTTGATACTGGATCATGGTCCTTGTCTAAATAAGTGTTTTTTGTTTTTCCTTTTTTTTTTTCCTGCAGTGGATCCGACTCAGAAACCTAAGAAACCAAGCTCTGGAGATTCAGGTATGTCCTTTTTCCACAAATCCCTAGTGCTTTCAGGCCGATAGATAGTTTGGCTGTAATATGTTGAGAGATTGTATTGTTGTAATGTGGGTGAACCAGCTATTATTTAATTTAAAATGATAAAGGAACAAATATGGCCATTCCCTGACACTAAAGTCTCTTTTTTATTTTATTTTTTTGTTTATTTAGTAATGTAGTTTGACTGTAACTGTCTTAGAAATATGATGTGTATAGCATAGTTTGGTCAGTTCTTTAAGTGTGCTTGTGCATTACAGGTGGCTTTGGATTAGACCTGGATGACGCCTTGGGTACAGGTAAAGCTGCTGGAAGCTGATGGAACATGGTTCTAATCTCTGACAAGTGTGGATTTTCAATGACAATGATGCATTTATGTTTGCCTCTAACAACCACAAGTTGTTTTTTTTTCTCTACCATGTCCCAAACCAGAAATACAAGATCATTCTACCTTATCATGGATTAAATAGTTTGTATGTGCTAATATATGCTGTTAATGTTTTGATGTCTAGTTAACTACAGTAGCTAAGTACTTGCCACTTACATGAAAGTTATTTCTAAGATCAGGGATATAAAATAAAAAAAGCCATGTTCATGATAATATATCAGACTGAGGGCTAAAATCTAACATTTCTTCTCTGATGGATTTAGAGACATTTACACTAACATTTACAACCTCAACCAAACCAAAGATATGTTGCATTCATCAACCACTTAATTCAGTCATTACTTAAAAAATATTTCTCTTTAAATGTTAAACTGAGCCAGTCCTTTGAAGACTAAAAAATAAAGCATACATCTAATCTGTCTATTGTGTACGACTCGGAAACCCAGAATCCATTTGAAATTTGCAGTTTACGTACACAGTTATCACAGATATAATACAACAAATTTTCCCCTACAACCACACTGATCAAGTGTTCAGCATTAAAGTTAAAAATTTGATGACCGTGCACAGTGATGAGCTGAAACGAATCAGAATAAATCAATCTACAACAGAAAGTAAAACAGAGGAATAAAATATTAGAAAAACAAACTGAGCACCATCCTAATGAGGCTGATAATAAGATGATGATAATGGAACTGATACGTAAATTGGCAGCATGCTTTCTTCATTATCATCATCATCATCATCATCAATGAACATGTGAAGAATAGCTGGAATAAATAATCCCTCCCACAGACATTGAGTCATACCAAAGTGGGACCCACATACACTTGGTGGCACAAAGGTTCAGCTGGAACTGTTCATGTTGTCGCAGCTGGGTGGAAGCCCTAAACTGTTCACTGCTTGCAACTGGCTTTTGCGTTTTTCTTTTCTCCTATGTCCTCATCAAAGTAGATAGTATTTGTTCCACAACTGTGTTACTTAAACAAAGTATATACAAACATTTCTCATTAGTCACACATTCTCTCATCGATAACGCGGGTCTAAAAGTTATTGTCGAAGAAATCAGCGATTGAATGTAACTCAGAACGTTAAAATGAATGGATGCATCTAACTTGTATACAGACTTGAAATACGATTTATAAACAACAAACACATTTTAAATTGTTTCATTTGTAAAGGTGATATGGTCGGCTGACATGAACTAAACTTTTTAAGCAACGTAATCGCATAAAAAACAAACAAAAATCAGGAAATACATTACAGTTACCGGTAGGCTTAATTTGACTTAATTCTCGTGCATCTTAATATATTTCTTTTACAAAACAATACTCTCAAGAGTTAGTTTAACTTACCTAACTATTGCTTAATTTTATCTTTTTTTTTAGCATTTAATGCCCATCTGAAAAGCCGCCACACCCAGTTTGGTCGTGGTAAACATGACTCGGCAGAGTTAATTTGTTAGGCTTAATGCAAGGTTTGGATAGGTTAGCATAATGAGACGTGAGTTACATGGGGAGTCCAGGATTACACTTAGTTAAAGGGAATAACTTGTCTAAAAGGGAGGAAACAGATTTCACCCATCTGCTTCCAAGATTTGGATCCTAACGCTGATGCTCGGTTCGTACCAGGCAAGGCTTGACTCATTAAACAGTGTAAGAAGTCACCGAACCTGGTTAGCTGCTGTGACAAGAAAACCGGCCGAAAATATCTGCTTGATGAATTGACACACATGAATACATAGCGTCAGCTGGAAAAGAAACTTTACAGGAAACATAAAGTTTTGTTTGAGGATTGTCTTATTACTTTTTCTTGTTACTGCAACATTAACTCAAGACGGTAAGCTAATTATGCTGGGTATTATTGGTAATTATGGGTTGTGTAATAATTTCTTGATGGCTGTTCTAAACAATGTTTTTTTGTGTAATTGCCTTATAAGGATACAAAAAAATGTATGTTTAATTAATGACTAGTAACTTTATTCAAAAAGTACATTTTACATGAAAAACAAAAGCAACGAATACGGTAAATACGCGCAAAGAAGCAGACGACACTGTAGCGTAGACTGAATTTTACAGTCATATTTTGTTCATCCAAATCTTGAGCGCGGTAAGTCTTTTTTAAACAAACATTTTTCTATGAGCCTGTTTTCTGAGCAGCAATGTGTCTTTGTAACAGTAACCAAAACGTCTCTTGTGATTACTGTTGGATAGATCATAGTGGGTAATTCTCTTCTCAGTTTCATTACTGTGTGCCCACTCACTTCCTGGATTTCAGGTTGAAAAAGAACTAAACTATAATGTTTCATAGTGAGTTACTCTAAATGTAACATCGTGTATTCTGATTTTTGTACTGCATGTGTTTCCTATATGGGAAAGGTTGTGGGCTGGTAGAGTTAATCAGTAGATGGCAAATTCTTTCGTTCAGCGTTAACTAGCGCTGTATATAAATTTGGTTTTCTCCAACATCTTTACATTTTTCACATTCAAACATAATTATGCCAATGTAGTCTGGTTTATTTAAAAACATTTCTAACAGGGTTTACAGAAGCTCAACATAAGGAATCAGCAGCTCTGGCACAGGAGAAATATACATCATACTGTGCAATGTTGCTTTTTCAAAAACACTTTTCTGTAGTTTTATGTTAATAATAGATTAGGTCTTGTGGTATGTAAAATGGGTTTATTTTTTATTTTTAGTGAATATTTCATAATTTCAGATATTCTGTTGTTTGTGTGTGTATTACTGCTTTGTGTACTAAAAATGTTGCCATTCTCTGTTCTGTGTAGAAATGGCTCAATGGTTTTAGTAGTGACTAATGCTTCAAAGCTGCACATTGTAGGAGTCACCACTATCATAGCAACCGGTAAATACACTGTATGAGATTGACCAAGTGTTTCCACTATGGAGGAAAACACAATAGTGTGTGGCTGGTTACTAAGTTCTTAGTGAAGACCAGATGAGTATTGCTGGTCAACAGTAACATATTCTATGTTTGATTTTTTTTTTTTAAAGCAGCTGATGTTCATTGTGTATCAAATGTGACTTAAGTATGTTAAACTGTTTTTGTCTGTAATGTTGTCCCTTTTTTCTTTGTTATGAAGACTTGGACCTGTCTGATGCCCTTGATAATGTAGGTCAGTGACATTCTTTGTTTAACTTTCAGATTTGGTTTGTTTAAAGATAAACTCATTCTTTATTTTTTGCTAAGCAAATCATATATTTTAATATGGTTATTCTATTTTCTTGTTCAATTTCTTAATGGGAAGGAAATGTATTCATTGTCAGTAACCTGAGCTGACCCAGTCCCAACCCTGAACACAAGTCAAACCAAATTAATGTAATTTGGTCATATGGGGGCTTATACTCTATATCTGTGTTATTAGGTGTGGACCTATTGCCATGCATGCAAACAATGATGAACATTATTTTTGACCATTATACTGACCAAATATTTTTTGACCATTTTCAACACAAAAAATAGTCCCCTTAACTTTGATCTTGTTTGTTGACCACAGTGAGCAGTTGTTTTAGGAAATTAAATGCGCCTGAAAAATACATTTTTGGCTCAATAAAGATTCAGTATGACTCAGACTTCCGACTCAGTAGGAACTAGTTGGTTCAAAGCTAAAGGTTACAAACAGAGGAGAGGAGTCAGAAAGTGGTGAGATATGTACACATTGTTGGTTTATGTTTGTTTGTTTGGATTTGTTGATAGATATAAATCTCATTTCAATATTAGGCTGTCAATTATTTTTTTAGGTTGTTGAGACAGAAAGTTAAGACTTAAACATGGATAAGTGTATTTTTTTATATTAGTTTTATATATAATAGAAAACAAACAATGCTGTTGAGTTTCTACCAGAGCATTGTTTTCTCAGATTACTGTGTTGGTCATTTTGATTATTGGCCTGTCCAGTCTCTCTTTGACTTCATCCTGGCCATGTTAAATTATAATATTATGGTTAATCCACTAAAATGAAATATTTACAAATAACATAATGAATAATCTAATTTTTGTTGACTTACTATAAATATTGAAGATGAAAATTTTCTTTCCCCACAGATAACAACCCCAAACCTGAGAAACCTGCTATCAACCAACCAAAGAATGGAGAAGGTGGTTATCTATGACTGTTGTCAACAAATCTCAACCCACGTGCAAAGACCATGTCCTTCTGGCAAATACTTTTTGACCATTATCAACACAGAAAATAGTCCCCTTAATTTTGATCTTGTTTGTTAACCACAGTGAGCAGTTGTTTTAGGAAATTAAATGCACCTCACAAATACATTTTTGGCTCAGTAAAGATTCAGTATGACTCAGACTTTCGACTCAGTAGGAACTAGTTGGCTCAAAGCTAAAGGTTACAAACAAAGGAGAGGAGTCAGAAAGTGGTGAGATATGTACACATTGCTGGTTTATGTTTGTTTCTTTGTTTGTTTGTGGATTTGTTGACATCAAATAAAAAGTAAATAATAGCAGATTTAGCCTAATGATTGACAAATACACTCAAAACTGTTTAGCTAGTAAATCATGCCGTTTGTGCACTGATGTATTGACAATGTATTGTAGAGTTTGTGGTGTAATGATTGTTGCTATATGTGGTGTTCATTTTGTATAGGTGGTGGAACCTTTGATGAGGCTGACTTTTTAGATGTTAGTGGTGGGGACTACAAGCCTGACAGCTCAGGAAGAGGAAAAGGTAGGACATAAAAGTAACCGTTAAGATGTCTCCATTGGCTTTTAATTCCTCTGCTGTTGCCCTTTTTTTTCCTTTGTACGTCCTTTATAACTGTTTCATCACACATTACTTGCATTCTTCATACTACATGGCACTACATGGTTTCTTAAAGTAAAAATGAGCTGTTTATTAATTTGAAAAGGACACTTTACTTATCTCCTGGTGCAACTGTTCTCAAAAATGTTCCTTAAGCGGTTTTTCTGTTAACCCTGCAATTCAACTTTATTTATATAGCAACAATTCACATCAAAGCTATTTCAAGGTACTTAAGATAATAAAGTCAAGACTATAAAGATATGTAGAGAAAACCCAACAAATCCCCCTTGATCAAGCCCCAGGCAACAGTTGAGAGGCAAAACTCCCTTTAACAGAAGAAACCTCCAGCAGAACCAGGCTCAGGGTGGGCGGCCATCTGCCTTGACCGGTACACACAATACAAATTGCTGATTGCCTGGGTCAGGTGTTTAGTCAATGGGAAGCTGGAATGGAGGCTATCTTACCTGAGGGTGGAGTTGGGTATAGCAATGTGAATTGATTGACTATTGACAGAACACATCTAATGCTGGTAATACTAAGTTGTGCAGTGTTAATTGGAAAACAAGGTCACCCTGTCCTAGTGTACAATCAAAAATAGTAAGTGTCCATGGTACAATTAAAGGAATTTTATTTATTTTTTGTCCTTTCGGCTTAGGGTCACCACAGCAGATCATTGTCCGCATGTTGATTTGGCACAGATTTTACACTGGATGCCCTTCCTGAAACAACCATCCCCAATTTCTACTTAGCTTGGACTGGCACTGCACAGGTGGGGATGGGAATGGGCTGTAAGGGTTTCAGTGTCTTGCCCAGAGACACTTCGACATATAGCCGGGACAAGAAAAGGCTGTGGAAAACTTGACTTTTTTGTAACAGTTCTGCATAGTGTAAAAACGTACTGAAGATCAATTGTCATCATATGACTGAGCTTTGTCAGAAGATTTGCAAAATTAAAGATATGAAGATGCAGTATAGAGCTTTTATCAGATGTACAGAAAGTACACAGAGCTTCAGAAAGAGGTCTGAGTTTGATACTGGATCATGGTCCTTGTCTAAATAAGTGTTTTTTGTTTTTCCTTTTTTTTTTTCCTGCAGTGGATCCGACTCAGAAACCTAAGAAACCAAGCTCTGGAGATTCAGGTATGTCCTTTTTCCACAAATCCCTAGTGCTTTCAGGCCGATAGATAGTTTGGCTGTAATATGTTGAGAGATTGTATTGTTGTAATGTGGGTGAACCAGCTATTATTTAATTTAAAATGATAAAGGAACAAATATGGCCATTCCCTGACACTAAAGTCTCTTTTTTATTTTATTTTTTTGTTTATTTAGTAATGTAGTTTGACTGTAACTGTCTTAGAAATATGATGTGTATAGCATAGTTTGGTCAGTTCTTTAAGTGTGCTTGTGCATTACAGGTGGCTTTGGATTAGACCTGGATGACGCCTTGGGTACAGGTAAAGCTGCTGGAAGCTGATGGAACATGGTTCTAATCTCTGACAAGTGTGGATTTTCAATGACAATGATGCATTTATGTTTGCCTCTAACAACCACAAGTTGTTTTTTTTTCTCTACCATGTCCCAAACCAGAAATACAAGATCATTCTACCTTATCATGGATTAAATAGTTTGTATGTGCTAATATATGCTGTTAATGTTTTGATGTCTAGTTAACTACAGTAGCTAAGTACTTGCCACTTACATGAAAGTTATTTCTAAGATCAGGGATATAAAATAAAAAAAGCCATGTTCATGATAATATATCAGACTGAGGGCTAAAATCTAACATTTCTTCTCTGATGGATTTAGAGACATTTACACTAACATTTACAACCTCAACCAAACCAAAGATATGTTGCATTCATCAACCACTTAATTCAGTCATTACTTAAAAAATATTTCTCTTTAAATGTTAAACTGAGCCAGTCCTTTGAAGACTAAAAAATAAAGCATACATCTAATCTGTCTATTGTGTACGACTCGGAAACCCAGAATCCATTTGAAATTTGCAGTTTACGTACACAGTTATCACAGATATAATACAACAAATTTTCCCCTACAACCACACTGATCAAGTGTTCAGCATTAAAGTTAAAAATTTGATGACCGTGCACAGTGATGAGCTGAAACGAATCAGAATAAATCAATCTACAACAGAAAGTAAAACAGAGGAATAAAATATTAGAAAAACAAACTGAGCACCATCCTAATGAGGCTGATAATAAGATGATGATAATGGAACTGATACGTAAATTGGCAGCATGCTTTCTTCATTATCATCATCATCATCATCATCAATGAACATGTGAAGAATAGCTGGAATAAATAATCCCTCCCACAGACATTGAGTCATACCAAAGTGGGACCCACATACACTTGGTGGCACAAAGGTTCAGCTGGAACTGTTCATGTTGTCGCAGCTGGGTGGAAGCCCTAAACTGTTCACTGCTTGCAACTGGCTTTTGCGTTTTTCTTTTCTCCTATGTCCTCATCAAAGTAGATAGTATTTGTTCCACAACTGTGTTACTTAAACAAAGTATATACAAACATTTCTCATTAGTCACACATTCTCTCATCGATAACGCGGGTCTAAAAGTTATTGTCGAAGAAATCAGCGATTGAATGTAACTCAGAACGTTAAAATGAATGGATGCATCTAACTTGTATACAGACTTGAAATACGATTTATAAACAACAAACACATTTTAAATTGTTTCATTTGTAAAGGTGATATGGTCGGCTGACATGAACTAAACTTTTTAAGCAACGTAATCGCATAAAAAACAAACAAAAATCAGGAAATACATTACAGTTACCGGTAGGCTTAATTTGACTTAATTCTCGTGCATCTTAATATATTTCTTTTACAAAACAATACTCTCAAGAGTTAGTTTAACTTACCTAACTATTGCTTAATTTTATCTTTTTTTTTAGCATTTAATGCCCATCTGAAAAGCCGCCACACCCAGTTTGGTCGTGGTAAACATGACTCGGCAGAGTTAATTTGTTAGGCTTAATGCAAGGTTTGGATAGGTTAGCATAATGAGACGTGAGTTACATGGGGAGTCCAGGATTACACTTAGTTAAAGGGAATAACTTGTCTAAAAGGGAGGAAACAGATTTCACCCATCTGCTTCCAAGATTTGGATCCTAACGCTGATGCTCGGTTCGTACCAGGCAAGGCTTGACTCATTAAACAGTGTAAGAAGTCACCGAACCTGGTTAGCTGCTGTGACAAGAAAACCGGCCGAAAATATCTGCTTGATGAATTGACACACATGAATACATAGCGTCAGCTGGAAAAGAAACTTTACAGGAAACATAAAGTTTTGTTTGAGGATTGTCTTATTACTTTTTCTTGTTACTGCAACATTAACTCAAGACGGTAAGCTAATTATGCTGGGTATTATTGGTAATTATGGGTTGTGTAATAATTTCTTGATGGCTGTTCTAAACAATGTTTTTTTGTGTAATTGCCTTATAAGGATACAAAAAAATGTATGTTTAATTAATGACTAGTAACTTTATTCAAAAAGTACATTTTACGTGAAAAACAAAAGCAACGAATACAGTAAATACGCGCAAAGAAGCAGACAACACTGTAGCGTAGACTGAATTTTACAGTCATATTTTGTTCATCCAAATCTTGAGCGCGGTAAGTCTTTTTTAAACAAACATTTTTCTATGAGCCTGTTTTCTGAGCAGCAATGTGTCTTTGTAACAGTAACCAAAACGTCTCTTGTGATTACTGTTAGTGGCTAGATCATAGTGGGTAATTCTCTTCTCAGTTTCATTACTGTGTGCCCACTCACTTCCTGGATTTCAGGTTGAAAAAGAACTAAACTATAATGTTTCATAGTGAGTTACTCTAAATGTAACATCGTGTATTCTGATTTTTGTATTGCATGTGTTTCCTATATGGGAAAGGTTGTGGGCTGGTAGAGTTAATCAGTAGATGGCAAATTCTTTCGTTCAGCGTTAACTAGCGCTGTATATAAATTTGGTTTTCTCCAACATCTTTACATTTTTCACATTCAAACATAATTATGCCAATGTAGTCTGGTTTATTTAAAAACATTTCTAACAGGGTTTACAGAAGCTCAACATAAGGAATCAGCAGCTCTGGCACAGGAGGTTTCACTAGTTTGGAGGTATTAGCTATGTGTATATCAGATACAACAACTGTTCCCAGTTATCTGTCTCCTATAACTTTGATCTGGAGCCTGGATCTTACGTCCAGAAAAGAAATATACATCATATTGTGCAATGTTGCTTTTTCAAAAACACTTTTCTGTAGTTTTATGTTAATAATAGATACGGTCTGGTGGTATGTAAAATGGGTTTATTTTTTATTTTTAGTGCATATTTCATAATGTCAGATATTCTGTTGTTTGTGTGTGTGTGTGTGTGTGTGTGTGTTGGGATGTGTATTACTGCCTTGTGTACTAAAAATGTTGCCATTCTCTGTTCTGTGTAGAAATGGCTCAATGGTTTTAGTAGTGACTAATGCTTCAAAGCTGCACATTGTAGGAGTCACCACTATCATAGCAACCGGTAAATACACTGTATGAGATTGACCAAGTGTTTCCACTATGGAGGAAAACACAATAGTGTGTGGCTGGTTACTAAGTTCTTAGTGAAGACCAGATGAGTATTGTTGGTCAACAGTAACATATTCTATGTTTGATTTTTTTTTAAATAAGCAGCTGATGTTCATTGTGTATCAAATGTGACTTAAGTATGTTAAACTGTTTTTGTCTGTAATGTTGTCCCTTTTTTCTTTGTTATGAAGACTTGGACCTGTCTGATGCCCTTGATAATGTAGGTCAGTGACATTCTTTGTTTAACTTTCAGATTTGGTTTGTTTAAAGATAAACTCATTCTTTATTTTTTGCTAAGCAAATCATATATTTTAATATGGTTATTCTATTTTCTTGTTCAATTTCTTAATGGGAAGGAAATGTATTCATTGTCAGTAACCTGAGCTGACCCAGTCCCAACCCTGAACACAAGTCAAACCAAATTAATGTAATTTGGTCATATGGGGGCTTATACTCTATATCTGTGTTATTAGGTGTGGACCTATTGCCATGCATGCAAACAATGATGAACATTATTTTTGACCATTATACTGACCAAATATTTTTTGACCATTTTCAACACAAAAAATAGTCCCCTTAACTTTGATCTTGTTTGTTGACCACAGTGAGCAGTTGTTTTAGGAAATTAAATGCGCCTGAAAAATACATTTTTGGCTCAATAAAGATTCAGTATGACTCAGACTTCCGACTCAGTAGGAACTAGTTGGTTCAAAGCTAAAGGTTACAAACAGAGGAGAGGAGTCAGAAAGTGGTGAGATATGTACACATTGTTGGTTTATGTTTGTTTGTTTGTGGATTTGTTGACATCAAATAAAAAGTAAATAATAGCAGATTTATCCTAATGATTGACAAATACACTCAAAACTCTTTAGCTAGTAAATCATGCCGTTTGTGCGCTGATGTATTGACAATCTATTGTAGAGTTTGTGGTGTAATGATTGTTGCTATATGTGGTGTTCATTTTGTATAGGTGGTGGAACCTTTGTTGAGACTGACTTGTTAGATGTTAGTGGTGGGGACTACAAGCCTGACAGCTCAGGAAGAGGAAAAGGTAGGACATAAAAGTAACCGTTAAGATGTCTCCATTGGCTTTTAATTCCTCTGCTGTTGCCCTTTTTTTCCTTTGCGTGTCCTTTATAACTGTTTCATCACACATTACTTGCATTCTTCATACTACATGGTTTCTTAAAGTAAAAAAAGACCTGTTTATTAATTTGAAAAGGACACTGTACTTATCTCCTGGTGCAACTGATCTCAAAAATGTTCCTTAAGCGGTTTTTCTGTTAACCCTGCAATTCAACTTTATTTATATAGCAACAATTCACATCAAAGCTATTTCAAGGTACTTAACATAATAAAGTCAAGATTATAAAGATATGTAGAGAAAACCCAACAAATCCCCCTTGAGCAAGCCCCAGGCAACAGTTGAGAGGCAAAACTCCCTTTTAACAGTAGAAACCTCCAGCAGAACCAGGCTCAGGGTGGGCGGCCATCTGCCTTGACCGGTACACACAATACAAATTGGTGATTGCCTGGGTCAGGTTTTTAGTCAATGGGAAGCTGGAGTGGATGCTATCTTACATGAGGTTGGAGTTGGGTATAGCAATGTGAATTGATTGACTATTGACAGAACACATCTATTGCTGGTAATACTAAGTTGTGCAGTGTTAACTGGAAAACAAGGTCACCCTGTCCTAGTGTACAATCAAAAAATAGTATGCGTTCATGGTACATTTAAAGGAATTTTATTTATTTTTTGTCTTTTCGGCTTATCTGTTGAGTTCAAGGTCACCTCAGCAGATCATTGTCCGCATGTTGATTTGGCACAGATTTTACACTGGATGCCCTTCCTGACACAACCATCCCCAATTTCTACTGAGCTTGGACTGGCACTGCACAGCTGGGGATGGGAATGGGCTGTAAGGGTTTCAGTGTCTTGCCCAGAGACACTTCGACATATAGCCGGGACAAGAAAAGGCTGTGGAAAACTTGACTTTTTTGTAACAGTTCTGCATAGTGTAGAAACGTACTGAAGATCAATTGTCATCATATGACTGAGCTTTGTCAGAAGATTTGCAAAATTAAAGATATGAAGATGCAGTATAGAGCTTTTATCAGATGTACAGAAAGTACACAGAGCTTCAGAAAGAGGTCTGAGTTTGATACTGTATCATGGTCCTTGTCTAAATAAGTGTTTTTTGTTTTTCCTTTTTTTTTTTCCTGCAGTGGATCCGACCCAGAAACCTAAGAAACCAAGCTCTCGAGATTCAGGTATGTCCTTTTTCCACAAATCCCTAGTGGTTTCAGGCCGATAGATAGTTTGGCTGTAATATGTTGAGAGATTGTATTGTTGTAATGCGGGTGAACCAGCTATTATTTAATTTAAAGGAACAAATATGGCCATTCCCTGACACTAAAGTCTCTTTTTTATTTATTTTTTTGTTTATTTAGTAATGTAGTTTGACTGTAACTGTCTTAGAAATATGATGTGTATTGCATAGTTTGGTCAGTTCTTTAAGTGTGCTTGTGCATTACAGGTGGCTTTGGAGTTGACCTTGATGATGCCCTGGGTCCAGGTAAAGGTGCTGGAAGCTGATGGAAAATGGTTCTAATCTCTGACAAGTGTGGATTTTCAATGACAATGATGCATTTATGTTTGCCTCTAACAACCACAAGTTTTTTTTTTTCTAATCGCATAAAAAAAAAATAAAAAATCAGGAAATACATTACAATTACCGGTAGGCTTAATTTGACTTAATTCTTATGCATTTTAATATATTTCTTTTACAAAACAATACTCTCAAAAGTTAGTTTAACTTACCTAACTATTGCTTAATTTATCTATTTTTTTACCATTTAACGCTCATCTGAAAAGCCGCCACACCCAGTTTGGTCGTGGTAAACATGACTCGGCAGAGTTAATTTGTTAGGCTTAATGCAAGGTTTGGATAGGTTAGCATAATGAGACGTGAGTTACATGGGCAGTCCAGGATTACACTTAGTTAAAGGGAATAACTTGTCTAAAAGGGAGGAAACAGATTTCACCCATCTGCTTCCAAGATTTGGATCCTAACGCTGATGCTCGGTTCGTACCAGGCAAGGCTTGACTCATTAAACAGTGTAAGAAGTCACCGAACCTGGTTAGCTGCTGTGACAAGAAAACCGGCCGAAAATATCTGCTTGATGAATTGACACACATGAATACATAGCGTCAGCTGGAAAAGAAACTTTACAGGAAACATAAAGTTTTGTTTGAGGATTGTCTTATTACTTTTTCTTGTTACTGCAACATTAACTCAAGACGGTAAGCTAATTATGCTGGGTATTATTGGTAATTATGGGTTGTGTAATAATTTCTTGATGGCTGTTCTAAACAATGTTTTTTTGTGTAATTGCCTTATAAGGATACAAAAAAATGTATGTTTAATTAATGACTAGTAACTTTATTCAAAAAGTACATTTTACATGAAAAACAAAAGCAACGAATACGGTAAATACGCGCAAAGAAGCAGACGACACTGTAGCGTAGACTGAATTTTACAGTCATATTTTGTTCATCCAAATCTTGAGCGCGGTAAGTCTTTTTTAAACAAACATTTTTCTATGAGCCTGTTTTCTGAGCAGCAATGTGTCTTTGTAACAGTAACCAAAACGTCTCTTGTGATTACTGTTGGATAGATCATAGTGGGTAATTCTCTTCTCAGTTTCATTACTGTGTGCCCACTCACTTCCTGGATTTCAGGTTGAAAAAGAACTAAACTATAATGTTTCATAGTGAGTTACTCTAAATGTAACATCGTGTATTCTGATTTTTGTACTGCATGTGTTTCCTATATGGGAAAGGTTGTGGGCTGGTAGAGTTAATCAGTAGATGGCAAATTCTTTCGTTCAGCGTTAACTAGCGCTGTATATAAATTTGGTTTTCTCCAACATCTTTACATTTTTCACATTCAAACATAATTATGCCAATGTAGTCTGGTTTATTTAAAAACATTTCTAACAGGGTTTACAGAAGCTCAACATAAGGAATCAGCAGCTCTGGCACAGGAGGTTTCACTAGTTTGGAGGTATTAGCTATGTGTATATCAGATACAACAACTGTTCCCAGTTATCTGTCTCCTATAACTTTGATCTGGAGCCTGGATCTTACGTCCAGAAAAGAAATATACATCATATTGTGCAATGTTGCTTTTTCAAAAACACTTTTCTGTAGTTTTATGTTAATAATAGATACGGTCTGGTGGTATGTAAAATGGGTTTATTTTTTATTTTTAGTGCATATTTCATAATGTCAGATATTCTGTTGTTTGTGTGTGTGTGTGTGTGTGTGTTGGGATGTGTATTACTGCCTTGTGTACTAAAAATGTTGCCATTCTCTGTTCTGTGTAGAAATGGCTCAATGGTTTTAGTAGTGACTAATGCTTCAAAGCTGCACATTGTAGGAGTCACCACTATCATAGCAACCGGTAAATACACTGTATGAGATTGACCAAGTGTTTCCACTATGGAGGAAAACACAATAGTGTGTGGCTGGTTACTAAGTTCTTAGTGAAGACCAGATGAGTATTGCTGGTCAACAGTAACATATTCTATGTTTGATTTTTTTTTTTTAAAGCAGCTGATGTTCATTGTGTATCAAATGTGACTTAAGTATGTTAAACTGTTTTTGTCTGTAATGTTGTCCCTTTTTTCTTTGTTATGAAGACTTGGACCTGTCTGATGCCCTTGATAATGTAGGTCAGTGACATTCTTTGTTTAACTTTCAGATTTGGTTTGTTTAAAGATAAACTCATTCTTTATTTTTTGCTAAGCAAATCATATATTTTAATATGGTTATTCTATTTTCTTGTTCAATTTCTTAATGGGAAGGAAATGTATTCATTGTCAGTAACCTGAGCTGACCCAGTCCCAACCCTGAACACAAGTCAAACCAAATTAATGTAATTTGGTCATATGGGGGCTTATACTCTATATCTGTGTTATTAGGTGTGGACCTATTGCCATGCATGCAAACAATGATGAACATTATTTTTGACCATTATACTGACCAAATATTTTTTGACCATTTTCAACACAAAAAATAGTCCCCTTAACTTTGATCTTGTTTGTTGACCACAGTGAGCAGTTGTTTTAGGAAATTAAATGCGCCTGAAAAATACATTTTTGGCTCAATAAAGATTCAGTATGACTCAGACTTCCGACTCAGTAGGAACTAGTTGGTTCAAAGCTAAAGGTTACAAACAGAGGAGAGGAGTCAGAAAGTGGTGAGATATGTACACATTGTTGGTTTATGTTTGTTTGTTTGGATTTGTTGATAGATATAAATCTCATTTCAATATTAGGCTGTCAATTATTTTTTTAGGTTGTTGAGACAGAAAGTTAAGACTTAAACATGGATAAGTGTATTTTTTTATATTAGTTTTATATATAATAGAAAACAAACAATGCTGTTGAGTTTCTACCAGAGCATTGTTTTCTCAGATTACTGTGTTGGTCATTTTGATTATTGGCCTGTCCAGTCTCTCTTTGACTTCATCCTGGCCATGTTAAATTATAATATTATGGTTAATCCACTAAAATGAAATATTTACAAATAACATAATGAATAATCTAATTTTTGTTGACTTACTATAAATATTGAAGATGAAAATTTTCTTTCCCCACAGATAACAACCCCAAACCTGACAAACCTGCTATCAACCAACCAAAGAATGGAGAAGGTGGTTATCTATGACTGTTGTCAACAAATCTCAACCCACGTGCAAAGACCATGTCCTTCTGGCAAATACTTTTTGACCATTATCAACACAGAAAATAGTCCCCTTAATTTTGATCTTGTTTGTTAACCACAGTGAGCAGTTGTTTTAGGAAATTAAATGCACCTCACAAATACATTTTTGGCTCAGTAAAGATTCAGTATGATTCAGACTTCCGACTCAGTAGGAACTAGTTGGCTCAAAGCTAAAGGTTACAAACAAAGGAGAGGAGTCAGAAAGTGGTGAGATATGTACACATTGCTGGTTTATGTTTGTTTCTTTGTTTGTTTGTGGATTTGTTGACATCAAATAAAAAGTAAATAATAGCAGATTTAGCCTAATGATTGACAAATACACTCAAAACTGTTTAGCTAGTAAATCATGCCGTTTGTGCACTGATGTATTGACAATGTATTGTAGAGTTTGTGGTGTAATGATTGTTGCTATATGTGGTGTTCATTTTGTATAGGTGGTGGAACCTTTGATGAGGCTGACTTTTTAGATGTTAGTGGTGGGGACTACAAGCCTGACAGCTCAGGAAGAGGAAAAGGTAGGACATAAAAGTAACCGTTAAGATGTCTCCATTGGCTTTTAATTCCTCTGCTGTTGCCCTTTTTTTTCCTTTGTACGTCCTTTATAACTGTTTCATCACACATTACTTGCATTCTTCATACTACATGGCACTACATGGTTTCTTAAAGTAAAAATGAGCTGTTTATTAATTTGAAAAGGACACTTTACTTATCTCCTGGTGCAACTGTTCTCAAAAATGTTCCTTAAGCGGTTTTTCTGTTAACCCTGCAATTCAACTTTATTTATATAGCAACAATTCACATCAAAGCTATTTCAAGGTACTTAAGATAATAAAGTCAAGACTATAAAGATATGTAGAGAAAACCCAACAAATCCCCCTTGATCAAGCCCCAGGCAACAGTTGAGAGGCAAAACTCCCTTTAACAGAAGAAACCTCCAGCAGAACCAGGCTCAGGGTGGGCGGCCATCTGCCTTGACCGGTACACACAATACAAATTGCTGATTGCCTGGGTCAGGTGTTTAGTCAATGGGAAGCTGGAATGGATGCTATCTTACCTGAGGGTGGAGTTGGGTATAGCAATGTGAATTGATTGACTATTGACAGAACACATCTAATGCTGGTAATACTAAGTTGTGCAGTGTTAATTGGAAAACAAGGTCACCCTGTCCTAGTGTACAATCAAAAATAGTAAGTGTCCATGGTACAATTAAAGGAATTTTATTTATTTTTTGTCCTTTCGGCTTAGGGTCACCACAGCAGATCATTGTCCGCATGTTGATTTGGCACAGATTTTACACTGGATGCCCTTCCTGAAACAACCATCCCCAATTTCTACTTAGCTTGGACTGGCACTGCACAGGTGGGGATGGGAATGGGCTGTAAGGGTTTCAGTGTCTTGCCCAGAGACACTTCGACATATAGCCGGGACAAGAAAAGGCTGTGGAAAACTTGACTTTTTTGTAACAGTTCTGCATAGTGTAAAAACGTACTGAAGATCAATTGTCATCATATGACTGAGCTTTGTCAGAAGATTTGCAAAATTAAAGATATGAAGATGCAGTATAGAGCTTTTATCAGATGTACAGAAAGTACACAGAGCTTCAGAAAGAGGTCTGAGTTTGATACTGGATCATGGTCCTTGTCTAAATAAGTGTTTTTTGTTTTTCCTTTTTTTTTTTCCTGCAGTGGATCCGACTCAGAAACCTAAGAAACCAAGCTCTGGAGATTCAGGTATGTCCTTTTTCCACAAATCCCTAGTGCTTTCAGGCCGATAGATAGTTTGGCTGTAATATGTTGAGAGATTGTATTGTTGTAATGTGGGTGAACCAGCTATTATTTAATTTAAAATGATAAAGGAACAAATATGGCCATTCCCTGACACTAAAGTCTCTTTTTTATTTTATTTTTTTGTTTATTTAGTAATGTAGTTTGACTGTAACTGTCTTAGAAATATGATGTGTATAGCATAGTTTGGTCAGTTCTTTAAGTGTGCTTGTGCATTACAGGTGGCTTTGGATTAGACCTGGATGACGCCTTGGGTACAGGTAAAGCTGCTGGAAGCTGATGGAACATGGTTCTAATCTCTGACAAGTGTGGATTTTCAATGACAATGATGCATTTATGTTTGCCTCTAACAACCACAAGTTGTTTTTTTTTCTCTACCATGTCCCAAACCAGAAATACAAGATCATTCTACCTTATCATGGATTAAATAGTTTGTATGTGCTAATATATGCTGTTAATGTTTTGATGTCTAGTTAACTACAGTAGCTAAGTACTTGCCACTTACATGAAAGTTATTTCTAAGATCAGGGATATAAAATAAAAAAAGCCATGTTCATGATAATATATCAGACTGAGGGCTAAAATCTAACATTTCTTCTCTGATGGATTTAGAGACATTTACACTAACATTTACAACCTCAACCAAACCAAAGATATGTTGCATTCATCAACCACTTAATTCAGTCATTACTTAAAAAATATTTCTCTTTAAATGTTAAACTGAGCCAGTCCTTTGAAGACTAAAAAATAAAGCATACATCTAATCTGTCTATTGTGTACGACTCGGAAACCCAGAATCCATTTGAAATTTGCAGTTTACGTACACAGTTATCACAGATATAATACAACAAATTTTCCCCTACAACCACACTGATCAAGTGTTCAGCATTAAAGTTAAAAATTTGATGACCGTGCACAGTGATGAGCTGAAACGAATCAGAATAAATCAATCTACAACAGAAAGTAAAACAGAGGAATAAAATATTAGAAAAACAAACTGAGCACCATCCTAATGAGGCTGATAATAAGATGATGATAATGGAACTGATACGTAAATTGGCAGCATGCTTTCTTCATTATCATCATCATCATCATCATCAATGAACATGTGAAGAATAGCTGGAATAAATAATCCCTCCCACAGACATTGAGTCATACCAAAGTGGGACCCACATACACTTGGTGGCACAAAGGTTCAGCTGGAACTGTTCATGTTGTCGCAGCTGGGTGGAAGCCCTAAACTGTTCACTGCTTGCAACTGGCTTTTGCGTTTTTCTTTTCTCCTATGTCCTCATCAAAGTAGATAGTATTTGTTCCACAACTGTGTTACTTAAACAAAGTATATACAAACATTTCTCATTAGTCACACATTCTCTCATCGATAACGCGGGTCTAAAAGTTATTGTCGAAGAAATCAGCGATTGAATGTAACTCAGAACGTTAAAATGAATGGATGCATCTAACTTGTATACAGACTTGAAATACGATTTATAAACAACAAACACATTTTAAATTGTTTCATTTGTAAAGGTGATATGGTCGGCTGACATGAACTAAACTTTTTAAGCAACGTAATCGCATAAAAAACAAACAAAAATCAGGAAATACATTACAGTTACCGGTAGGCTTAATTTGACTTAATTCTCGTGCATCTTAATATATTTCTTTTACAAAACAATACTCTCAAGAGTTAGTTTAACTTACCTAACTATTGCTTAATTTTATCTTTTTTTTTAGCATTTAATGCCCATCTGAAAAGCCGCCACACCCAGTTTGGTCGTGGTAAACATGACTCGGCAGAGTTAATTTGTTAGGCTTAATGCAAGGTTTGGATAGGTTAGCATAATGAGACGTGAGTTACATGGGGAGTCCAGGATTACACTTAGTTAAAGGGAATAACTTGTCTAAAAGGGAGGAAACAGATTTCACCCATCTGCTTCCAAGATTTGGGTCCTAACGCTGATGCTCGGTTCGTACCAGGCAAGCCTTGACTCATTAAAGAGTATAAGAAGTCACAGGACCTGGTTAGCTGCTGTGACAAGAAAACCGGCCGAAAATATCTGCTTGATGAATTGACACACATGAATACATAGCGTCAGCTGGAAAAGAAACTTTACAGGAAACATAAAGTTTTGTTTGAGGATTGTCTTATTACTTTTTCTTGTTACTGCAACATTAACTCAAGACGGTAAGCTAATTATGCTGGGTATTATTGGTAATTATGGGTTGTGTAATAATTTCTTGATGGCTGTTCTAAACAATGTTTTTTTGTGTAATTGCCTTATAAGGATACAAAAAAATGTATGTTTAATTAATGACTAGTAACTTTATTCAAAAAGTACATTTTACGTGAAAAACAAAAGCAACGAATACAGTAAATACGCGCAAAGAAGCAGACAACACTGTAGCGTAGACTGAATTTTACAGTCATATTTTGTTCATCCAAATCTTGAGCGCGGTAAGTCTTTTTTAAACAAACATTTTTCTATGAGCCTGTTTTCTGAGCAGCAATGTGTCTTTGTAACAGTAACCAAAACGTCTCTTGTGATTACTGTTAGTGGCTAGATCATAGTGGGTAATTCTCTTCTCAGTTTCATTACTGTGTGCCCACTCACTTCCTGGATTTCAGGTTGAAAAAGAACTAAACTATAATGTTTCATAGTGAGTTACTCTAAATGTAACATCGTGTATTCTGATTTTTGTATTGCATGTGTTTCCTATATGGGAAAGGTTGTGGGCTGGTAGAGTTAATCAGTAGATGGCAAATTCTTTCGTTCAGCGTTAACTAGCGCTGTATATAAATTTGGTTTTCTCCAACATCTTTACATTTTTCACATTCAAACATAATTATGCCAATGTAGTCTGGTTTATTTAAAAACATTTCTAACAGGGTTTACAGAAGCTCAACATAAGGAATCAGCAGCTCTGGCACAGGAGGTTTCACTAGTTTGGAGGTATTAGCTATGTGTATATCAGATACAACAACTGTTCCCAGTTATCTGTCTCCTATAACTTTGATCTGGAGCCTGGATCTTACGTCCAGAAAAGAAATATACATCATATTGTGCAATGTTGCTTTTTCAAAAACACTTTTCTGTAGTTTTATGTTAATAATAGATACGGTCTGGTGGTATGTAAAATGGGTTTATTTTTTATTTTTAGTGCATATTTCATAATGTCAGATATTCTGTTGTTTGTGTGTGTGTGTGTGTGTGTGTTGGGATGTGTATTACTGCCTTGTGTACTAAAAATGTTGCCATTCTCTGTTCTGTGTAGAAATGGCTCAATGGTTTTAGTAGTGACTAATGCTTCAAAGCTGCACATTGTAGGAGTCACCACTATCATAGCAACCGGTAAATACACTGTATGAGATTGACCAAGTGTTTCCACTATGGAGGAAAACACAATAGTGTGTGGCTGGTTACTAAGTTCTTAGTGAAGACCAGATGAGTATTGTTGGTCAACAGTAACATATTCTATGTTTGATTTTTTTTTAAATAAGCAGCTGATGTTCATTGTGTATCAAATGTGACTTAAGTATGTTAAACTGTTTTTGTCTGTAATGTTGTCCCTTTTTTCTTTGTTATGAAGACTTGGACCTGTCTGATGCCCTTGATAATGTAGGTCAGTGACATTCTTTGTTTAACTTTCAGATTTGGTTTGTTTAAAGATAAACTCATTCTTTATTTTTTGCTAAGCAAATCATATATTTTAATATGGTTATTCTATTTTCTTGTTCAATTTCTTAATGGGAAGGAAATGTATTCATTGTCAGTAACCTGAGCTGACCCAGTCCCAACCCTGAACACAAGTCAAACCAAATTAATGTAATTTGGTCATATGGGGGCTTATACTCTATATCTGTGTTATTAGGTGTGGACCTATTGCCATGCATGCAAACAATGATGAACATTATTTTTGACCATTATACTGACCAAATATTTTTTGACCATTTTCAACACAAAAAATAGTCCCCTTAACTTTGATCTTGTTTGTTGACCACAGTGAGCAGTTGTTTTAGGAAATTAAATGCGCCTGAAAAATACATTTTTGGCTCAATAAAGATTCAGTATGACTCAGACTTCCGACTCAGTAGGAACTAGTTGGTTCAAAGCTAAAGGTTACAAACAGAGGAGAGGAGTCAGAAAGTGGTGAGATATGTACACATTGTTGGTTTATGTTTGTTTGTTTGTGGATTTGTTGACATCAAATAAAAAGTAAATAATAGCAGATTTATCCTAATGATTGACAAATACACTCAAAACTCTTTAGCTAGTAAATCATGCCGTTTGTGCGCTGATGTATTGACAATCTATTGTAGAGTTTGTGGTGTAATGATTGTTGCTATATGTGGTGTTCATTTTGTATAGGTGGTGGAACCTTTGTTGAGACTGACTTGTTAGATGTTAGTGGTGGGGACTACAAGCCTGACAGCTCAGGAAGAGGAAAAGGTAGGACATAAAAGTAACCGTTAAGATGTCTCCATTGGCTTTTAATTCCTCTGCTGTTGCCCTTTTTTTCCTTTGCGTGTCCTTTATAACTGTTTCATCACACATTACTTGCATTCTTCATACTACATGGTTTCTTAAAGTAAAAAAAGACCTGTTTATTAATTTGAAAAGGACACTGTACTTATCTCCTGGTGCAACTGATCTCAAAAATGTTCCTTAAGCGGTTTTTCTGTTAACCCTGCAATTCAACTTTATTTATATAGCAACAATTCACATCAAAGCTATTTCAAGGTACTTAACATAATAAAGTCAAGATTATAAAGATATGTAGAGAAAACCCAACAAATCCCCCTTGAGCAAGCCCCAGGCAACAGTTGAGAGGCAAAACTCCCTTTTAACAGTAGAAACCTCCAGCAGAACCAGGCTCAGGGTGGGCGGCCATCTGCCTTGACCGGTACACACAATACAAATTGCTGATTGCCTGGGTCAGGTTTTTAGTCAATGGGAAGCTGGAGTGGATGCTATCTTACATGAGGTTGGAGTTGGGTATAGCAATGTGAATTGATTGACTATTGACAGAACACATCTATTGCTGGTAATACTAAGTTGTGCAGTGTTAACTGGAAAACAAGGTCACCCTGTCCTAGTGTACAATCAAAAAATAGTATGCGTTCATGGTACATTTAAAGGAATTTTATTTATTTTTTGTCTTTTCGGCTTATCTGTTGAGTTCAAGGTCACCTCAGCAGATCATTGTCCGCATGTTGATTTGGCACAGATTTTACACTGGATGCCCTTCCTGACACAACCATCCCCAATTTCTACTGAGCTTGGACTGGCACTGCACAGCTGGGGATGGGAATGGGCTGTAAGGGTTTCAGTGTCTTGCCCAGAGACACTTCGACATATAGCCGGGACAAGAAAAGGCTGTGGAAAACTTGACTTTTTTGTAACAGTTCTGCATAGTGTAGAAACGTACTGAAGATCAATTGTCATCATATGACTGAGCTTTGTCAGAAGATTTGCAAAATTAAAGATATGAAGATGCAGTATAGAGCTTTTATCAGATGTACAGAAAGTACACAGAGCTTCAGAAAGAGGTCTGAGTTTGACACTGGATCATGGTCCTTGTCTAAATAAGTTATTTATTTATTTATTTATTTATTTTTTCCTGCAGTGGATCCGACCCTGAAACCTAAGAAACCAAGCTCTGGAGATTCAGGTATGTCCTTTTTCCACAAATCCCTAGTGGTTTCAGGCCGATAGATAGTTTGGCTGTAATATGTTGAGAGATTGTATTGTTGTAATGCGGGTGAACCAGCTATTATTTAATTTAAAGGAACAAATATGGCCATTCCCTGACACTAAAGTCTCTTTTTTATTTATTTTTTTGTTTATTTAGTAATGTAGTTTGACTGTAACTGTCTTAGAAATATGATGTGTATTGCATAGTTTGGTCAGTTCTTTAAGTGTGCTTGTGCATTACAGGTGGCTTTGGAGTTGACCTTGATGATGCCCTGGGTCCAGGTAAAGGTGCTGGAAGCTGATGGAAAATGGTTCTAATCTCTGACAAGTGTGGATTTTCAATGACAATGATGCATTTATGTTTGCCTGTAACAACCACAAGTTTTTTTTTTTCTAATCGCATAAAAAAAAAATAAAAAATCAGGAAATACATTACAATTACCGGTAGGCTTAATTTGACTTAATTCTTATGCATTTTAATATATTTCTTTTACAAAACAATACTCTCAAAAGTTAGTTTAACTTACCTAACTATTGCTTAATTTATCTATTTTTTTACCATTTAACGCTCATCTGAAAAGCCGCCGCACCCAGTTTGGTCGTGGTAAACATGACTCGGCAGAGTTAATTTGTTAGGCTTAATGCAAGGTTTGGATAGGTTAGCATAATGAGACGTGAGTTACATGGGCAGTCCAGGATTACACTTAGTTAAAGGGAATAACTTGTCTAAAAGGGAGGAAACAGATTTCACCCATCTGCTTCCAAGATTTGGATCCTAACGCTGATGCTCGGTTCGTACCAGGCAAGGCTTGACTCATTAAACAGTGTAAGAAGTCACCGAACCTGGTTAGCTGCTGTGACAAGAAAACCGGCCGAAAATATCTGCTTGATGAATTGACACACATGAATACATAGCGTCAGCTGGAAAAGAAACTTTACAGGAAACATAAAGTTTTGTTTGAGGATTGTCTTATTACTTTTTCTTGTTACTGCAACATTAACTCAAGACGGTAAGCTAATTATGCTGGGTATTATTGGTAATTATGGGTTGTGTAATAATTCATGGCTGTTCTAAACAGTGTTTTTTGTGTAATTGCCTTATAAGGATACAAAAAAATGTATGTTTAATTAATGACTAGTAACTTTATTCAAAAAGTACATTTTACATGAAAAACAAAAGCAACGAATACGGTAAATACGCGCAAAGAAGCAGACGACACTGTAGCGTAGACTGAATTTTACAGTCATATTTTGTTCATCCAAATCTTGAGCGCGGTAAGTCTTTTTTAAACAAACATTTTTCTATGAGCCTGTTTTCTGAGCAGCAATGTGTCTTTGTAACAGTAACCAAAACGTCTCTTGTGATTACTGTTAGTGGCTAGATCATAGTGGGTAATTCTCTTCTCAGTTTCATTACTGTGTGCCCACTCACTTCCTGGATTTCAGGTTGAAAAAGAACTAAACTATAATGTTTCATAGTGAGTTACTCTAAATGTAACATCGTGTATTCTGATTTTTGTACTGCATGTGTTTCCTATATGGGAAAGGTTGTGGGCTGGTAGAGTTAATCAGTAGATGGCAAATTCTTTCGTTCAGCGTTAACTAGCGCTGTATATAAATTTGGTTTTCTCCAACATCTTTACATTTTTCACATTCAAACATAATTATGCCAATGTAGTCTGGTTTATTTAAAAACATTTCTAACAGGGTTTACAGAAGCTCAACATAAGGAATCAGCAGCTCTGGCACAGGAGGTTTCACTAGTTTGGAGGTATTAGCTATGTGTATATCAGATACAACAACTGTTCCCAGTTATCTGTCTCCTATAACTTTGATCTGGAGCCTGGATCTTACGTCCAGAAAAGAAATATACATCATACTGTGCAATGTTGCTTTTTCAAAAACACTTTTCTGTAGTTTTATGTTAATAATAGATTAGGTCTTGTGGTATGTAAAATGGGTTTATTTTTTATTTTTAGTGAATATTTCATAATTTCAGATATTCTGTTGTTTGTGTGTGTATTACTGCTTTGTGTACTAAAAATGTTGCCATTCTCTGTTCTGTGTAGAAATGGCTCAATGGTTTTAGTAGTGACTAATGCTTCAAAGCTGCACATTGTAGGAGTCACCACTATCATAGCAACCGGTAAATACACTGTATGAGATTGACCAAGTGTTTCCACTATGGAGGAAAACACAATAGTGTGTGGCTGGTTACTAAGTTCTTAGTGAAGACCAGATGAGTATTGCTGGTCAACAGTAACATATTCTATGTTTGATTTTTTTTTTTTAAAGCAGCTGATGTTCATTGTGTATCAAATGTGACTTAAGTATGTTAAACTGTTTTTGTCTGTAATGTTGTCCCTTTTTTCTTTGTTATGAAGACTTGGACCTGTCTGATGCCCTTGATAATGTAGGTCAGTGACATTCTTTGTTTAACTTTCAGATTTGGTTTGTTTAAAGATAAACTCATTCTTTATTTTTTGCTAAGCAAATCATATATTTTAATATGGTTATTCTATTTTCTTGTTCAATTTCTTAATGGGAAGGAAATGTATTCATTGTCAGTAACCTGAGCTGACCCAGTCCCAACCCTGAACACAAGTCAAACCAAATTAATGTAATTTGGTCATATGGGGGCTTATACTCTATATCTGTGTTATTAGGTGTGGACCTATTGCCATGCATGCAAACAATGATGAACATTATTTTTGACCATTATACTGACCAAATATTTTTTGAACATTTTCAACACAAAAAATAGTCCCCTTAACTTTGATCTTGTTTGTTGACCACAGTGAGCAGTTGTTTTAGGAAATTAAATGCGCCTGAAAAATACATTTTTGGCTCAATAAAGATTCAGTATGACTCAGACTTCCGACTCAGTAGGAACTAGTTGGTTCAAAGCTAAAGGTTACAAACAGAGGAGAGGAGTCAGAAAGTGGTGAGATATGTACACATTGTTGGTTTATGTTTGTTTGTTTGTGGATTTGTTGACATCAAATAAAAAGTAAATAATAGCAGATTTATCCTAATGATTGACAAATACACTCAAAACTCTTTAGCTAGTAAATCATGCCGTTTGTGCGCTGATGTATTGACAATCTATTGTAGAGTTTGTGGTGTAATGATTGTTGCTATATGTGGTGTTCATTTTGTATAGGTGGTGGAACCTTTGTTGAGACTGACTTGTTAGATGTTAGTGGTGGGGACTACAAGCCTGACAGCTCAGGAAGAGGAAAAGGTAGGACATAAAAGTAACCGTTAAGATGTCTCCATTGGCTTTTAATTCCTCTGCTGTTGCCCTTTTTTTCCTTTGCGTGTCCTTTATAACTGTTTCATCACACATTACTTGCATTCTTCATACTACATGGTTTCTTAAAGTAAAAAAAGACCTGTTTATTAATTTGAAAAGGACACTGTACTTATCTCCTGGTGCAACTGATCTCAAAAATGTTCCTTAAGCGGTTTTTCTGTTAACCCTGCAATTCAACTTTATTTATATAGCAACAATTCACATCAAAGCTATTTCAAGGTACTTAACATAATAAAGTCAAGATTATAAAGATATATAGAGAAAACCCAACAAATCCCCTTTGAGCAAGCCCCAGGCAACAGTTGAGAGGCAAAACTCCCTTTTAACAGTAGAAACCTCCAGCAGAACCAGGCTCAGGGTGGGCGGCCATCTGCCTTGAGCAGTACACACAATACAAATTGGTGATTGCCTGGGTCAGGTTTTTAGTCAATGGGAAGCTGGAGTGGATGCTATCTTACATGAGGTTGGAGTTGGGTATAGCAATGTGAATTGATTGACTATTGACAGAACACATCTATTGCTGGTAATACTAAGTTGTGCAGTGTTAACTGGAAAACAAGGTCACCCTGTCCTAGTGTACAATCAAAAAATAGTATGCGTTCATGGTACATTTAAAGGAATTTTATTTATTTTTTGTCTTTTCGGCTTATCTGTTGAGTTCAAGGTCACCTCAGCAGATCATTGTCCGCATGTTGATTTGGCACAGATTTTACACTGGATGCCCTTCCTGACACAACCATCCCCAATTTCTACTGAGCTTGGACTGGCACTGCACAGCTGGGGATGGGAATGGGCTGTAAGGGTTTCAGTGTCTTGCCCAGAGACACTTCGACATATAGCCGGGACCAGAAAAGGCTGTGGAAAACTTGACTTTTTTGTAACAGTTCTGCATAGTGTAGAAACGTACTGAAGATCAATTGTCATCATATGACTGAGCTTTGTCAGAAGATTTGCAAAATTAAAGATATGAAGATGCAGTATAGAGCTTTTATCAGATGTACAGAAAGTACACAGAGCTTCAGAAAGAGGTCTGAGTTTGACACTGGATCATGGTCCTTGTCTAAATAAGTTATTTATTTATTTATTTATTTATTTTTTCCTGCAGTGGATCCGACCCTGAAACCTAAGAAACCAAGCTCTGGAGATTCAGGTATGTCCTTTTTCCACAAATCCCTAGTGCTTTCAGGCCGATAGATAGTTTGGCTGTAATATGTTGAGAGATTGTATTGTTGTAATGTGGGTGAACCAGCTATTATTTAATTTAAAATGATAAAGGAACAAATATGGCCATTCCCTGACACTAAAGTCTCTTTTTTATTTTATTTTTTTGTTTATTTAGTAATGTAGTTTGACTGTAACTGTCTTAGAAATATGATGTGTATAGCATAGTTTGGTCAGTTCTTTAAGTGTGCTTGTGCATTACAGGTGGCTTTGGATTAGACCTGGATGACGCCTTGGGTACAGGTAAAGCTGCTGGAAGCTGATGGAACATGGTTCTAATCTCTGACAAGTGTGGATTTTCAATGACAATGATGCATTTATGTTTGCCTCTAACAACCACAAGTTGTTTTTTTTTCTCTACCATGTCCCAAACCAGAAATACAAGATCATTCTACCTTATCATGGATTAAATAGTTTGTATGTGCTAATATATGCTGTTAATGTTTTGATGTCTAGTTAACTACAGTAGCTAAGTACTTGCCACTTACATGAAAGTTATTTCTAAGATCAGGGATATAAAATAAAAAAAGCCATGTTCATGATAATATATCAGACTGAGGGCTAAAATCTAACATTTCTTCTCTGATGGATTTAGAGACATTTACACTAACATTTACAACCTCAACCAAACCAAAGATATGTTGCATTCATCAACCACTTAATTCAGTCATTACTTAAAAAATATTTCTCTTTAAATGTTAAACTGAGCCAGTCCTTTGAAGACTAAAAAATAAAGCATACATCTAATCTGTCTATTGTGTACGACTCGGAAACCCAGAATCCATTTGAAATTTGCAGTTTACGTACACAGTTATCACAGATATAATACAACAAATTTTCCCCTACAACCACACTGATCAAGTGTTCAGCATTAAAGTTAAAAATTTGATGACCGTGCACAGTGATGAGCTGAAACGAATCAGAATAAATCAATCTACAACAGAAAGTAAAACAGAGGAATAAAATATTAGAAAAACAAACTGAGCACCATCCTAATGAGGCTGATAATAAGATGATGATAATGGAACTGATACGTAAATTGGCAGCATGCTTTCTTCATTATCATCATCATCATCATCATCAATGAACATGTGAAGAATAGCTGGAATAAATAATCCCTCCCACAGACATTGAGTCATACCAAAGTGGGACCCACATACACTTGGTGGCACAAAGGTTCAGCTGGAACTGTTCATGTTGTCGCAGCTGGGTGGAAGCCCTAAACTGTTCACTGCTTGCAACTGGCTTTTGCGTTTTTCTTTTCTCCTATGTCCTCATCAAAGTAGATAGTATTTGTTCCACAACTGTGTTACTTAAACAAAGTATATACAAACATTTCTCATTAGTCACACATTCTCTCATCGATAACGCGGGTCTAAAAGTTATTGTCGAAGAAATCAGCGATTGAATGTAACTCAGAACGTTAAAATGAATGGATGCATCTAACTTGTATACAGACTTGAAATACGATTTATAAACAACAAACACATTTTAAATTGTTTCATTTGTAAAGGTGATATGGTCGGCTGACATGAACTAAACTTTTTAAGCAACGTAATCGCATAAAAAACAAACAAAAATCAGGAAATACATTACAGTTACCGGTAGGCTTAATTTGACTTAATTCTCGTGCATCTTAATATATTTCTTTTACAAAACAATACTCTCAAGAGTTAGTTTAACTTACCTAACTATTGCTTAATTTTATCTTTTTTTTTAGCATTTAATGCCCATCTGAAAAGCCGCCACACCCAGTTTGGTCGTGGTAAACATGACTCGGCAGAGTTAATTTGTTAGGCTTAATGCAAGGTTTGGATAGGTTAGCATAATGAGACGTGAGTTACATGGGGAGTCCAGGATTACACTTAGTTAAAGGGAATAACTTGTCTAAAAGGGAGGAAACAGATTTCACCCATCTGCTTCCAAGATTTGGATCCTAACGCTGATGCTCGGTTCGTACCAGGCAAGGCTTGACTCATTAAACAGTGTAAGAAGTCACCGAACCTGGTTAGCTGCTGTGACAAGAAAACCGGCCGAAAATATCTGCTTGATGAATTGACACACATGAATACATAGCGTCAGCTGGAAAAGAAACTTTACAGGAAACATAAAGTTTTGTTTGAGGATTGTCTTATTACTTTTTCTTGTTACTGCAACATTAACTCAAGACGGTAAGCTAATTATGCTGGGTATTATTGGTAATTATGGGTTGTGTAATAATTTCTTGATGGCTGTTCTAAACAATGTTTTTTTGTGTAATTGCCTTATAAGGATACAAAAAAATGTATGTTTAATTAATGACTAGTAACTTTATTCAAAAAGTACATTTTACGTGAAAAACAAAAGCAACGAATACAGTAAATACGCGCAAAGAAGCAGACAACACTGTAGCGTAGACTGAATTTTACAGTCATATTTTGTTCATCCAAATCTTGAGCGCGGTAAGTCTTTTTTAAACAAACATTTTTCTATGAGCCTGTTTTCTGAGCAGCAATGTGTCTTTGTAACAGTAACCAAAACGTCTCTTGTGATTACTGTTAGTGGCTAGATCATAGTGGGTAATTCTCTTCTCAGTTTCATTACTGTGTGCCCACTCACTTCCTGGATTTCAGGTTGAAAAAGAACTAAACTATAATGTTTCATAGTGAGTTACTCTAAATGTAACATCGTGTATTCTGATTTTTGTATTGCATGTGTTTCCTATATGGGAAAGGTTGTGGGCTGGTAGAGTTAATCAGTAGATGGCAAATTCTTTCGTTCAGCGTTAACTAGCGCTGTATATAAATTTGGTTTTCTCCAACATCTTTACATTTTTCACATTCAAACATAATTATGCCAATGTAGTCTGGTTTATTTAAAAACATTTCTAACAGGGTTTACAGAAGCTCAACATAAGGAATCAGCAGCTCTGGCACAGGAGGTTTCACTAGTTTGGAGGTATTAGCTATGTGTATATCAGATACAACAACTGTTCCCAGTTATCTGTCTCCTATAACTTTGATCTGGAGCCTGGATCTTACGTCCAGAAAAGAAATATACATCATATTGTGCAATGTTGCTTTTTCAAAAACACTTTTCTGTAGTTTTATGTTAATAATAGATACGGTCTGGTGGTATGTAAAATGGGTTTATTTTTTATTTTTAGTGCATATTTCATAATGTCAGATATTCTGTTGTTTGTGTGTGTGTGTGTGTGTGTGTTGGGATGTGTATTACTGCCTTGTGTACTAAAAATGTTGCCATTCTCTGTTCTGTGTAGAAATGGCTCAATGGTTTTAGTAGTGACTAATGCTTCAAAGCTGCACATTGTAGGAGTCACCACTATCATAGCAACCGGTAAATACACTGTATGAGATTGACCAAGTGTTTCCACTATGGAGGAAAACACAATAGTGTGTGGCTGGTTACTAAGTTCTTAGTGAAGACCAGATGAGTATTGTTGGTCAACAGTAACATATTCTATGTTTGATTTTTTTTTAAATAAGCAGCTGATGTTCATTGTGTATCAAATGTGACTTAAGTATGTTAAACTGTTTTTGTCTGTAATGTTGTCCCTTTTTTCTTTGTTATGAAGACTTGGACCTGTCTGATGCCCTTGATAATGTAGGTCAGTGACATTCTTTGTTTAACTTTCAGATTTGGTTTGTTTAAAGATAAACTCATTCTTTATTTTTTGCTAAGCAAATCATATATTTTAATATGGTTATTCTATTTTCTTGTTCAATTTCTTAATGGGAAGGAAATGTATTCATTGTCAGTAACCTGAGCTGACCCAGTCCCAACCCTGAACACAAGTCAAACCAAATTAATGTAATTTGGTCATATGGGGGCTTATACTCTATATCTGTGTTATTAGGTGTGGACCTATTGCCATGCATGCAAACAATGATGAACATTATTTTTGACCATTATACTGACCAAATATTTTTTGACCATTTTCAACACAAAAAATAGTCCCCTTAACTTTGATCTTGTTTGTTGACCACAGTGAGCAGTTGTTTTAGGAAATTAAATGCGCCTGAAAAATACATTTTTGGCTCAATAAAGATTCAGTATGACTCAGACTTCCGACTCAGTAGGAACTAGTTGGTTCAAAGCTAAAGGTTACAAACAGAGGAGAGGAGTCAGAAAGTGGTGAGATATGTACACATTGTTGGTTTATGTTTGTTTGTTTGTGGATTTGTTGACATCAAATAAAAAGTAAATAATAGCAGATTTATCCTAATGATTGACAAATACACTCAAAACTCTTTAGCTAGTAAATCATGCCGTTTGTGCGCTGATGTATTGACAATCTATTGTAGAGTTTGTGGTGTAATGATTGTTGCTATATGTGGTGTTCATTTTGTATAGGTGGTGGAACCTTTGTTGAGACTGACTTGTTAGATGTTAGTGGTGGGGACTACAAGCCTGACAGCTCAGGAAGAGGAAAAGGTAGGACATAAAAGTAACCGTTAAGATGTCTCCATTGGCTTTTAATTCCTCTGCTGTTGCCCTTTTTTTCCTTTGCGTGTCCTTTATAACTGTTTCATCACACATTACTTGCATTCTTCATACTACATGGTTTCTTAAAGTAAAAAAAGACCTGTTTATTAATTTGAAAAGGACACTGTACTTATCTCCTGGTGCAACTGATCTCAAAAATGTTCCTTAAGCGGTTTTTCTGTTAACCCTGCAATTCAACTTTATTTATATAGCAACAATTCACATCAAAGCTATTTCAAGGTACTTAACATAATAAAGTCAAGATTATAAAGATATGTAGAGAAAACCCAACAAATCCCCCTTGAGCAAGCCCCAGGCAACAGTTGAGAGGCAAAACTCCCTTTTAACAGTAGAAACCTCCAGCAGAACCAGGCTCAGGGTGGGCGGCCATCTGCCTTGACCGGTACACACAATACAAATTGCTGATTGCCTGGGTCAGGTTTTTAGTCAATGGGAAGCTGGAGTGGATGCTATCTTACATGAGGTTGGAGTTGGGTATAGCAATGTGAATTGATTGACTATTGACAGAACACATCTATTGCTGGTAATACTAAGTTGTGCAGTGTTAACTGGAAAACAAGGTCACCCTGTCCTAGTGTACAATCAAAAAATAGTATGCGTTCATGGTACATTTAAAGGAATTTTATTTATTTTTTGTCTTTTCGGCTTATCTGTTGAGTTCAAGGTCACCTCAGCAGATCATTGTCCGCATGTTGATTTGGCACAGATTTTACACTGGATGCCCTTCCTGACACAACCATCCCCAATTTCTACTGAGCTTGGACTGGCACTGCACAGCTGGGGATGGGAATGGGCTGTAAGGGTTTCAGTGTCTTGCCCAGAGACACTTCGACATATAGCCGGGACCAGAAAAGGCTGTGGAAAACTTGACTTTTTTGTAACAGTTCTGCATAGTGTAGAAACGTACTGAAGATCAATTGTCATCATATGACTGAGCTTTGTCAGAAGATTTGCAAAATTAAAGATATGAAGATGCAGTATAGAGCTTTTATCAGATGTACAGAAAGTACACAGAGCTTCAGAAAGAGGTCTGAGTTTGACACTGGATCATGGTCCTTGTGTAAATAAGTTATTTATTTATTTATTTATTTATTTTTTCCTGCAGTGGATCCGACCCTGAAACCTAAGAAACCAAGCTCTGGAGATTCAGGTATGTCCTTTTTCCACAAATCCCTAGTGCTTTCAGGCCGATGGATAGTTTGGCTGTAATATGTTGAGAGATTGTATTGTTGTAATGTGGGTGAACCAGCTATTATTTAATTTAAAATGATAAAGGAACAAATATGGCCATTCCCTGACACTAAAGTCTCTTTTTTATTTTATTTTTTTGTTTATTTAGTAATGTAGTTTGACTGTAACTGTCTTAGAAATATGATGTGTATAGCATAGTTTGGTCAGTTCTTTAAGTGTGCTTGCGCATTACAGGTGGCTTTGGATTAGACCTGGATGACGCCTTGGGTACAGGTAAAGCTGCTGGAAGCTGATGGAACATGGTTCTAATCTCTGACAAGTGTGGATTTTCAAGGACAATGATGCATTTATGTTTGCTTCCAACAACCATAAGTTGTTTTTTTTTCTCTACCACGTCCAAAACCAGAAATACAAGATCATTCTACCATATCATGGATTAAATAGTTTGTATGTGCTAATATATGCTGTTAATGTTTTGATGTCTAGTTAACTACAGTAGCTAAGTACTTGCCACTTACATGAAAGTTATTTCTAAGATCAGGGATATAAAATAAAAAAAGCCATGTTCATGATAATATATCAGACTGAGGGCTAAAATCTAACATTTCTTCTCTGATGGATTTAGAGACATTTACACTAACATTTACAACCTCAACCAAACCAAAGATATGTTGCATTCATCAACCACTTAATTCAGTCATTACTTAAAAAATATTTCTCTTTAAATGTTAAACTGAGCCAGTCCTTTGAAGACTAAAAAATAAAGCATACATCTAATCTGTCTATTGTGTACGACTCGGAAACCCAGAATCCATTTGAAATTTGCAGTTTACGTACACAGTTATCACAGATATAATACAACAAATTTTCCCCTACAACCACACTGATCAAGTGTTCAGCATTAAAGTTAAAAATTTGATGTCCGTGCACAGTGATGAGCTGAAACTAATCAGAATAAATCAATCTACAACAGGAAGTAAAACAGAGGAATAAAAAATTAGAAAAACATAACCTGAGCACCATCCTAATGAGGCTGATAATAAGATGATGATAATGGAACAGATACGTAAATTGGCAGCATGCTTTCTTGTTTCTGTCTGTAATGTTGTCCTTTTTGTCTTTCTTATGAAGGCTTGGACCTGTCTGATCCCCTTGATAATGTAGGTCAGTGACATTCTTTGTTTAACTTTCAGATTTGGTTTGTTTAAAGATAAACTCATTCTTTATTTTTTGCTAAGCAAATCATATATTTTAATATGGTTATTCTATTTTCTTGTTCAATTTCTTAATGGGAAGGAAATGTATTCATTGTCAGTAACCTGAGCTGACCCAGTCCCAACCCTGAACACAAGTCAAACCAAATTAATGTAATTTGGTAATGTGGGGGCTTATACTCTATATCTGTGTTATTAGGTGTGGACCTATTGCCATGCATGCAAACAATGATAAACATTATTTTTGACTATTATACTCACAAAAAATAGTCCCCTTAATTTTGATCTTGTTTGTTAACCACAGTAACCACAGTTGTTTTAGGAAATGAAATGCACCTCACATACACATTTTTGGCTCAGTAAAGATTTAGTATGATTCAGACTTCCGACTCAGTAGGAACTAGTTGGCTCAAAGCTAAAGGTTACAAACAAAGGAGTGGAGTCAGAAAGTGCTGAGATATGTACACATTGCTGGTTTATGTTTGTTTCTTTGTTTGTTTGTGGATTTGTTGACATCAAATAAAAAGTAAATAATAGCAGATTTAGCCTAATGATTGACAAATACACTCAAAACTGTTTAGCTAGTAAATCATGCCGTTTGTGCACTGATGTATTGACAATGTATTGTAGAGTTTGTGGTGTAATGATTGTTGCTATATGTGGTGTTCATTTTGTATAGGTGGTGGAACCTTTGATGAGGCTGACTTTTTAGATGTTAGTGGTGGGGACTACAAGCCTGACAGCTCAGGAAGAGGAAAAGGTAGGACATAAAAGTAACCGTTAAGATGTCTCCATTGGCTTTTAATTCCTCTGCTGTTGCCCTTTTTTTTCCTTTGTACGTCCTTTATAACTGTTTCATCACACATTACTTGCATTCTTCATACTACATGGCACTACATGGTTTCTTAAAGTAAAAATGAGCTGTTTATTAATTTGAAAAGGACACTTTACTTATCTCCTGGTGCAACTGTTCTCAAAAATGTTCCTTAAGCGGTTTTTCTGTTAACCCTGCAATTCAACTTTATTTATATAGCAACAATTCACATCAAAGCTATTTCAAGGTACTTAAGATAATAAAGTCAAGACTATAAAGATATGTAGAGAAAACCCAACAAATCCCCCTTGAACAAGCGCCAGGCAACAGTTGAGAGGCAAAACTCCCTTTAACAGAAGAAACCTCCAGCAGAACCAGGCTCAGGGTGGGCGGCCATCTGCCTTGAGCAGTACACACAATACAAATTGCTGATTGCCTGGGTCAGGTGTTTAGTCAATGGGAAGCTGGAGTGGATGCTATCTTACATGAGGGTGGAGTTGGGTATAGCAATGTGAATTGATTGACTATTGACAGAACACATCTAATGCTGGTAATACTAAGTTGTGCAGTGTTAATTGGAAAACAAGGTCACCCTGTCCTAGTGTACAATCAAAAATAGTAAGTGTCCATGGTACAATTAAAGGAATTTTATTTATTTTTTGTCCTTTCGGCTTAGGGTCACCACAGCAGATCATTGTCCGCATGTTGATTTGGCACAGATTTTACACTGGATGCCCTTCCTGACACAACCATCCCCAATTTCTACTGAGCTTGGACTGGCACTGCACAGCTGGGGATAGGAATGGGCTGTAAGGGTTTCAGTGTCTTGCCCAGAGAAACTTTGACATATATATAGCCAGGACCAGGGCCAGGGATCGAACCACTGACCACTGTGGTCTGTAGATGACTGCCTTTACCAACTGAGTTACAGCCTCCCCTGCTACATGTAAAGGAATAATGATACTAAACTAAAACACATATGCTGGCTTTTGAAGATTGTGTCTATGAGTATGTAATATTGTTCAGTAAGAGCATGGAAGGAATTAGTTGTCCATCTACCAAATAAAAAAAGGAATAAAAATAGACAGGCATCCAGTGTAATTAGAAGCGTTTTTTTACATCTAAGGTTGTGTGATGTCATTCATTAAAAAGCAGCTTAAAAAACCTGTGTATAACTGAGACCCACTGCACACAGAAAGAAAGTTCAGTGGCGACAGTTAGACTGAGGTGTAGTGTCTGTTTGTGCTTAAAGAGGAAAACCAGAAAAAAACAAAAAAAATCAAAAGTCTAAATTGACTTTTTCTTTCTTTTGAATCCAGGCCATTCAACAGACTCCGGTTATGATCATCAGGGTATGTGTTTGTTCCTGTGTATACTTTTATTTTGTTGTTAATTATTGTTAAACTGTTTTGGTTTTTAAAGAATAGTGGAAAAGCTACATTAATAGCAAACCTACACTAATGTTGTTTCTGCCCTGGGCAACGACAGTCTGCTGACTGTTATGAATGTCTTATTTTGCAGACACACTCAAAACTGCAGGGAGGTTTGGTTGAACTTCATAGCATGTCTTTATGGCTGTTAGCAAAACAAAAAAACAAATAGGAACTGTGTGACAGATCTACAGAATTAACTTTTCCTAATGAGTTTAGTTACTTAGTCTAGTTACTTTAGTGGCCAAATGATCCGAACCAACTCTTAATATATTGCACTCCAGTATGACTCCGCTAACCACTTTGATCTTAATAATAAACACATAGTAAAAGTATCACTTTTCCAACTGTTTCAACCTAAAAACTGAGAAACTCTAACCTTGGCCACTGTATTGAGTTGCATTAAATTGTACAGGTGTACTTAATGTTGTTCCTGACTGATGTATATGTCCAGGTCTTTAGGCAAGCCATTGGGACTTTATACAGTGTCTTCATTGTAAACCTTGTGCTAACAGTGCTAAGGATCATAAAGAATCACTGCATGGTTTAATGATTACAGTGCATCCAGAAAGTATTCCCAGCGCTTAACTTTTTCCACATTTGGTTATGTTATAGCCTTATGCCAAAATGGATCAAATTCATTATTTTTCTCAAAATCCTACAAACAATACCCCATAACAACAACATGAAAGAAGCTTGTTTAAAATCTTTGCAAATTTGTTAAAAAAATAAATAAATGAAAAAACTCACATGTACATAAGCATTCACAGGCTTTACCATGACACTCAAAATTGAGTGCATCCTGTTTCATCTGATCATCCTTGAGATGTTTCTACAACTCAAGTGACCTATGGGAAATTCATATGATTGGAAATCATTTGAAAAAGCATACACCTATGTACATAAGGTCCCACAGTTAACAGTGCATATCAGAGCACAAACCAAGTCATGAAGTCCAAGGAATTGCGTGTAGACCTCCTAGACCAGATTGTATTGAGGCACAGATCTGGTGAAGGGTACAGAAAAAAGGTCCAAATAAGCACCACCAGGACTTTTCCTACCACTGTTTGGCTGCCTGGCCAAACCAAGAGATCAAGAGAGAAGGGCCTTAGTCAAGAAAGTGACCAAGAACCTGATGGTCACTCTGAAAGAGCTCCAGCATTTCTTTGTGGAGAGAGGAGGACCTTCCAGACGGACAAACATCTCTGCAGCACTCCACCAATCAGGTCTCTATTCTAGAGTGGCAAGAAGGAATCCACTCCTCAGTAAAAGGCACGTGACAGCCAGCCTGAAGTACTCTCAGGCCATGAGAAACAAAATTGTTGGGTCTGATGAAACAAAGATTGGGCTCTTAAGCCCAAATGCCGTGTCATGTCTGGACCAGGTACCGCTGACCAACTGTCCAATACCATCCCTACAGTAAAGCATGGTGGTGACAGCATCATGCTGTGGGGATGTTTTTCAGCGGCAGAAACTGGAAGACTAGTCACGATCGAGGGAAAGATGAATGCAGCAATGTACAGAGACATCCTTGGTGAAACTTGTTCCAGAGCCTTTTGGACCTCAAACTGGACGGGAGCGAAGGTTTAACTTTCAACGGGACAACAACCCTAAGCACACAGCCAAGGTAACAAAGGAGTGACTATGGGATAACTCTGTAAATGATCTTGAGTGGCGCAGCCAGAGCCAGATTTGAACCCAATTAAACATCTCTGGAGAGATCTGAAAATAGCTGCACACAGACATCCCCATCCAACCTGGTGGAGCTTGAGAGGCACTACAAATAATAGAAGAAACTGACCCAAAAACTGTGCCAAGCTTGAGGCTATAATTGGTGCTAAATGTGCTTCAACAAAGTATTAAGCAAAGGCTGTGAATACATATGATTTTTTTTGTTTGTTTTGTTTTTTTTTATAAATTTGTAAAGATTTCAAACAAGATTTCATATTGTCATTATGGGGTATTGTTTGTACAATTTTGGAGAAAAAACTATTTTGATCATTTTGGAATAAGGCTGTAGCATAACAAAATGTGGAAAAAGTTAAGCGCTGTAAATACTTTCTGAATGCACTGTATATTATAGTTTAAAAAATGTCTGACCATCACTAACAGTACAGACTTAGTTGTCCTCTGTATCCCTCTCAGGTGGTGGCGATCAGCCTCAAGGTAAACTGATCTTTTGCTCTCTTCCTTTTTTGTTCTGTGCTCCTCTGCTTGTACACCAAGTTTTGTGTTTACTCACTGTGGAACTGATCTATTCTTTATCTGTCGTTGGAAAGGTCCTCTTTCCTGTAAAAAAGCAAGCTTTGCTGAGTCCCTCTGTTTTTCTTTTAAACAGCTGTAATTGTCTTGGTGTTTCATTTATCTACATGGGTTTACTTTGCTATGAAAGCACTGGCTTGATTCATATTAGTCAGACTTTATTTGTATTGTCATAAGAATTTTCTGCAAGATTACTCATTTCAGTTACATCTAGTTAATTTGACCTGAAAAAAGTGTTGTTGTTGAACATGACATGACACTTGGCTTTCAACCTAGTATAATCTTTATATTGGTACCCCTGTTCTGGGATTGCCAGGCTAAAACCCTGCTACGATTGTGTGTCATTGCATATCCAGACCTTCCATGGGACCAGATGCTGAAGATGTTAAATGCTAGATTGAAAGAGGAATTCTATATGTGGATATCCAACTTAAAGCCAATTTTAACACCTCGGTTTGTGAGAGTCAGGGATCTGCTACAAGCTATGCCATAAGCTGTTGTATACTATAACCATTAATGGTGTAATTGGTTCTCAGGTCTTAAGCAACCAGAGGTTTGGTTCAGTATTTGGTTTAGTGACTGCTAGAATTGGTCTTGAAATTTACGGTTGTTTAGCAAATACAGGTTACTAAAGGTGAGTAAAAAAACAGGTTAGTAAAGAATCAAAACATGAAGCTACTGGTCCTACCAACCTGCCTGATGTTTTGTTGTTGCTTTTTGTTGCTCTGTTCTTTTCTCTCTTCACTTTCCACTCACCCCAACCGTTCAAGGCAGATGGCCATCCACCCTGAGCCTGGTTCTGCTGGAGGTTTTTTCTGTTAAAGGGAGTTTTTCCTCTCCACTGTTGCCTATGGCTTGCTCCAGGGGGAATTGTTGGGTTCTCTTTATATATCTTTATAATCTTGACTTTATTCTGTAAATTGCCCTGAGATGACTTTGTTGTGAA
The DNA here is from genome assembly GCF_033026475.1 of Channa argus. Classification (NCBI taxonomy): domain Eukaryota; kingdom Metazoa; phylum Chordata; class Actinopteri; order Anabantiformes; family Channidae; genus Channa; species Channa argus. Next base: position 267,002 of record NC_090219.1, read on the forward strand.
TTGGCGCTATATAAATAAAGTTGAGTTGAATTGAATTAAAAGAGTCATGTTTTGTCCTATTGTCCTAGACAGAGCCAGAAGTATGTGATCAACACGTTAATTTCTTAAAACTTTTGGAAGAAAGGTTTGCACAGGTTATTTGGAATTTAGAATTTGTGTGCACTTACTAAAACATTGTCAAAGGAACTCGCCAGGATCTGTAGGGAACTCGCAGAGATCTACGGTACAGAAGAAGGTAACCCAGGCTGCAGACTTAACACCAAAAAGGAATTGTTTCTAGCCACATGTCTTATAAGTCTGCAGCCCGGGTTACCTTGTTCTTCTGTGCCGTAGATCTCTGTTGTTGTCCAAAACTATTAAAAATATATCAGACAGGCATACCTCTTTGCATAACATGTTTCTTTAATCCAAAATGTTTAGTCTAAATAAATATTTGTCCGTAGGCTGATAGGGTGGTTAATTTACATGTACAGCAGTCTGGCGTAAGCCAGTCAATAACCAGTTACCAAATCAATAAATGTGCAAAATGTCTAGTGGAATTAAAGCAATTCAAAGCCTTTGATAATTGCATGCTTTGGAATAAAGAAACCCAGTCACCCAGTGGAGCAGTGTGTCTGGCCAAGATCCTTTAACGGTTACTGGACACAAACGGAGGTCTACAGCATGAAGACCTCATGTAAGTAAGCATGTAAGTTGTACTGCAATAATTCCATCATCTTTGCTTCTGTGAAAAGTAAAGTATTTGTTGGTACATGGCTGTTTTCTGCCTTAGTCCCAACACCTCTGAGCCTATATAGTCAGCAACTGTCTGCACACATTCTCAAAATAAGCATTCTCATTCTCAGCACTGTGCTGACACATGCAACATGTGGAGACAGTTGCTAGATAAACGTGGCTTTAGGATATTACATTGGAGGATAGGTTGTCCTGTTGGCACAAATAACTATTCTACAGTTATTTGAAGCATATTTCTTCTCATATTTTTTGAGGCATATTTCTTTATGGTGGTTTCCTTACATATGTTTGGTATGGGTCATTGTTGCATTGACTGCTGTGTAAGAAAGCCCCAATGCACAATGAATAAATCTCTCCTGTCAGCATTCAGTGAACAATGTTTGATTTAAAATCCATGCAAGGCTAGAGAACCAACTGATGATTGATTCCAAAACCCTTGTTTGATACTATCAGTATGACTCAGTGTGTCCTATCTACGAAACCTAATATTGATCCTAGAGGGACTGATGAAATTAGAGATAATATACACATAAAATCACTTAGACTAGAGATTATTGTTTATTTCTAATTTATGCAAATATATTTGCATAACGTTCAGTAGTGCAGATCTGCTAATAATGAAGACCTGTAGAGCTACATCATTGTCATCTCTATCACAGTGTCAGTGTGGAACAAAGATCTTCTTTGATATTTTTGCAATGACTAGTAATTATACAATAAGGTTATCTAATATAGAAAGCACTGTAGCTTGATTGGTGAGGAGGTACTTTAAGTGAAGATGGATAAATTTGTATACATAATATAGCAGACAACAGATAATAAAATTCTGTGCATCGTATGTGATATATATATATATATATATATATGTATAGATAGATAGATACAAAGACCAATAATGGCAAAACAGTCATAGTATTAATAGTAGTGTAATAGTGACATAAAATAATTAAATTATAGAATGCAATGTAAAATAGTGTTAGCTATGTTACTACTGCTACTAATGTTAACACACTTCATGATTTAAACATACTGTATGTGAGGTCTGTGACATGTGACAGTAAAACACCTGGTGATGTGCAAGCTTCAAAGAATTAAATCTATTTGTGGGCTATCATATTAAATATACAAAATTGTATTACAAATAGCTGGCACAATTCAACCCTGTGTGAATAAAATCAGGAACACTGCATCACCCCTTCAGTTGTCTGTGTGCTGGAAAAAAGAGCACTGTCCACACACTCGCCATTTTCCATCAGAATGTGATGCTGAAGTCTTTTAATGTGCTGGTAACGCCATGTGATATGCTTATGACTCATTGTGTTTTTTTAGTCCTGCCAGACAACACAACAATCAATTATTCTTGAAGTCAGGCTGTGTGCTTTCTCTGCCCCGGCCTACTGTACCCTGGTGGCTGGGTGTATTTCTAATTTTAATGCAGTGTTCTTGGCCTGTTCTCATTTGGCTTGTTTTAACTCTTCTGTTTTGTTAGAACTAGAGCTGGTATTATTTTACAGAATGTCTCGGATTTATTCTTTAGTTAATTTGATTGATTTGCATTTTCACTTTTTTCTTAACCCGCTTTTGCTTGGCAAGTTTATTTAATGTCATTAAAAAACTGAGGTTATTACAGTTCTCAGGTTAGTAACGGGGACTCTATTATTTTTCCAAAAATGTAAATAAACTGGAAGTGGCGTTCTAGAAATTTTAAAGAATCTCATTTAACCTGGAAAAATAGTTTAAAAATGTACAAAAAAGCTCTCCCTGATGCCAGAACAGCATATTATTCATCATTAATAGAAAAAAACAAGAACAACCCCCGGTTTCTGTTCAGCACTGTAGCCAGGCTGACTACGAGCCATAGTTCTGTTGAGCCTAATATTCCCTTAACTCTGAGCAGCAATGACTTCATGACTTTCTTTATGAATAAAATTGTAGCTATTAGAGAAAGTATTCATCAGATCCTCCCCGAAAATATTACAGATAGATCTTCACATACTGCAGTACTATAACGATCGGTTAGGCCCCACTCCCTCTTAGACTGCTTTTTACCCATAGATCTCTCTGAGCTAACTTCACTTATTACCTCATCTAAACCAACAACCTGTCTGCTAGACCCTATTCCAACTAGACTGCTCAAGGAAGCTTTACCCTTAATAGATACGTTCGTATTAGATATCATCAAACTATCTTTAGAAACAGGCTATGTACCACAGGCCTATAAGGTAGCTGTAATTAAACCACTACTTAAAAAACCCTGTCTTAATCCAGGTGTTTTAGCCAATTACAGACCAATATCTAATCTCCCCTTTATTTCTAAAATCCTTGAAAAAGTAGTCGCAAACAATGATGTGACCACCTTTACAGGAATAATTTGTATAAAGACTTTCAGTCAGGATTTAGAGTTCATCATAGTACAGAAACAGGTTGTGGCAATGTTCCGTAGGTACGGACTTGTGCGCATAAAAGGATTCATCATTAACATGAACAAATTTAAGTCTATCAGATAGATAAGATTTAAAACAAACTAGTGCACAAACTTTAATCCCAATTTATTGTTCCAGTCTCTGTAATAAAATGTTGTGATCAATGGTATCGAATGCAGCACTAAGATCTAATAGAACAAATATAGAATATAGTTGTTCTGGCATCACGGAGAGCTTTTTTGTACATTTTTAAATCCCCCATTTGTTCATGTTAATGATGAATCCTCCATGCACACAAAGGTTAGCTATGGCGTTCAACAAGGCTCTGTGTTAGGACCAATACTTTTTACTTTATATATGTCTCCTTTAGGCAACATTATTAGAAAGCACTCCGTACATTTCCACTGCTATGCTGATGATACCCAGCTATATTTATCTATGGAACCAGATCAAAATAATCAGTTAATAAAGCTTCAAGCATGCTTACAAGACGAGTGATGCCGAAAAACTGGTGCATGCATTTGTTACCTCTAGGTTGGACTACTGTAATTTCCTACTTTCAGGATGCCCCAGTGACTCCCTGAAGAGCCTGCAATTAATCCAAAATGCTGCAGCAAGAGTGCTGACTGAAACTAGCAAAATGGTCAGGATCCATCATATATAGAAGTCCTCATAGCACCATATCATCCCAGTTTTTTTTTTTTTTTAGAATTTTTTTGGAAATATTTTGTATACAAGTGACAAATGAAAGTAGGAATACATTTTACAAGATTTTTTAAAACTGTCAAATGAGATCAAGATTTTTGCTTGCCTTGTTCCTCACTTTTAAGTCGCTTTGGATAAAAACATCTGCTAATTGACTAAATGTAAATGTTTTGCTTGTACCTTAATAGCTTAGCTTGTAGATGAGTGATTTTCAGTGTGTTGAAGTTGAAGGATAAACATAATGCCTCCAAAACAGTCATCGTTCAAGACAATTAATTTCACACCATGTACAGAAATAGCCCCAAATGTTGTTACTTTAGGCACACAGTGTAATATGCACATGAAAACACATATACTAAAAATAATATCTCCACTAATATAAATTCAACATCTGAACCACTTTTGCTATTAGGGGCAATGGGTAGACAGAATCAATCCCAGTTGCCATTGAGCAAAACTCAGAGTACACCCTAAATAGGTCACCAACCTACAGAGCATCCAGAAAGTGCTCCCAGCACTTAACTTTTTCCACATTTTGTTATGCCTTAATCCAAAATGTATTAAATTCATTATTTTCCTCAAAATTTTACAAACAATACCTCATAATGACAGTGTAAAAGAAGCTTGTTTGAAATCTTTGTAAATTTCTTAAAAATAAAAAACACATGTACATAAGAATTCCGCCTTTGCTTAATACTTTGTTGAATGACCTTAAGCAACAATTACAGCCTCAATTCTTTTTAAGTATAGTACTACAAGCTTGACACAGTTTTTCCAATTGTTCTTTGCATTACCACTCAAGCTGCATTAGTTTAGATGGGGAGCATCGGTGCACAGCCATCTAGTCAGCCATCAATCCTGACTAGTCTCCCAGTTCCAGCCACAAAAAAAATCCCCCCAGGTTGATGCTGCCACCACCATGCAGGGATGGTATGGGCCAGGTGGTGAGCGGTGCCTGGTTTCCTCCAGACATGAGTGGCCAAGAGCTCAATCTTTGTTTTATCGGACCAGGGAATTTAGTTTCTCAGGGTATGAGAGTCCTTCAGGCGGGTTGTCATGTGCTTTTTACTGAGGAGTGGATTCGTCTGGCCACTCTACCATAGAGGCCTAACTGGTGGAGTGCTGCAGAGATGGTTGTCCATCTGGAAGGTTCTCCTCTCTCCAAAGACTCTTTTAGAGTGACCATTGGGCCATTCTGGGTCACCTGCCTGACTAAGACCTGTCTCTCTTGATTGCTCAGTTTGGCCAAGCAGCCAAACTATGGTAGGGAAAGTCCTGGTGGTTCCAAACTTCCTCCATTTAGGGATTATGGAAGCCACTGGGCTCATTGGGACCTTCAATACTGTAGAAATATTTATGTAACCTTCCCAAGATCTGTGTCTTGATGCAATCCTGTCACAGAGGTCTAAAGATAATTCCTTGGACTTCATGGCTTGGTTTGTGCTCTGACATGCACTGTTAACTTTGTGATCTTTTATAGCCAGGTGTATGCTTTTCCAAATAGTAAATGGTAAATGGTCTGCACTTATACAGGGCGTTTCTACCTATTGGCACTCAAAGAGCTGTACACTGCTTCTTATTCACCCATTCACACTCACAAACACACACACTCACTCATATTCTCAAGTCAAGTCAAGTCAAGTCAAGTCAAGTGGCTTTTATTGTCATTTCTACTATACACAGTGGTACACAGTACACAGTAGAAACGAGATAACGTTCCTCCAAGAACCAAGGTGCTACAAACAACACAAGCTATAATAAAGTGCATCGAGTGCAACCAAGTGCAAACAGTGCAGACGAAAAAACAGTAAAGACGGACAGTGTAGACAGACAACACAAGTAACACAGGACAGGACACAAGACACAAGACCCAAGACAGTGCCGACCAGTAAACCTACTGTATACTATTTTACAGTACAGTACAGTTCAGTTAAGTGTGCTAGGGGTGTTTAAAAAAAAGAGCAGCATGTAAACGGTATAGTGCATTTAAATGTCCAGCATGTAAAAAAAGTGCAATTGCATTGGAATGTGCAAAAAAAAACAGCAGGTAAACAGTGTAGTGCAGTAAATGTAGAATGATAAAAGTAAATAAATAATAAATAAGTGGTGGTGGAATGAGATGAGTAGTGAGTGATGAGAATGTGCTGAGTTCGGTTTGCAGTGTGTTTAAGTTCTATTTCAGTTCTTTGTGTTGAGGAGCCTGATGGCTTGTGGGAAAAAACTGTTGCATAGTCTGGATGTGGTGGCCCGAATGCTTCGGAACCTCTTTCCTGATGGCAGGAGTGTGAAGAGTGTGTGTGATGGGTGTGTGGGGTCGTCCACAATGCTGTTGGCTTTGCGGATGCAGCGTGTGGTGTAAATGTGCATGATAGAGGGCAGAGAGACTCCGATGATCTTCTCAGCTGTCCTCACTATCCTCTGTAGGGTCTTGCGATCCGCGACGGTGCAGTTCCCAAACCAGGCAGTGATGCAGCTGCTCAGGATGCTCTCAATGGTCCCTCTGTAGAACATGGTCAGGATGGGGGGAGGGAGATGGGCTTTCCTCAGCCTTCTCAGGAAGTAGAGACGCTGCTGGGCCTTCTTGGTGATGGAGCTAGTGTTGACTGACCAGGTGAGGTTGTCCGCCAGATGAACACCAAGGAATTTGGTGCTCTTGACTATCCACTGAGGATCCATCGATGATCAATGGAGAATGGTCACCCTGTGCTCTCCTGAAGTCCACAACCATCTCTTTAGTCTCTTTAGTTCTGGTGGGGGAGCTGCTATGCAGCTGGCCCACGACCCACCAGGAGCAACTAAATTGGTGTTCAGTATCTTGCTCAAAGACACTTTGACATGTGACCAGAGAAGCCAGGGATCAAACCAACAACTGCAGGATTGGTGGTTGACCGCTCTATCTTCCTGTGCCACAGTTTCCGCAATTTCCAACTGTAATCAACTGAATTTCCCGATCTTGAACTTGCGGGATAAGCCGAATTTACAAAAAAGACTCCAACTGAGTTGTAGAAACATCTCAAGGATGATCAGTAGAAACAGGATGCACCAGAGCTCAATTTTGAGTGTCGTGGCAAAGGCCATGAATATTTATGTACATGTGATTTGTCTTTCATTTTAATAAATTTGCAAAGATTTCAAACAGACGTCCATGTTGTCATTATGGGGCATTGTTTGTAGAATTTTGAAGAAAATAATGAATTTGATCCATTTTGTAATAAGATGTAACATAACAAAACGTGAAAAACGTTAGGTGCATACTTTTTAGATGCAGTATAATCATCAAACCGTGCAGTGATTCTTCCTGAGCCTTCTTTCAAAGGGCCTCAGTATTTTTAAATTTGCATGAAAGGATGATGGATTGACAGTACCATAGAGCATACATATTGAATAATAGTAAGTATAGCCTGACACCTTGTGGTAAAGAGTTGGCTAACTGGCTGGCTTAATGGGGTTTGTTTTTTATTTAGAAATCTGCTCAAAATCTTTGCATTCATTGCTCTGTTGTTTTTAATTTCCAGTTTTCAGTGATCTCCTCAGGACCAATTAAATGCCCTCTTTTCGCCCAGAAAACATGTCTCTGACGTTTAATACAATGCAGAACTTTATTCAGCTTCCAGTCAACCGTGGTTTGTGTTGTTAAAAAAAGACTTACTCTCTGGGTCAATTTCCTGTCTGCTTCATTTAACCCATAAACTAAAGCCTTACTTTAAAACTGTCAAATGAGAATACACTTAGTTTTCTATGATTTATTTATTAATAAAATCTTTATACAGCTGAGTGATTATTTAAAAAGATTGTACTTTTACTCAGAACTTTGTGTTTGTATACTATACACACTGATAGTGTTTTGTTTTGCTTTCTGAATAGTGATAAGAAGGATTTTTTTCATCTAAAATACCAAATTGTAATTTAAATGTACACAAGTTATTTGTTGTGAGATTGCCTAGGATCTATATTTTTTAAGTGTGTCTTAAAACATTAGTCGGGTGAACTAGGTCCTACCTGCTATATTCAATCTTGCTGTCCATTTTTGCATTATTAAGGAAATAGCTCACAAAAGAAGGAATATCTCACAAAGTCTTTAGTTTAAATACCTAGTCTTTTTCCCTGTTAGGTTAAAAGATAGTAATAAAAATCTTAATGTCACAAATTACTTGAAGCTGTTTAGCTGTTTTTTTGCTTTTTACTTACACGGGAGGCATATTTTGCTGTGATCTCCTAAAAGAATGTAGGAGAAATAATTTGATCAAATAAAACCTGTTTCAGTGTTTGGGCACCTGACTGTTTTATGACCCACTTGGAAAAATCATCACTATCAACATCCCATCCTTTAAGGTGTTTGACCCATTTGCTTCATGTTGTGTTTATCTTAGGTTTGCACACTGCAAAATTGTTTTTTTTTTTTTGTAATATTAGTCCTTCATCCTCTTTTCTTGAAATTGCACTGCTGAAATGCTATAATGAGTCAACCTTGCAGCTGTAAATAGTGCATTTAGAACATGTGTATGGATCCCTTCTGACTTTGGCTTTAGGCTTGATTCTGCAGTGTGCTTTTAATTTTCAGCATCAACAATCATTAAGTTTGAGGTTTATTTTGGTATCATTTTGCATTCAAATATGAGTGTCAGTTTTACAGTCATACATATCAAGGTTTATCAAGGTCTTTTTGATATTTACAGTATCCCTTCAGATTAGATTAGAATCTTTTTTATAACAATAGGATGTCCAATTAGAAAACAGAAACTGTGTTTTGTTCATGCCTTGGACTGCTTAAGTGAACCAAGTGACCTGCTCAAATTGCATTTAATTAGTCATGGCCATTACCCAGCTCATGCAGCATCATGCAGCCAGCTTTAAAAAACAGATCCAACATCACATATACAGCATATAAAATAATACCTTGTAAGTTCAGTAAAAATGCTTGGTGGCAAGTTATTACAGTGGCTTCATAAAGAGATGTTCTAATGACCCAGTTTATCTCTTGAGGATGAGGAAATTCAGAAACAGTAGGACAGGATGCCTCAAGTCGGTGTGCTAAACACAATATTAGTTGCAAACTGCCAACTAGGAAAAGGGGGAGGGGCCCATTATCCAGAGATGATGATAGTTTCTGAAATGTAGTTCAGGAGCAGATAAATCAAGTAGAAAGTTGGGAAAGTAAATGAGGCTTTAGATTTTATGGTGAGAAGACAAAGATTATGTATGTGTTTGTGATCAAATACAAGCTACGGCACTAAAATATGTAAAGGCACAGTGTGTATTTTATCAATATGTAATGAGTCAGAAGAAATGCATTTAGGTTTATGTCAGCTTCACAATAAACAAATAAAAGAGCCCAGTAACAATATTCATAATGGTAAACATGGACAACATAACAGCTCTCCAGATGTGAAGTGATCTCAGGCAATGGTTGCTGTATAAAAACCCTTCACCTCCATGTGAGCAGATGGGTTTTTTAAGTTCTTTTATGATATAAAAAAGTATGTATCTTGGTATAATTGACTGCATTGAAGTGCCACAACAGAAGGCAAAACAACATTTAAAAGAAGCTGGTTTAGGTTGAACCTAAATCAGCTAGCAAGGAGGTAAAATGTGGTTTGTGGGTTTTGTGAACTGTACTGCAACCAGAGCTTAAGATGGCTACACTTTTTTAAAATGGAAGAATGGGGCATAGAGGATAAGTTTAAATGGCTTGTTACATGTTGCATTCAACATGACTGTGTACATGTCTAAATGTTACAGCCTAGACATTACATCTGTATTGCCCATTTCCTGTATTTAGGGAATACATTACTCTAAATCAGATCAAAAGCAAAAAGTAACTTACTTCAGGAACAGCTAAGGAAGGAAAGGCTAGGCCAGGTAAAGGAAAAAATGGGAAGGCCCAAGCATAATTTGCTACTTTAAGTAGAATAGTACATTATAAATGTTCTGGTGCCTGTGTGAACAGCACCAGCCAGTGGGGGTAGGCCTGTTATCTCTCTCACAGACATTGTTCAACTCAATTCAATGGAATATAAACCTATTGAGGAAGCAATAAAAGTAATAGTTCCTTTCCAGAAGACCAGAGTACAACTATCAGACGAAGCGTGGGTGGCTAACTCAAATGTCATTTCACTTAGATGACGTTTGACTTGGCAGAGTCAGAAAGAATTCACATAATCTGGAGATAGAAGTGTAAAGGCACTGGCAACACTCCTGGATCCTAGATTAAAAAACACTAGGGTTCTAGAACTAGGGAAGAGCAAATGAGACAGTGAAGAGTGTAATAAGTAAATGTGCTAATGTCATGAAAAAGGCCAGATGTTTTTTTTCAGGCAGGTGCCCAGCCTTCATCAGCTTGGTCCCACAGCTGAATCAGGATCTGAACCTTCTGGTAAAACTATTAGCTGGAAAGTCTCATAACCTTATTGAGACTTCATTTTACCGTAGCGCCGACTCTCTCTGTCATTTCTCTTCTGTTTACAAAGCTTTATTTTGTCCTCAAGATTTTTAATGCAAACTAACCTGGTCATGCCAACCATTCATTGACAGGTTTTGGCAATCACCTAATTAGGGATATGTAGAGAAAACTGGTTGGGAGTGATTGTGAAGTGGAGAGAAAAAAGAAAGGAGCAACATGAATGTTGATGGTGAATGTAGATTAATAAACAAAAATTGAAATTTAAATTAGACAATAAAATGTGCAAAAACTATTTGAGCCTGAATACTTTGTGAAGCAACTGATTATCAACCTGCCGATTGACTGTTGATTGGAGACTAACTAACTTCTCTACACAAGAATTACTATTTGAGACGTGACATACGCTTGTATTACACAAGCACCTGCTCTTCTAAAACATAAGCAGCTAACGTTAACTAATTCCACTAGTTTAGCAGTCAGCTGTTAGCAATGGCTTCTCTGTCTCTCCTTCCCTCACGTGCTCGGTGTGTCTCATGTTCAGTTTTTCCTCTGCCTCCTTTACTGATAATGGTATATGTGACATGTTTAAGGTTTTTGGAGCGTTGGAAGCGAGGCTCATGGAATTGGAAGCATGGCTGAGGCACCATGGAAAATAATCCAGCTAGTCAGAACCCTGTAACTGATGCAGGCTGACCTAGCATAGCCCCTGTTAGCTTTCAGTTCCCGAGCAGCCGGGAAGCAAGTCCAGCTGGGTGACGATTTGTAAGAAATCTAATGCCAAACAGATGCCAGAGATTCACCACCAATCGCTTCACAGACTGTGTCTGCACCCCAACCAACTAAATGACATAAACCACAAAAGGAGTTCATCATGATAACCTAATAAAAGTTACGACTACTCCTCCACAGAACTAAACTCCAAAACTCTTAAATGTGGATTATTAAATATCTGATCTCTCTTCTAAATCTCTGTTAGTAATTGACTTAATAAGCGATCATCAATTCTATTTATTCTGTTTTACAATTATGTAGATGCTGACAGTAACTGCCTCAGCACTGCGTTTAATTCATTATTAGATTCAATTGGTTCTTCCCAAAATGTAAATAAACCCACTCACTGTTTTAGTCACACCTTAGACCTTGTCCCTTACGTATGGCATTCCTCATAATTCTTTTCTGTCTGACCATTTTCTAATAACATTTGAATTTACAAGAATGGACTATACAACAGTTAGGAAAAAATTCTACTACAGCAGATGTAGAAATTTAGACAGGAACATATTCGGGCGACTGTGGTACAGGAAGGTAGAGCGATTGTCCACCAATCTCACAGTTGTTGGTTCCATCCCCGGTCCTCCGGTCACATGTCGAAGTGTCCTTGAGCAAGACACTGAACCCCAACTTAGTTGCTCCCGGTGAGTGTTGGCCAGCTGCATAGCAGCTCCCCCATTGGTGTATGAGTGTGTGTGTGATTGTGAGTGTGAATGGGTGAATAAGAAGCAGTGTAAAGCGCTTTGAGTGCCAATAGGTAGAAAAGCGCCATAAAAGTGCAGACCTTAACCAGTACCACTACTTAACCACTACTTAAAAAACCCTGTCTTGACGCAGGTGTTTTAGCATTTACAGACCAATATCTAATCTTCCCTTTATTTCTAAAATCCTTGAAAAAGTAGTCGGAATAATTTGTATGAAGACTTTCAGACTGTCAGGATTTAGAGTTCATCATAGTACAGAAACAGGTTGTGGCAATGTTCCATAGGTACGGACTTTGTGTGCATGAAAGGATTCATCATTAACATGAACAAATTTAAGTCTATCAGATAGATAAGATTTAAAACAACCTAGTGCAGATCCTTTAATCCCAGTTTCATGTTCCAGTCTGAAATAAAATGTTTTGATCAATGGTATTGACTGCAGCACTAAGATCAACAGAACAAATATAAAGTATAGTTGTTCTGGCATCACTGAGAGCTTTTTTGTAAATTTTTAAACTTTTTCCAGGCTACATGAGATTTTTCTAAATTTCTGGAATGCCACTAACTTTCATGTTGCCTGTTTTAAGTTGCGTTTTTGCAAACTATACCATGGAGACCGCCTCTTCTGGTCTTGTGCTGCCTTCTTTTTCAGGGGGGCAACACTATCGACTGTTGAACGTAGTGAGGCGTAGTGAGGCAAGACTATATACACCTTTATAGTCTTGACTTTATTTTGTAAAGTGCCCTATAATTACGTTGTTGTGAATTAGCAGTATTTAAATAAAGTTGAATGGAATTGAACCTTTAGAACGCCAAGTAAGTTCACAAATGATGTTTAGAAATGACAGTGAGTATGAGCAGGGCAGCAGGGCTGGCTATAAAGGTCTATTCTATTGCACAACACTTGACCTAGCGCTTATTTTCCTAGTTGAATGACCAGTTGAACAAATAGATGAGCAGATAGATAGAGCTTTTCACTGTGCCATCAAAACCAGTTTGGAATGTGTTTAGGAAAGAGTCCTTGTGACAAACCATTCCTGTATGACACAACTGCGGCATAACGTTTTCTGATCTCTGTTTAAATAATTAAAATTACTGGATTTGCTGAAAATTGAAGACACTAAAAATGTCAGGTAAGTGGCTAAATGTAACGTATATTAGATAGATTAGAAAATGTAAAAAGAAATGTGATTAGTATAATCAGATTTCTTTAAGTTCTATTGAAGAGTAAAATGTGCTTCGGCTTGCTGGTTGACCTTCTCTGCTTGGGTTAAGTAAGTTCCATAAAGAGAACAAACTGCTTTGAACAACTTTAAACCTTGGGAGCAGCATTGTCATTCTCTTGGCATTTCTCCTTATGTTTTTAAATCAAGAGCACAGCATAGTCACAAGGTCTCACAAATTATGGGAGTAGAGTAGTAGTAGCAAAATTATTTGTACGTGTACAGGGATTTGTGCGGGTGTACTCAGACTTGTGTGTCATTTGTGTGTCTGTACACAAAGCTGTAACTGTAAATAGAATTTGTCTGTGTGTAAAATATTGTGCAAATGTATCCACTTAAAAAACTAAATGTAAATGTGTAATTATCTGAGAAAACACTTAGGTTTTAACTAAAAGTGCTGGAAAGCCTCAAAATTGGCAGTGTTTTTACGGTTGGATTTTTGCTACTCTTCTGCCGTCTGCAAGATTTGTGTGTGTGTAAAGCTGTTTGTCGGTATTAGAAGATTGGGCTCATAAGTGTTCACCCCTTATGAGCCCATTAAGAGCTATTTACAAATGCATTAAGATAAATAGTTTCACACTCGTTACTAAGCAGACATTAATACTGAATTTAAACTCACAACACTGATAAAACACAAACTTGAACACTGAAACACTGAAGTTGAATACACTATATATAACTATATATAACTATATATATAACTATATATAGTTTTATATATATATATATATATATATATATATATATATATATATATATATATATATATATATATATATACAAAACTATATATATACAAAACTATATATATATAACTATATAACTATATATATATAACTATATATATATAACTATATATATATATATATATATAACTATATATATATATATATATATATATATATATATTAACAATAGAATTATTTATCAGATTTGCAGCAATTAATAATGGGATGATGATGACCACCTCTGGCAGATTGAGGAGGGGGGACTTTCTTAAGCAGGAAGCATGTAGTAAATGCGAGCAATAGAATGAGGCACTGGTACAGTGTTTGACCTAACATTAGATTAAGTAATTTTGCTCAGATTTTTATTTGTTCAAAGGAAAAAAGATAAGACAAATTGAAGTCAACAGAATCTAGGTATGTTACATTATGATTTGGACTGTTTATGTAGAAGTCAAGAAGCAGAGCCCCATAAAGGGTGTTTAAAATTAGGGCAAAATGCTGGTCATACTGGGCTACTGTTAAACTCAGGACTCAGCACATTACAGTATGTTTGTTTAAAGTTGTGCACATTTCATTGATTATATTTGAGCATTTTCTTTGCCACCATCTACATGAGGCTTATTAGACAAAACAAACACATACACACACACACACACAAACACACACATACACACACACACACAAAGAGTTAAGTGACACTACAATCAAAGCACTGATCCCTGATGCCTCTCCAGCCCTCTGCTCCGGTATTCTGAAACTTTGCAGTGAGATAGTATTTTAAATAGATGTTGATGGAGAGTTCAGTGTGGACCTTTTTCACCAATTGTGTAGTAAATTTACCTCAGATGCTCGTACAAGTTGCCAGCGTTACAAGATCTTGGACTCAATCAAAGTGCAAGCAAATGGAGCTGTGAAACACAAAGGCCACATTCCCTGAAGAACTCCAACATCATCTGTCACATTGTAATGAAGGCTCTACTATACAAGAAATAATAACTTTTCATGAGTAAAGCTTTAATAAGGCCAGAATAATAGGTAAAAGTGGTGTACACCCACAGCTCTGAGGTTAATCTTACCTGTTTAGATTGAAGATTTGGATTCACATATGAACAGTTGACTGTTGCTATAGATTTTACTAGTGATGATACTTCTAGCTTTAGTAGAGCAAAGATCATTTCACCAGTTATAATACAATTTAGGCTTGATGAAACTTTGGGCCCAAAGATCTTCATTTATGGACTGTCTGAGCCATATAGCTCAGAAGATACTTGGTAACTTTAGCCATCGGCCTGTATATACCTGTACAGCTGGACTGAGGTAAGGTGACCCTGGAAGTGAAGGTCATACCACTGGTGGGCCATAACAAATTCCCTGGAAGCATTAGCTATGTGTATGAACCAGCGTGGATGTGAAATTAACGAAAAGAGCCTAAAGCCAGTGCTTAATCTCCTTTCATGTTAAATGCAATAAACCACACAGACAAAACAATAAAAATGTGTGACTGGACAAGTTATAGGCTGTACGGTACAGTGTGTCTTCTAACCTGTAGCCAGTTTTATCCTAGTTGGTTATCACCAGTTTATAAGGTGCAGTTGTGCACAGCTCCTGTAATCCATCCTCAATGACGACAATGTTGGTCCTAAAACCAAAAGACCCGATTTTTGCCAGGAGGTAGACTTGGTTTAATGCTTTGGTGTATTGAGCCTAATGTGTGAGTTTGGGTTTGTGTGAGGTAAGGGCTGTGTACAGTTTAAAATAGAGAAAAGGGCATTCATTTAGATGAAATATACATCTACTTATACAGCTGTATTAAGTTATTACAGCTGGGTCCTCACCTTATCACCATATAAACTGAAGCTTTGATTAGGTTGGTTAAAAACTGGACACTGAGTTTAATAACTTTACCCTTTAGTGACACTCACCAAAAACTTGATCATTTACACATTTGTATGAACCAATCAACCCTGTATCCTAAAAATTATGTTCCTATACAACTAATGGAAAATGTATTTTCAACCACACCATGTTTCCTGTGAATGTGATGACGATAGTTGTCACGTAAAGTAAATGATGACTTGCAAATACATTGATACTGAACATATAAATAAAATGTTATCAGGCAACATTTTTGTTTGTATCTGATGATGCAGCAAAAAATAGCTAAATTTACTGTCACAATACGCAATCCTATGCAGTAAAATGTCCATTTATTTTGACTACAGCATTATTAAAGTATTTTATGGTTGTGATAAGGCAGGTAAAGGAGCTGGTTAGGGTCAGAGGAAGATCTGGTGTAATACAGGAAAATCTTTTACCCAGAACATGTTTTATTGCTTTTAAACACATCCACGATCTTAGTCTTACAATAAAGACAGCGGTTTTCTTGGGGCACTGCGGTCTTGGGGCCCTGTGGTTTTCTTGGGGCCCTGCACCTGGCAGGGCTGAACTCGGGAACCAAGCTTGGATAGTTAGCTTGACAGTCCTGTGCATTATACAGATGACACCCTTCCTAACCACCTCCTGGCTGCTCCCTTTCCATTAATAAAAGTACAGTTTAATTTGTTCAAAAAAATACGTGGCATGGGAGCGTAATAATTAGTATAGTATTAATAATTTGTAGTTTGCTACAAAAACGTAATCCAGTTTGCAGTTTAGTTGTATAAAAACAGCATTTTTAGGAGACAAAGTTGGACAGACACAGAGACATCAGCCTCAGTGTAACCCTCTGACCATCCTGTAGGTGCTGAGGCCTTTGTCACAGACACGTGCTGCATGGGACCCATAGGGATGGCCAGAAGTTTACGACATCATGGGACTGTGTTTGCCTTCATAATTGGCCCAGAGCAAATCAGTTCAGTATGGAAATATCATTGCAACAGCTTTTATTTAGCCACAGTACATGAGTGTAAGTTCTTATGTGCTTAAAATCTTTACAATTGCAGAAAAATACTGAAGAGAAACTGTGTTTGCCTTCATATTTGGCCCAGAACAACTAAATCCAGCATGGAAATATCATTGCAACAGCTTTAAATAAGCCACAATACATCCATGTAAGTTATTATGCGCTTAAAAGCATTTTCAGGCCAAATGGAGCTGCTTTGGAGACAGGTAGGAGGGTACTCGGTGTGTCATCTGGAAAGAGGAAAGCGGCCAAGGAGACTTGGTGGTGGAACGAGGAAGTTTCATGTATGCAGTGTATACAGAAAAAGAGGTTAGCTAAGAAGAAGTGGGACACTGAGAGGACTGAAGAGAGTAGACAGGAGTACAGGGAGATACAGCGTAAGGTGAAGATAGAGGTGGCAAAGGCCAAACAAAGAGCATATGAGGACTTGTATGCTAGGTTGGACACTAAAGAGGGAGAGGTGGATTTGTACAGGTTGGCCAGACAAAGAGATAGAGATGGAAAGGATGTGCAGCAGGTTAGTGTGATTAAAGATAAGGATGGAAATATAATGACAGGTGCCAGGAGTGTGATGGGAAGATGGAAGGAGAACTTTGAAGAGTTGATGAACGAGGAAAATGAAAGGAAACGAAGAGTAGAAGAGGTGACGAGCAGGAAGTAGCAAAGATTAGTAAGAGTGAAGTGAGGAGGGCGTTGAAGAGGATGAAGAGTGGAAAGGCAGTTGGTCCTGATAACATACCTGTGGAGGTATGGAAGTGTCTAGGAGAGGTGGCAGTAGAGTTTCTGACTAGTTTGTTTAACAAAATCTTGAAAAGTGAGAGGATGCCAGAGGACTGGAGGAGAAGTGTACTGGTGCCAATTTTTAAGAACAAGAGAGATGTACAGAGCTGTGGCAAGTACAGAGGAATAAAGCTGATGAGCCACACAATGAAGTTGTGGGAAAGAGAAGTGGAAGCTTGGCTAAGGGCAGAGGTGAGCATTTGTGAGCAGCAATATGGTTTCATACCTAGAATGAGTACAACAGATGCAGTATTTGCTTTGAGGATGCTGATGGAGAAGTACAGAGAGGGTCATAGGGAGTTGCATTGTGTCTTTGTAGATTTAGAGAAAGCGTATGACAGGGTGCCGAGAGAGGAGCTGTGGTATTGTATGAGGACGTCTGGAGTGGGAGAGAAGTATGTTAGAGTGGTGTAGGACATGTATGAGAGCTGTAAGACCGTGGTGAGGTGCTGTAGGTGTGACAGAGGAGTTCAAGGTGGAGGTGGGTCTGCATCAAGGATCAGCTCTGAGCCCCTTCTTGTTTGCTCTGGTGATGGAAAGGCTGACAGATGAGGTTAGACAAGAATCTCCATGGACTATTATGTTTGCAGATGACATTGTAATTTGTAGTGAGAGCAGAGAGAAGGTGGAGGAAAATCTAGAGAGGTGGAGGTCTGCTCTGGAAAACAGAGGAATGAAGCTTAGGCGCAGTAAGACAGAATACATGTGTGTCAATGAGAGGGACCCAGGTGGAACGGTGAGGTTACAGGGAGCAGAGGTGAAGAAAGTGCAGGACTTTAAGTACTTAGGGTCAACGGTTCAGAGCAACTGAGAGTGTGAAAAAGAGGTGAAGAGGCGAGTGCAGGCAGGTTGGAACAGGTGGAGAAAAGTGTCAGGTGTGTTGTGTGATAAAAGAGTATCAACGATAATGAAAGGAAAGGTTTTCAAGATGGTGGTGAGACCAGCAATGTTGTTCGGCTTAGAGACAGTGGCACTGAAGAAAAGACAGGAGGCAGAGCTGGAGGTAGCAGAGCTTAAGATGTTGAGGTTCTCTTTGGGAGTGACGAGGATGGACAGGATCAGGAATGAGTACATCAGAGGGACAGCTCATGTTAGATGTTTTGGAGATAAAGTCAGAGAGGCCAGATTGAGGTGGTTTGGACATGTTCAGAGGAGACATTGTGAATATATCGGTAGAAGGATGCTGAGGTTGGAGCTGCCAGGCAGGAGGTCTAGAGGAAGACCAAAGAGGAAATTTATGGATGTAGTGAGAGAGAACATGAAGCTAGTTGGTGTGAGAGAAGAGGATGCAGAGGATAGGTTTAGATGGAGACACATGATTCGCTGTGGCGACTCCTGAAAGGAAACAGCCGAAAGGAAAAGAAGAAGAAGAAGATTGTTTCTGAGAATTGCAGAAAAATACTGAAGAGAAACTGTGTTTGCCTTAATATTTGGCCCAGAATAACTAAATCCAGCACGGAAATATCATTGCTACAGCTTTTAATAAGCCACAATTCATCCATGTAAGTTATTATGCGCTTAAAAGCATTTTCAGGCCAAATGGAGCTGGTTTTGAAGATATGCATTTTTCTGACAATAGCAGCAAAATACTGAAGGGAATCTGTGTTTTCCTTCATATTTGGCCCAGAACAACTTAGTTCAGTGTTATTCCCTTAACTTTGAGCAGCAATGACTTCATGACCTTCTTTATTAATAAAATTGTAGCTATTAGAGAACGAATTCACCAGATCCTCCCCCCAAAAATTACAGATAGATCTTCATGTTCAACAGTGCTAGAGTCATCGATAAGGCCCCAATCCCTGTTAGACTGCTTTTTACCCATAGATCTCTCTGAGCTAATTTCAATTATTACCTCATCTAAACCAACAACCTGTCTGCTAGACCCTATTCCAACTAAGCTGCTCAAGGAAGCTTTACCCTTAATAGATACATTCATATTAGATATCATAAATCTATCTTTACAAACAGGCTATGTACCACAGGCCTATAAGGTAGCTGTAATTAAACCATTACTTAAAAAACCCTGTCTTGACCCAGGTGTTTTAGCCAATTACAGACCAATATCTAATCTCCCCTTTATTTCTAAAATAATTGAAAAAGTAGTCGCAAAACAATTATGTGATCACCTTCATAGGAATAATTTGTATGAAGACTTTCAGTCAGAATTTAGAGTTCATCATAGTACAGAAACAGCACTGGTAAAAGTCACCAACGATCTTCTCATGGCCTCAGATACTGGACTCATCTCTATACTTGTTCTGTTAGATCTTAGTGCTGCATTTGATACCATTGATCATAACATTTTATTACAGAGGCTGGAACATGAAATTGGAATTACAGGAACTGCACTAGGTTGGTTTAAATCTTATCTATCTGATAGATTTCAATTTGTTCATGTTAATGATGAATCCTCCATGCACACAAAGGTTAGCTATGGAGTTCCACAAGGCTCTGTGTTAGGACCAATACTTTTGACTTTATATATGTCTCCTTTAGGCAACATTATTAGAAAACACTCCATAAATTTCCACTGTTATGCTGATGATACCCAGCTATATTTATCTATGGAACCAGATGAAAATAATCAGTTAATAAAGCTTCAAGCATGCCTACAAGACATCAAGGCCTGGATGTCCCACAATTTTTTACTTTTAAACTCAGACAAAACTGAAGTCATAGTATTTGGGGCCAAAAATCTCAGAGATATGATGTCCAACCATATTGTTACACTAGATGGCATAAGTTTGGCCTCCAGTACTACTGCAAGGAACCTTGGAGTTATTTTTGATCAGGATCTGTCCTTTAACTCACATATAAAACAAATCTCTAGAACAGCCTTCTTCCACCTACGGAACACTGCCAAAATTAGGAGCATCCTGTCTCAAAGTGATGCCGAAAAACTGGTCCATGCATTTGTTACCTCTAGGTTGGACTACTGTAATTCCCTACTTTCAGGATGCCCCAGTAACTCCCTAAAGAGCCTGCAATTAATCCAAAATGCTGCAGCAAGAGTGCTGACTGGAACTAGCAAGAGAGATCATATTTCACCTTCACTAGCTTCTCTCCATTGGCTTCCCATTAAATGTAGAATAGAATTTAAAACCCCGCTTCTTACATATAAAGCTCTGAATGGTCAGGCTCCATCATATATAGAAGACCTCATAGCAGTAGACCACTTTGCTCTCAGAATGCAGGCCTACTTGTGGTTCCCAGAATTTCCAAAAGTAGAATGGGAGGTAGAGCCTTTAGTTATCAAGCTCCTCTCTTGTGGAACCAGCTCCCAGTTCAGATTCGGGAAGCAGACCTCTCTACTTTTAAGTCTAGGCTTAAAACCTTCCATTTTAATAAAGCATATAGTTAGTTATAGTTATGCTGCCATAGGCTTAGACTGCTGGGGGACCCACCCCTCAATGCACTGAGCTCCTTTCCTCCTCTTGACCATCTCTCCTCTCCTCTCATCCCGCAATTGTCACCACTGTATGTCATTAACTCTGTGTTTTTTCTCCCGTAGTTGTCTTTGTCCTTCTCTGTCCCCCCTCTCTCGGTCCCTTTCTGCAGGTGTCCCCCGGCTTTGAAGCTGTGTGTCTTCCAGCGTGCAGCTACTGGTCCTACCAATCTGCCCGATGTTTTGTTGTTGCTTTTTGTTGCTCTGTTCTTTTTTCTCTCCCCTTTCCACTCACCCCAACCGGTCGAGGCAGATGGCCGTCCACCCTGAGCCTGGTTCTGCTGGAGGTTTCTTCCGTTAAAGGGAGTTTTTCCTCTCCACTGTTGCCTATGGCTTGCTCCAGGGGGAATTGTTGGGTTCCCTTTATATATCTTTATAATCTTGACTTTATTCTGTAAAGTGCCCTGAGATGACTTTGTTGTGAATTGGCGCTATATAAATAAAGTTGAATTGAATTGAATTGAATTGAAATTGTTGCAATTAAATATCATTGAAGTTTTCCTTTCTGACCTTTGCAGCAAAATACTGAAGGGATAGTGTGTTTGCTTTCATATTTAGCACAGAAAAACTCACTTCAGCATGGAAATATCATTGCAACAGCTTTTATTTAGCCACAGTTCATCAGTGTAAGTTATTATGCGTTTAAAAGCATTTTCAAGCCGAATGGAGCTGTTTTTGAAGTTATGCTTGTTTCTGACAATTGCAGCAAAGAACTGAAGGAAAACTGTATTTGTTTCCATATTTGGCCCAGAACAACTCAGGTTAGCAAGGAAATATCATTGCAACAGCATTTAATAGGCCACAGTTCTTCCGTGTAAGTTATTATACATTTAAAAGCATTTTTAGGCCGAACGGAGCTGGTTTGAAGATATGCTTGTTTCTGACAATTGCAGCAAAATAGTGAAGGGAAACTGTGTTTGCCTTCATATTTGGCCCAGAACAACTCCATCCACTATGGAAATATCATTGCAACAACATTTAATAACCTACAGATCATCAGTGTTTATTATTATGCGCTTAAAAACATTTTCAGGCCTAATAGAGCTGGTTTTGAAGATATGCTTGTTATGCCTTCATTTTTCGCCAGAAAAACTCAGTTCAGCATGGAAATATCATTACAACAGCTTTTATTTAGCCACAGTAAATCAGTCTAAGTTATTATGCGCTTAAAAGTATTTTCAGGGCTAATGGAGCTGGTTTTGAAGATATGCTTGTTTGTGACAATTGCAGTAAAATACTGAAGGGAAACTGTGTTTTGCCTTCATATTTGGCCCAGAACAACTCAGTTCAGCATGGAAATATCATTGCAACAGCTTGTTTTAGCCCCAGTACATAAGTGTAAGTTATTATGTGCTTAAAAGCATTTTCAGGCTGAATGGAGCTGGTTTTGAAGATATGCTTGTTTCTGACAATTGCAGAAAAAAGCTAAAGGGAAACTGTGTTTGCCTTCTTATTTGGTCCAGAACAACTCAGTTCAGCATGGAAATATCATTGCAACAGCTTCTATTTAGCCACAGTTTATCAGTGTAAGTTATTATGCGCTTAAAAGCCTTTTCAAGCTGAATGGAGCTGGTTTTGAAGATATGCTTGTTTCTGCAAATTGCAGCAATGTACTAAAGGAAAACTGTTTGCCTTCATATTTGGCCCAGAAAAACTCAATCCAGCAAATATCATTATAACAGCATTTAATAATCCACAGTTCTTCCGTGTAAGTTATTATGCGCTTAAAAGCATTTTCAGTCCGAACGGAGCTGGTTTTGAAGACTTGCTTATTTCTGACAATTGAAGTGAAATACTGAGAGGACACTGTTTGCCCTCATTATGCCCAGAACAACTAAATCGAGCATGGAAATATCATTGCAACTGCTTTTAATAAGCCAGAATTCATCCCTGTAAGTTATTATGCGCTTAAAAGCATTTTCAGGCCGAATGGAGGCTGAATGGAGGTCTGCGTTTCATATTTGGCATAGAACAACTCAGTTCAGCATGGAAACATCATTGCAACAGCTTTTTTTAGCCACAGTACATGAGTGTAAGTTATGCACTTAAAAGCATTTTCAGGCCGAATGGATCTGGTTTCGAAGATATGCTGGTTTCTGACAATTGCAGCAAAATACTGAATGGAAACTGTATTTACCTTCATTTTTCGCCAGAAAAACTCAGTTCAGCATGGAAATATCATTACAACAGCTTTTATTTAGCCACAGTAAATCAGTCTAAGTTATTATGCGCTTAAAAGTATTTTCAGGGCTAATGCAGCTGGTTTTGAAGATATGCTTGTTTCTGACAATTGCAGAAAAATACTGAAGGGGAACTGTCTTTGCCTTCATATTTGGCCCATAACAACTCGGTTCAGCATGGAAATATCATTGCAACAGCTTCTATTTAGCCACAATACATCAGTCTAAGTTATTATGTGCTTAAAAGCATTTTCAGGTCGAATTGAGCTGGTTTTCAAGTTATGCTTGTTTCTCACAATTGTAGCAAAATACTGAAGGGAAAAGAGCATGGAAATATCAATGTAAAAGCCTTTAATAAGCCACAGTACATCATAACTTATTATGCGCTTAAAAGTATTTTCAGGCCGAATGGAGCTGGTTTTGAAGTTATCCTTGTTTCTGATAATGATCAAAATATTGAAGGGAAACTCTTTTTACCTTCATATTTGACCCACACCAACTCTATCCAGCATGAAAATATGTTTGCAAAAGCTTTTATTTAGCCACAGTTCACCAGTGTAAGTTATTATGCACTTAACAGCCTTTTCAGGCCAAATGGAGCTGGTTTGAACATATGCTTGTTTCTGACAATTGCAGTAAAAAGCTGAAGGAAAATTGTGTTTGCCTTAATATCTGGCCCAGAACAACTAAATCTAGCATGGAAATATCATTGCAACAGACTTTAATTAAACAAAGTACATCAGTCTAATTTATTATGCGCTTAAAAGCATTTTCAGAACAATTAGAACTGGTTTTGAAGATATGCTTGTTTCTGACAATTGCAGCAAACCACTGAAAGGAAACTGTGTTTGCCTTAATATTTGACCTAGAACAACTCAGTTCAGCATGGAAATATCGTTGCAACAGCTTTCTTTTGCCACAGTTCATCGGTCTAAGTTATTATGCGCTTAAAAGCATTTTTAGGCTGAATGGAGGCTGAATGGAGGTCTGCGTTTCATATTTGGCATAGAACAACTCAGTTCAGCATGGAAACATCATTGCAACAGCTTTTTTTAGCCACAGTACATGAGTGTAAGTTATGCACTTAAAAGCATTTTCAGGCCGAATGGATCTGGTTTCGAAGATATGCTGGTTTCTGACAATTGCAGCAAAATACTGAATGGAAACTGTATTTACCTTCATTTTTCGCCAGAAAAACTCAGTTCAGCATGGAAATATCATTACAACAGCTTTTATTTAGCCACAGTAAATCAGTCTAAGTTATTATGCGCTTAAAAGTATTTTCAGGGCTAATGGAGCTGGTTTTGAAGATATGCTTGTTTGTGACAATTGCAGTAAAATACTGAAGGGAAACTGTGTTTTGCCTTCATATTTGGCCCAGAACAACTCAGTTCAGCATGGAAATATCATTGCAACAGCTTGTTTTAGCCCCAGTACATAAGTGTAAGTTATTATGTGCTTAAAAGCATTTTCAGGCATAATGGAGCTGGTTTTGAAGACATGTTTATTTCTGACAATTGCAGCAAAGTACTGAAGGGGAACTGTGTTTGCCTTCATTTTCGGCACAGAATAACTTAATCCAGCATGGAAATATCATTGCAACAACATTTAATAAGCCCCAGTACATAAGTGTAAGTTATTATGTGCTTAAAAGCATTTTCAGGCTGAATGGAGCTGGTTTTGAAGATATGCTTGTTTCTGACAATTGCAGAAAAAAGCTAAAGGGAAACTGTGTTTGCCTTCTTATTTGGTCCAGAACAACTCAGTTCAGCATGGAAATATCATTGCAACAGCTTCTATTTAGCCACAGTTTATCAGTGTAAGTTATTATGCGCTTAAAAGCCTTTTCAAGCTGAATGGAGCTGGTTTTGAAGATATGCTTGTTTCTGCAAATTGCAGCAATGTACTAAAGGAAAACTGTTTGCCTTCATATTTGGCCCAGAAAAACTCAATCCAGCAAATATCATTATAACAGCATTTAATAATCCACAGTTCTTCCGTGTAAGTTATTATGCGCTTAAAAGCATTTTCAGTCCGAACGGAGCTGGTTTTGAAGACTTGCTTATTTCTGACAATTGAAGTGAAATACTGACAGGACACTGTTTGCCCTCATTATGCCCAGAACAACTAAATCGAGCATGGAAATATCATTGCAACTGCTTTTAATAAGCCAGAATTCATCCCTGTAAGTTATTATGCGCTTAAAAGCATTTTCAGGCCGAATGGAGCTGGTTTTCAAGATATGCTTGTTTCTGACAATTGCAGCAAAATACTGAAGGCAAATTGTGTTTGCCTTCTTATTTGGTCCAGAACAACTCAGTTCAGCATGGAAATATCAATGTAAAAGCCTTCAATAAGCCACAGTAAATCAGTCGTGATTATGCGCTTAAAAGCAATTTCAGATTTGTAGTTTCATGTTTAATATCAAACCTTATATCGCTAGTTGGTGTTTATAAATACAGTTATAAACACCTTTTGGCATTTATGAACAGCTCCATGCACATGCTAAGTTGGCACAGCGTGCTGCCATTTCAGTGTGCTGCACATGAATCAGCACTGCACACCTGCGGGTAATGTAATGCAGAGTACCGTTAGCGAAAGCATTTATGAATGCCAAGCGGCAGCCACCTGTTTGGTATTGCTACTTCTAAGAGACCATGTGTCTTATAGAAATTTACAAAATGTATTGCTGTTATTAATATGTTCCCTTCTCCTGCCCCATTTGCTAAACTTAACAGCCTATTAGAGTAGACTGTTTCGCTGATGCCGATTCAGTGTGGAATTGGCCAAAATTCTATCTAGGACACACTGCAAAGACTAGGTAAATGATGCTCCCCAAGTGCTCAACACTGTGATACATATACTGTAATATTTATAGATAATGTTGGGCAGTCAGGGAGCATCTATCAAAGCCCTAAATTAAAATTTATTATAAAATACCAAAGAGCTAAAAAAGAGGAAAGCTTTTCCCATTCAGATCAGTCTGGTATTTCCCTGTCCCAATCTTTCCATTTTTTTGTGAAAATCCATTTACTGGGCGCTCTAGGGTCTATAGGCTTCCACTTTGAAAATACAACACCTCCAGGACCTCCCTATTGTCAAGAATTTGAAAGCACACACACAAAATTCAGATTAATGTTTTGGCCACCTTATTTAAAAATGCTGAGGGAGGCAAATCATTAGAACCACCTCTTATAATGCACTCCTGTATGATTCCACTACCCACTTTGACCTCAATAATAAACACACAATAGAATTATCACCTTTCTGACAGTTTCAACCTGAAAACAGAAATTATAACCTTTTAAAAATTGAATTAATGGCAGTGCCAAAGTATTGGATTGTGTTAAATTTCAGAGGTGTGGCTGATGGGTGTATCTGTTGCCACACAACTTAATATCTATCTTTACATGTTCAATTTCAATTCAATTCAACTTTATTTATATAGTGCCAATTCACAACAAAGTCATCTCAGGGCACTTTACAGAATAAAGTCAAGATTATAAAGATATATAAAGAGAACCCAACAATTCCCCCTGGAGCAAGCCATAGGCAACAGTGGAGAGGAAAAACTCCCTTTAAAGGAAGAAACCTCCAGCAGAACCAGGCTCAGGGTGGACGGCCATCTGCCTCGAGCGGTTGGGGTGAGTGGAAAGGGGAGAGAGAAAAGAACAGAGCAACAAAAAGCAACAACAAAACATCTGGCAGATTGGTAGGACCAGTAGCTTCACGCTGGAAGACACACAGCTTCAAAGCCGGGGGACACCTGAAAAAAGGGACAGGGACAGAGAGAGGGGGACAGAGGAGGACAAAGACAACTATGGGAGAGAACACACAGAGTTAATGACATACAGTGGTGACAATTGCGGGATGAGAGGAGAGGAGAGATGGTCAAGAGGAGGAAAGGAGCTTAGTGCATTGGGGGGTGGGTCCCCCAGCAGTCTAAGCCTATGGCAGCATAACTATAACTAACTATATGCTTTATTAAAAAGGAAGGTTTTAAGCCTAGACTTAAAAGTAGAGAGGGTGTCTGCTTCCCGAATCTGAACTGGGAGCTGGTTCCACAAGAGAGGAGCTTGATAGCTAAAGGCTCTACCTCCCATTCTACTTTTGGAAATTCTGGGAACCACAAGTAGGCCTGCATTCTGAGAGCGAAGTGGTCTACTGGGATGATATGGTGCTATGAGGTCTTCTATATATGATGGAGCCTGACCATTCAGAGCTTTATATGTAAGAAGCAGGGTTTTAAATTCTATTCTACATTTAATGGGAAGCCAATGGAGAGAAGCTAGTGAAGGTGAAATATGATCTCTCTTGCTAGTTCCAGTCAGCACTCTTGCTGCAGCATTTTGGATTAATTGCAGGCTCTTTAGGGAGTTACTGGGGCATCCTGAAAGTAGGGAATTAAAGTAGTCCAACCTAGAGGTAACAAATGCATGGACCAGTTTTTCGGCATCACTTTGAGACAGGATGCTCCTAATTTTGGCAATGTTCCGTAGGTCCATGATTTAGTTTTTTTTTTTAAAATGGGGCCCACATATGGTGCCCACATAGCCTTCATACACCTCATTGGTGTGTACCAGTAGGTCCAAGAAGCCTGGTTTTCTGGACTCCACAACTCCAATGGCTTCGACGACATCCCATGTGCTGCTGTCCTCGTGTCAAAAGTTCTTTTAAAGAAAGCACCAGATACATTTTGGCTCTCAATAACTTATTGCTAAAATGTAAACCATGCCTTTACTAATAGTATCTGTTTTTTGTTGTTTATAGTTAATTATATTAATATTTCTCTATTAAAATTTTCTGAACTCAATAATAACAAAGTGCATTTAATTGCAAATTATTTAAGTTATTACAGACTCCTTCTGTAACTTACTATGCATCTATTCTATTCTATATCTATTAAAATTTTTAAGAAAAAAGGAAAATTTCCTATTCTTAATATCTAAGTCTCCTTGACTTAGATATTTCTTGCCTTGTATCTCACTTGTAGATCAATTTGGGTAAAACCATCTGCCAAATGACTATATGTAAATGTACTTTCTCTAAAGTTTAATGTTAGAAATGTTAGAAGTTAGAAGAATGATAACTAAACATGATTGGAAATGGACAAAACAGGGGGGCTTGACTCAGTGGTAGAGCATTGAGTTGGGATGCAGAAGACCGTGGATTCCCACCCCACCATGGGAGGGTTTACGGTGGGAAGGGAATCTGGCAAAAACTCATGCTAAATCAAGTGTACACAGACATGTTAATGAAGAACTAGGTGGCGGTAATGCACCAATATCGTTGGATACCACCCAACAAATGAAAAGAAGAAGAAAAGGAGTTTATTCCACAGGGTAAAGTTGCTGTTAAAAAGAAAGCAACAGATCATCTATTGGTTTATTCAGCTGAATTGGTAGGACTTTTAATAGCTCTACAGTGGGTGGAGGCCAGTGACCGACATGGGGCAGTGATATTTTCTAATAGTCTATCAGCACTTGAAAGTATAAAATCTGAAAAGTCATTATGCAGACAGAATATCTTATTTAAGATCTTTCATCTACTGAGTGGGCTACACAATAGAAATCAGGATATTTCTTTTCTCTGAGTTCCCGGCTTTGCACATACTACAATCAACAATACAATAAAAATGTGTAATACAAAAGTGTAATGCAATAAAAAACAAAAAACTTACAACACTAAAGAATGAAAAACTGGAACCCACTTTAGGGAACCTTTTAGAAAGACCATCATGGAATTTATTTTGTGTTTTGATGAAATACTTAAAAGGCACAGAGATAGTAAAGAAAATACAACGTTTTTCGGCGTTTTCCTAATCCGCACTCCTGTCCTGTAGGTGGCGGTAATGTATTTGAGCGGGTTGGCCAATAAAAATCACAGAAGAAGAATAAAAAAGGAGGAAGCGTAACAACGTGGCTGTATATCTGGAATACATAAGAATTTGCTTGATTCCAGTGTATTTTGAAATGGTTGGGAAGATAAAACCTCTCCGTTTCAAGCGTCATCAGGCGTCTGCGAATTCGGATTGGCTGGATAACCTCGAAGCGCCGACGGGCTCTTTGTTATTGTCGGCTTCAAAGAAACCCCTTGTCCTGAAACTTAACGTAACTCCTACACTTCAGGGTAAAGACAGTGGCAAACAGGTCTGTCAAGAGAACAGTCTTAATATATAAGCACGTAATCTGATACAACTGATTTAACCAATGTAAATTTAGATAGTAGACGTGTACTTTCTTATGTAAAAACTTCCAGACCATGGCAGAGAACTGCTTCCCGACTGGGATTTTTGATGGTACTACAATCACGCCAGAGGCTCTGGTACAATCCCTGACATATGAGGAAACTCCAAATGTACCTATACCTTCCAAGAAAGGTAAGACATAAAGTAAGCTTACAAGGTGACGTTACTCTAAATGATATAAACATGATTACTTTTATATGAATAATTATTTTAAAAACTGTATACTGGTGTTATGAATTTTTTTAAGTAGGGTACATTTATTGATATGAAGTATTATTGTAAACATACAGTACACTCACTAGCCACTTTGGCAGGTTACATATTTTATATATATATATATATATATATATATATATATATATATATATATATATATATATATATGTGTGTGTGTGTGTGTGTGTGTGTGTATATATAATAATTAAAAAATGTTGTCTCACAGGCCATCTGAAATAACACCCATGACCACAAAGGGATTGCTTGATGGTCCATTGTGAATTCATTGCCCTGCACAGTTTATCAAGTATTTTAATAATTGATTGTGTCCTTTCTGTTGAATTTGGCTCACATTATTGTCCAACAGCTACTTGCTGCAAAAAGGCTATCGAAGGTCCTAATTCAGAACTACATTTCTATTTTATTTTTATTTATTGAAATGAACTGTGAGATTCTGAATCTGATTCAAGAACAGCTGATGGATTTACTCGAGATGAGCTTTCACTCTGTGGGCGACTGTGGCGCAGGAAGGTAGAGCGGTTGTCCACCAATCTCACAGTTGTTGGTTCAATCCCCGGCTCCTCCGGTCATATGTCTAAGTATCCTTGAGCAAGACACTGAACCCCAACTTAGTTGCTCCCGGTGAGTGTTGGCTGCAAAGCAGCTCCCCCATCAGTGTGTGAATGGGTAAATAAGAAGCAGTGTAAAGTGCTTTGAGTGCCAATAGGTAGAAAAGCGCTATATAAGTGCAGACCATTTACTCTATTTTTAGACGAGTAATTGCCAACTAGCTTAATTTCTTCTCTCACTACATCCATAAATCTCCTATTTGGTCGTCTTCGAGACCTCTTGCCTGGAAACTTAACCTCAACATCGTTCTACTAATATATTCACAATCCCTCCTCTAAACATGTACGAACCACCTCAATCTGGCCTTGCAAAACATCTAACATGAGCTGTCTGTCTGATGACAAAAAACCTTAACATCTTAAGCTGTGCTACTCCAGCTCTGCCTCCTGTTTTTTCTTCAGTGCCACTGTCCCTAAGCCAGCGGTCTCAAACATAAATTACCTGGGGGCCGCAGGAGGCAGAGTCTGGGTGAGGCTGGTATTGGTATCAGGTATTCCATAAGAAAAGCTTTGTTAAAAAAAATCGAATCTTCTCATACTTCACTACTAACAGTTCTTTAACTTCAATAGGTTCTTCTAAACATGGCTTCTCTTGCCTACTTCTTGCTGCCAGAGACATGGCAGAGCTTTCTCTCACATTGCTGAGCCACATTTAGCTTGAAGGAGAAAGCAGTTGAGACCCTCAGTGTGGCTTGAAGATGATCGTCAGTAAGTCTGTACCTATACTTGGACTTATTGAGGTTCAAGTTAGAGAAAAACTTTTTGCACAAATAATGTACTCCCAAAAAGGCACAGGCTCAGGGGAGCTGGGCGTCAATTCTCTCAAAAATTGCTCAAGCTTATCGGCTTTTCCAGACCTGACCTCATGAGGTCAGAGTTGCACTGCAGGTCAATGAGCTCCAAGCACAGGAGGGGCATCTTGCACATTAAAGAAGAAGGGGTTATGTCTTTCATGATGACATGAACATCATAACATTTGTAGATGGTAGAAAGTACCAGGATAGCGAGCGCAAAAAAAAGCGACTGGCCGGGAGTTTAAGACCTCTGCTCTAAGCCGTACATTGCTGGTCTCACCAATGTCTTTAACACCTTTCCTTTCATTTTCGCTGATACTTTTTTATCACATATCACGCCTGACAGTTTTCTCCACCCGTTCTAACCTGCTTGGACACGCCTCTTAGCCTCTTTTCCACACTCTCTGTTGATCTGAACAATTGACCCTAGGTACCTGCACCTTTTTTACATCTGCTCACATAACCTCACCTTTCCACTTTGGTCCCTCTCATTCACAAACATATATTCTGTCTTGCTGCAGCTAACCTTCATTCCTCAGCTTTCCAGAGTATACCTCCACCTGCTCCCTGCTGTCACTTCACAATGTCATGTGTAAACATCAAAGTTCATGGAGATTCATGTCAGCCTCATCTGTCAGCCTGTCCATCGTCAGAGCAAACAACAAGGGGTTAAGAGTCGATCCTTGATGCAGACCCACCTCCACCTTGAACTCCTCTGTAACACCTACAGCACACCTCACCACGGTAGCTCACATAGCTCTCATACATGTACTGCACCACTCTAACACACTTCTCCACTACTCCAGACATCCTCATACAATACCACAGCTCCTCTCTCAGCACCCTGTCATATGCTTTCTCAAAATCTACAAAGACACAATGCAACTCCCTATGACCTTCTCTGTACTTCTCCATCAGCATCCTCAAAGCAAATACTGTATCAGTTGTACTCTTTTTAGGCATGAAACCATATTGCTGCTCACAAATGATCACTTTCCCTTTAACCTGGCTTCCAATACTCTTTCACATAACTTCATCGTATGGCTCATCAGCTTTATTCCTCTGTAATTACCACAGCTCTGCACATCTCCCTTGTTCTTGAAAATTGGCATCAGTACACTTCTTCATTCCTCAGGCATCTTCTCACCTCCAAGATCTTGTTAAACAAACTAGTCAGAAACTCTACCACCGCCTCTCCTAAATACTTCCATAGCTCCACAGGTATGTCATCAGGACCAACTGCCTTTCCAGTCTTGGTCCTCTTACCAATATTTGCTACTTCTTGCTCCACACCAGTCACCTTCTACGCTTCGTTCCCTTTCATTTTCCTCATTCATTTGTCCTCTGCTCTGCCTTAGTTCTCTTCACCTTCATCACTACCAGAGTCTTTTTACATGCCACCATCTTGTATTGCCTGGCTACTGATCTCTTTCAGGTTACGACATCAACACAAGATGTAGTCCACCTGATTGCATCTACCTCTGCTCTTACAGTCACCCTTTGTTCCTACCTCTTCTGGTATTCACTACAGCAATTTTCATCCTTTTGGCACCAGTCTACCACCATCTGTCCTTTTGCGTTCCTGCCCACCACATTCTCATCACCTCTGTTCCCACTTCAAAATTTTGTGTCACAGATTTCTAAAGCTTTTAGTTGAGCCTGAATATTGCTGTCAGCTGCATGCACTTCTCACTGATTAATAATTTATTTTTATTTTATTACTTATAATTGCTTGATGCACATTTGGTTACAGTAGCTTTAGGTTCACTAACTCAATTCAATAGCTTAGCCTCATATGCTTCTCTCAGAGTAGGTTAGCTTGCCTTTGTGGTTGAGCCCTGTGCTTTGACTTGTAGCCCTTCTCTAAGGTCAAGATCATCATGGAAGTGAAGCAAAATCCAGACAGACATTTTGTTTTTATTTTTTTTTAATCTTTTGTTTTTCTCTTTAGGGTCAGCACATACATAATAATTGGTACACATAAAAAAACAGGATCTTGTGACCTCTTAGCCATGCCTCCAAAATAAGTCTGAGGTGGAGGATAAATCCAAACATATATTATGTGGCTTTTCAGTAACCAGGTTTCTTATCACTTTAAAACACTATTTCTACATTTCTGTTAGTAGAAATGCATTCCATAACTTACCCTATGTCAGAGAGGCATTATCCATGCCTCTCATGACACAAACCTCTAACTAATTAGAGAAATTAAACCTTTCTTTATCCCTGTTTTTTGTTAGGTAGCATCTACAATGTTTTTGTAAAAACTAGCAATCCCACTGTAGTACCTATTAAAAATCACTTCTTTGTATCAGTTGTTACATTGCTATAACAGTCTTTCTCATCCCTCATGGCTCTGTGTGATCTCTCAAAATCACAAGATGTAGATGTCCCAAGACAGCTTACTCAACTCAACATAATTGCCTAACAGCGTAACATAAATTATTAGACCAATTCCTGGAAAAAACATTTTTTTTTGGAGCTGGGTAAGAAGGAAATACTGTCTTGAAGCATTACATTGTTTGTCCACTGGGTGGTGGATTAGACTTGTTCCACTAATGAGCAACACCTCCTTCAAGGTTTCAAAAGGTTTAACACAATGTTTATCCTAAAAAGAATAAAATAAAATAAGAAAAATTCAGGCACAGTGGCAAGTGTGATTATGGTTTTGGGCACACACAAAATTACTGATTATTTATTTGCACATTGCGTAATTCAATGTAAAAGTTAAGTAAAACTAAGTCAGTATTATTAAGATGTATTTATTGCAAGCAAATAAGTTCTTCACTGATTTATTGTATAAATAACTTTAATGAAAATAAGTAACACGTTTCTATTTACAACTTTAATTTATAACTTTAAACGTCTTCTATTTAAAAACTTTTTATTTATGAGGCCAACAATTGGGAACTTATTGTGGGTATCATATGGGTATGATTCAAACTTTAATATCTCAACAATATAATTTATTTTTTCTTATTATTGTCAGACCTAATCTCACTGCTATTCATTTTAAATATTGCATGCATCCAGTTTCCAGTCTTTGCATCTGTCTGACCAAGGGCCACGCATGAACACACACAAACACACATTGAGCAAAGAGGCGATAGGGGATCAGACAGAACAAATATGCATTTGTATTCATACAAAATCCTTCCTGCAAGGTTGTGTGGAGGTGTGACCATATTTATTTGTGTATTATTTGTGTATTAGCTCAATGTATCCACTGTATAAAAAACCTGCAAAAAAAAAAAACTCTCTCACACTGCATCCACAAACCTCCTCTTTAGCCGTCCTCTACACCTTCTGCATAGCTAGCGCCAACCTCAGCATCTTTCTACCAATATATTCACAGTCTCTCCTCTGAACATGTCCAAATCACCTCAATCTGGCCTCTCTGACTTTATCTCCAAAACTTGAGCTGGCTCTCTGATGTACATCTCCAGTCATTATTTCTCAAAATTAGTCGACAGTTTTGTCACAGGATAAAAACTGAGAATGAGACAGCAGAAGAAATACATTTTTAAATAAATGTGACTTGACTTACAGATATTATGTGTTGCAGCTTAAAACATTGACATGAGAGTAAGGGTGCCTTTGAATAATGCACATCAAGCAAAATTGTAATTTGGTTTCATCGCGGCATAGTTAACTGCTGCAGTTTAAATGGCCTTCTTTCAACTGCGGCAGTGTAGAGTTTGGCCGTTTTTTACTGGGCAAAAGTTTAAATACTGTGTCGTCGTGTTTGTTGACTCACATTTAAATAGCCTCAATCAGCACTAAACTATTAGTTAAATGTTACAATGTCAGTTTCTTCACAGACTTTACTATAGGCTTTGCAGATTTTAGTGTTTGCCTATAGATTGGGTAAGATCTTTTGTTCTTTCTCCCCCCTTCTGTCTGCTGCATCGCTAATTAAACTTTAAAACAAAACCATGACAGACTAAAGGGTTAAAACAATGCTATGTAAAATTACTAGGGGCTCACAACTAACTACTTAAAATTTAATGTTGAATTTAACAGATCCCTGTTTTTTCAATCTCTGTTCCATGACCGCCATGCGTAATAGGTGGCCTGATAGGAGACTACTCATGAAAAGTGTAGAGAGTTTTTCTTTTGTACAAAGGAGCAAAATGAAGTTGCAGCATGAAGGTCAAAGTTAAGTTGCCTCACTTGACAGTTAAACATGCTGGAATATGAATGGTGCAGCAGGATGAGGATGATAAAAATATATTATCATTAGCATCCTTATTGACGGGTGAATTGATGTCAGTGTCCAGTTAGAAACCTCTACTTTTCCTAATTTGTTCCTTCCCCTGTCTGAATCTCCTCCAAGATCTTTAGAGCTCTTTATTGCTACTCCAATAACCAACATTGCTTAAGTCATTTCTGGGTGTGTAAAATCAGCTAAAATGTATGCAATGGCCTGTCTGCCTGAACTTAAATGTAAATGTAATCAGATTTTAGTAGTCAAAAACAAAACAAACAATTAAAAACCGAGGAAAGTCCCGGAAAAATCATTGTACCAATGCAGCAATTTAGATTGATGGGCCAAACATGTAAAACTATTACATGAATTCCTTTAGTGGAGATAATATATAGTTGGAAGTGCAAAATGATAATAGAGAATATACAGGTTGTAGTATTATTAATTTTAAAAGCTATAAACTTTTTTGAACAAGGTGCCATAAGGTAAGGACTTTGAGCAGAATGTACAGTCTGGGTGCATGTGGGCTGGGTAGGTCAGGAGGATAGTGCATCGAGCCGTAATCACAGATACCCATTTCGTCTAACGTAGGAAAGATGATGCTCCCAGTGGAACTGGAATGGTGGTAAAAACACCCCCACCCATTCTGCAAACACAATTGATACCCCACTTGCTCATGAAAGATTAGATTTCTCCCCCTCTACTTACATTTGTAGTCAGCAGCAGATTGCTATCTCTGCCTGTTCTCTTACTGCAAACAGCAGTAAAAGTACTTATGTGATTTAGAGCTGTTGTGGCAGATAAAGGCATATTGGAGGACTACACAGCATATCCCATATACACACACATATATATGTGTGTGTGTGTATAACACGTGTGTGTGTGTGTGATTGTGAATGGGTGTGTGTGTGTGTGTGTGTGTGTGTGTGTGTGTGTGTGTGTACACACACACACACACATTCACCCATTCACAATTACACATACACCGCTGGGGGAGCTGCTATGCAGCTGGCCAACACTCACTGGGAGCAACTTAGTTGGGGTTCAGTGTCTTACTCACTTCTACATGTGACCAGAGGAGCCGGGAATCGAACCAACAACTATGGGATTCGTGAATGACGGTTCTACCATCCTGCACCACAGTCACCCCACAATGAGGCTAGAGTTTGATTCCAGTGAGACCCAAATGTTTGTTGCTTTGGTTTAAGAAGTCATGTTATGTGAGACATGTAATAAACAACTGTAAAACCAAATTACAGTATTTTACAGTTTTTTTTATAAATCGCTTACACCTTTGCCTCATTTTCTGAAAAATACACAAAACAATCACAAAATGCAAACCCTATATATTTTTTTGGAAAAGCACATTCAAACTCTTACTTGATTACTCAAAAAAAGCTGAATAACCCATGTGTACATGGGTTACATGTAAACACAGTAAGTTTTGGTCTGCCAAACCTTTTCTTTATTTGTTGAGCTCTGGACGTATTCTGACATGTAACTATGTGTGTGTTTGTGTGTGACGTTTTACAGGCTCAGAAGAGAAGACTGGCAAGTCAAAGAAAGAGAAAATGAAGGAAAGGAGGGAAAAATGGCTCAACAGTGAGTTGACGAAAAATGTATATAGTGTTGACAAATACGAATTACAACAGTTTGTTAAGTTATGTGTACAGTACAATTAGCCACCAGTTATTGTATGGCGTTATTATTTCCACTTTTAGATTGTGTTGAGTGGCATAGGCCCGTATAAACACAATGACATAAACATGTTGCCTCTCATGTTGGTAGGTGGAACTATTTTTCCAGAAGGTTTTGTGGACCTATATGGGAATATCCCAGTATTTTTTACTTGTCCTTAAGAGACCACCACAACGGAGTCCGATAATATACAAGCAGTCTTGTGAGTACTATTATTAGCATTAAGCTAGCAAATTTCCTCTAAAGAAAGAGTAAAGGGTATCTGCTCCCTGAATATGAACTGAGACCTTGTTGAACAAGAGGTACAAGAGGAGAGCTGCTTGGGAGGTAAAGGCTCTTCCTCCCATTCTACTTTTGGACATTTATTAGAGCCAGGAATAGACTTGCACTCTGAGGGTGACATGTCCTATTGTGATCGTATGGCAATGCAACATCTTAAATTTATATTAGCTTGGTATTTAAAAAGGAGGAATTTAAATTAAATTCTCGATTTTATGGGGAGTTAGTATAAAGAAACTAGTAAACGAGAAATGTGTCTTGCCATGCTCAGTCAATATTATTTTTTTGGACGATTTATAATGCAGACTGCTTTTTAAACTTTTCTTCTCTCCATTCCATCATAAAAAATAAAATAAATATCAGCAAATGATTCAAATATGCTCATCTACCTTTATCTCCTTCATCTACCTACCTGTATCTTATGACTATTGAAAATATGTACATTTTTTTTTAATGAATTTAAAAAATTGTAAACTAAATGAATTCCGAACCAGATTAGAATTTAAATCATAAAAAATATTTGTAGAGCAGGAACAAGAATAAATGATAATATAATTTACTGTATTTTAAATATTCAAATACACACACTTAGTTGTGTACAGATGAAAACTAAATCTGAAACTAATCCCATCTGATAAATACTCACTATGTTTTACCAGTTTCTCTTATATATTTTATCACACATTATGCTCAGCTAAGTACAGAATCCTCTCTCTTTATAACACATCACAGTTCAACAACAGCATCTTCCACAATGAGCATACAGCAGCTGAATCAACTATCCTCTAAAACAATTTAAAAAGTGTTACTTTAATTAAGCATCTACAGTGCATCCAGAAAGTATTCCAACCACGTAACTTTTTCCAAATTTTGTTATGTTACAGCCTGATTTCAAAATTGATTAAATTCATTGTTTACTTCAAAGTTCTACAAACAATACCCCCTAATGACAAAGTGAAAAGTTTGTTTAAAATCTTTGCAAATGTATAAATAAAAAAACAAAAAACATGACATGTAAATAAGTATTCGCTGCCTTTGTTTAATTGAAGCACCAATTACAGCCTCAACTTTTTCCACATTTTGTTATGCTACAGCATTTTCTCCCATTCTTCTTTGTAGTACCATTTTTAGATCTCTCCAGAGATGTTCAATCAGGTCTAAGTCTGAGCTCTGTCTGGGCCACTCAATGACATTCAAAGAGTTGTTCCGTAGCCACTCCTTTGTCACTTGGCTGTGTGCGTAGGATTGTTGGAACAGGTTTTAATCAAACCTCCCAGTTCCTGCTGCTGAAAAACATACCCACAGCATGATACTGCCACCATTATGATTTACTCTAGGGATGGTATTAGCCAGGTGGTGAGCAGTGCCTGGTTTCCTCCAGACACAACCCTTGGCATTCAGGCCAAAGTGTTCAATCTTTGTTTCATTAGAGCAGAGAATTTTGTTTCTCATGGTGTAAGATTCCTTCATGTGCCTTTTACTGAGGAGTGCTTTCTTTCAGAGTGACCATCTAGTTGGAACTGTGGTACCCCATATAGATAGGTGTATGCTTTTCAAAACCATGTCCAATGAACTCAGTTGCCCACAGGTGGACTCAAATTTTAGAAACATCTCAAGGTTGATCAGTGGAATCACTATGCACCAGAGCTCAATTTTGAGTGTCATGGCAAAGGCCATGAATACTCATGTACATGTAAATAGTCTGCACTAATATAGCACTTATATAACTATTTTTACTCAACGTGCTTTACATTGCTTCTCATTCACCCATTTGCACTCCCAGTCACATACTCAAACACTGCAGGATCGGTGGACAGCCACTCTTAACTCCTGCATCACCCCGATGTGATTTTCTTCATTTTTTTATTGTGAATATATTTTTAAAGATTTCAAACAAACTTCTTTCACATTGTCATTGTTGTGAATTGTTTGTAGAATTTTTAAGAAAAAAATGTATTTCATTCTTTTTGGAATAAGTTTGTAACATAACAAAATGTGGAAAAAGCTAAACGCTGGGAATAATTCTGGATGCACTGTACATCCCTTTGATTCTCTTTCTCTCTCTGTCTCTCTCTGAGTGGTGAGATGGTGAGTGAGTCCAAGGAGTGGTGCAGCATATGCTTCATCATGAGTTAGCTCTATTTTTTTTTTTATTGCTTTGTTCAACTATTTTATAATTTTTCTTCTTACAGTTTGGTTTGTTTGTTGGGTTTAACTTTAGGGTGGAGTTTAGTCTGGTTTGGTAGCGCGGCTACGAGCTTGATCGGTCATTACGCCTGTCCTGAATTTTGGTACCGGGTTTGGGAAGCTGACATGCTGGCATGCAGTTAAAGTTGTGCCAGATTTCAGCTGCTTGGTGGATGAGGCCAGCCTGGTGGTTGGAAATGCAGTGGGTTATTACGGTGTGAAATCTGCTTCCTGAATGAACGGCTTGGTTGTTAGCTTTCTGGATATTACAACTAAAGTCTGTCAAGTTATTGAATCAGTTGTAGTCATCAAAAAAACATTTTTCCACTTGTCAGTCCAGCCAAAATATTAATCATCTCCAATGCCCCCCTTTCATTAAGAATGAATCTCTGAATAAATAGCTATTCAGATTTGGACACATAGTATTGGTCTCTCTAGGAAACTAAACATTAAAGTAAAAACACAACTTTTGAAGGATGATGTGTACATTTTTTCTCTCTTCACTACTTTCCTTGGTGCTCATGTTTTTTGTCGTTTCTCTCTACCTCATTTGTCTCCATGTGTGACTTACAATAGGCACTTTAAAGTTGCATGCAGCTAGAGATGATGTAAAAAGAACAGATTTTTTTTTACGCTAAATGAGCTTAAGAAGTTAGACATAGTTGACAAGGTTCAAGAAACACACAGTGACACTGGCAATGAAAGCCAGTGGGGAAAGGAATGAAGTGGAGATGTCATTCTGAGCCCCAAAGCCAGCTGTAGTGGAGGAGTTGGTATCATGTTTGGAAGAGTTTTAAAAAACCATACACTTGGAGTCACTCTAAAGACAAAATTTCTCTGCCAAGACTATATTATTTTTACAGTTTTAAGCAAGTTTAATTTTAGTTATAGTCAACAATGTTGGGATTTTGGTAAATGTCAGATCAAACAGCAAACAGTGAAGTTGTAGCACTACAAAGTTTGATAAATTCAACAGAACTAGAGGGCTCTTGGATTCCCTCAAATCTAAAAAATCTGCTCTGGCCAGCCTGCTTGGCATTACAGCACAGGGAGCTCTAGTTAGATCATGTTTTCTGGATGTCACACAGATAGATGCTTCGTCTCCTTTTTTTTATTTTTTATTTTTTGGTCTGGAGAGAAAAAATGGACAAAATAAGATTATTGAATAATAAGAAGAATAAGATTATTCACTCGTACGATCCGTCAATGTTTCTTCAGTCTGAGATTTTTCTGAGATTATAAAACTTGCTTGTGAATCTTTTTAAGCTGGTTTACCTGAAGTTAGTGTTGAAGCCAACATAAAACTAGGGGCTCTTCTGTCTTTGCGCGAACTGTATACTGCTCTGATGAGTCTGCAGAATGGCAGAACTCCTGGAATTTATGGGCCTTCTATTAAACTTTACAAGTCCTGATAAAGGACCTACTGGAGGTTGTTGGAGACAGCTTGGAGAGAGGGCTCCTACGTCCGAGTTGTAGGACTGCGGTCATCACTCTGTTGCCTAAAAAAGGAGACTTGCTGGAGCTTAAAAACTGGAGACCAGTCTCTCTGCTTTGCTCTGACTATAAAATCCTTCCCAAGGTGCTGGCTTTCAGACTAAGAGAGGTGATGGATTTAGTCATGCATACTGACCAGACTTACTGGTGCCTTGCAGTTTCGTAAGTGATATCGCTCTCATTCGGATGTTCTGGAGGTCTCTTGTTTATTGGCAGTAGACACTGGTCTGATTTCAATACACCAGGAAAAGGTTT
The DNA here is from genome assembly GCF_033026475.1 of Channa argus. Taxonomy (NCBI): domain Eukaryota; kingdom Metazoa; phylum Chordata; class Actinopteri; order Anabantiformes; family Channidae; genus Channa; species Channa argus. The sequence continues at coordinate 308,004 of NC_090219.1, forward strand.
TTGATTAGATTGAGCACCAATCCTTATGGCAGACTTGATCTACATTTGGTTTCAGCCCATGTTTCATAGAAAAGATCCAGGTTTTTTACTTGAGTGTTTATAAAATAAATGGAGGTCTAAGTGCTCCTTTTAGTGTTCAGAGGGGGGTCAGACGGGTGTTCTCTGTCTGGCATGCTTTTTACACTCTGGCTATTCAACCTTTACTAAGGAATGATCTGTGTAATTTTTCTTTCCCTGGATGTGATATCTCTCTTAAATAATCTGCATACACTGATGACGTAATGATCCTGGTGAACCAAAAGACAGACATTGATCTTTTAGTAAAAATGTAAATTTGTTTCGTTCAGTCTCTTCTGTTAAGGTCTTTTATTCATCTTCTGCTAAGGTTTTACTTGCTTTTATTGTGTTTACAGCTATGTACAATCATAAACTACAGTTAGTGAAATCTCAGCTCACTTTGTGCTCCCTTTTCCTTCCCCCTCTTCACCCTGTGCATGAATAAATCCACTCCTCCCTTGGTCACAGAGACAGGGCAGAGAAGAGAGATGGCACCATCAACGATATTTTTCAGATCCACTAATCTCACTCATTGTTCTTCTAAAGTTCCTGTAAATGCACCTATTTGAAGTCTGACGTCAATGAAAAAAAAACAATATAAGTAACAATGCCAGGTTTCTTTTCAGCACTTTAGCTAGGCTAACAAAGGGTCATAGCTCAGTTGAGCCTCTTTCTGCAACAATGACTTTATGATCTTCTTTACAAATAAAATTATGCAAAAGTATTTTGCATTGCAGATGTGGACTAAGTTGTTGGTACCCTTTCAAATAAAAAAGAAACCAAACCATTTCTCTGAAATAACTTAAAACTAACTAAAAGATCATTAATAAATGCAGGATGGGGATATTTTAAAATTTTACCTAATGTTTTGCTGCATAACCTTTGCTATACAATGTCCAATAGGTTCTACATTTTCTTCATGTAGCTGTATGCAGGTATTAAAGTTTAGTTATATGTTTCTGTAATTAGAACTTCTCTCCCCAACACCACCAGCACTATCATTGTCTCCAATGATTGTAATCAGGCCTGTAACTCTACCTGCCTGATGAGCCAATCAATTATTGAGTAACACAACACTTATTCTCTTCAGGCATATAATTAGGTGCTAATGGCTGGGTGACTTGATCCTGGAGAAACCCAAGACTGGTCCCACGGCTGACAGTTTTCAGGAATTAGAGGCAAATAAGAATGAAAGATAAGGTTCTATTTTTCGTTTTTCACAGATAGCAGTTTTATCAGTGTGGATCTAAAAGGCTTAGACAATTATCATAAGCTTAAAAAATATGATTGTACATGTTTTATAGCTTTTTTTTATTCAAGCAAACTTATGTGATGCTGTAGGAAATCGTATATCATAATCGCTAGTCACATTTTGTCTCTTAATAAAAATAACTAGAAAAGCATTTCCAAATAGAGAATGCACTGTGAATGTTGGAAGGATTTTACAAGCAAATCTGAAAAAAACCTGAACTTTTTTACTGTAATAGCTTAAAGTTTTGCTTTTGCAGAAATAGCTGAAATTAAATGTCACTTCCTTATACACTGATTAGGCAATCTTTAAAGCCAGTCGCCTTAAAAACGTAAAGGCAAAAAGTTCAAATACAATTATGTGACGTAGATGATTGCATCAAATATTTAAAAGTATACAAATCTTAAAGTATATAAGATATTTAAAAAGCCATATACAAGCACTAATGTCCTTTATAAGCTGAACTTTTTGAAGTTTGAACAATGTTTGTAGCTGAAAGTATGTCGAAGTAGTTAGGCAGCAAATATATATGGAAGATTGAGGTCAGAATAATACTAGAATGGGCATTTCCTACAGAATATGCGTGTGATTGCTGAAAGCCAGCCCCTGCAACTGCTGCAGTCATCGCCAAATCTGCAGCTCTGAACATTGTACAAACGACAGCACTCTAACATAACAATAAAAATAATTTGCAGTACACCCAGCGGAGCAATAGAGGCAACACTGTAATATGTGACAGCTGTCCACAAAGTTTCATCATGTTAGCATGTGTGGTTTTTGAAATACTGACCTAATTAGAAGTGACAGCAATTGAAACAATGACATTTTCAATTGCTATTCACCAACTCTCCAGCAAATGGCAGCCTGTCCAAAAGAATCAACTGTTGCCATCTTGCCCTCTCAACACTAATGAAGTTCTGAAGTAAGATGACAAAAATAAAAGCACCCACCATAGCGCCCCCAGTGGAGAAAAGATGTGAAAGTTAACACGCGTGTTTAGGGTAGTGTCCTACACATATGTGTAAAGGTTCATTCAAGTCGGCCGTTGCATTAGCTTAAAAAAAAGTATTGAAAAAGTAGAGGTATCGTGAACGGCCGCTGGGTGGCGCACGTGGTAGTACTAAAAGGCATTGTACAATAAAGAAGTGAAATAAGAAAAAAAAAACTTTTTTAGGAGTTACAAAACGAGTTATAGAACTGACCACACGGTGATGCTAGAGAGCCCATACTGTAACGTGTGAAACATTTTATCATGGGAAGCTGTAGACAAAGTTTCAACAATATCACCAGTAGTTTCCGAGATATAGCCGTGTGAGGATTGCTCTCATAGAAGGCAACGCAAAAAAAATCATAGAAATATTCATAACAATTATTGTACATCATCTGTCAGCCCACAGAGTAATAGGTCATCTCTCCTAACCGTACTTAACATATTACAGTTGGAACCATGTTTCTAGCTGTAAGTGTGTAGGAGTAGTAGCATGTCAAAAAATGTACATAAACATGCTTATAACTGACCACACGGTGGCGCAATAGAGCCCCCACTGTAACATGTGAAGTGCTTCATTATGGGACAGCTGTACACAAAGTTTCATCATGCTACCATGTGTAGTTTTTGAGATATTGCAGTTTAAACATCACTCCCATAGACTTTCCATTTAAAATAAAATCATATTAATATTCATAATAATTACAGTACATTAGCTGTCAGGACACAGGGTAATAGCACACCTCTCCCACACATGCTTAACATATTACAGTGTTTGTAGGTGTTAGCATTTAGGACTTCTAGCGTGCTGGTATTCAGCAATCATACTAAATACTGGAAACAACAATAGTGTTGCTGAAAGCAATCACACTAATTAAAAATTAGGATATCATTCACAGTAGATGATGATGATGATAATGATGATGATGATAGGGGAATGCAGTGGCTCAGTTGGTAGAGTGACCAGCCAAATGGTGCAGAATTATCGTACAACTCAATGATTTAAAAGAACTGGGCAAGCTGGCGGGACCTTCCAGCAAAGCCGCCATAGTTGGAAAAACAAGCAATATTTGAGCATTGTTTGGATAGAATGCAATGCTGCACGTGGAGGTGCTCTGGTGTTTAAACTCTGCCATGCAGCCGAGTGGTGCATCCAATGTGTTTCAGAGTTCGTCCAGACAATGTTTCTAGATTTAGAAATGGTCAAATCTTTCACCTGTGGAAAGGACAAAACTAGCTACCTTTTAAAGTTTTGACTTACCCCACACTTGAAAAATGAACAGAATTTGGCAGTCAACAATGCAGGGCCATTTGTATTGAAAAAAAAAAAAAGTAGATGTACATGTTTGAGTTTGGGAGCCTGATGGTGCCTGGTCAAATTATCTTGGATCACATTCAAAGACTGAAGATCTGCTGCACCACTTCAAAGTAAGTAAGGCCTCACCCAGTACTAAATACAGGATCTACCTTGATGAAGACAGATGGAAGAGAGAGGGTGCGATGCGTGGAGTCAAAAGAAAAGCTTTGGAGGATGAGCAGGTAGAACAAAAGAATTAAAAGGATGATGATCAACTAGCTGAGCAGACTAAAAACAATTCCAGGCCACTCATGGTTCAAATGATAACCACATCTAATATTCCAAGGAAAAGATACAGGGACAAATGCAATAAACTGAAAAATGTTGAGTCAGAATTGGACAAAAATCAGTTGTTGATTCGATCTATGTCAAAGTGTCCTTGAGCAAGACACTGAACTCCAACTTAGTTGCTCCCCATGAGTGTTGGCCAGCTGCATAGCACCTCCCCCATCGGTGTGTGAGTGCGAATAGGAGAATGAGAAGCTGTGTAAAGATCATTGAGTACCAGTAGGTAGAAAAGCGCTATATATGTGGAGACCATTTACCGTAGCATGTAACTTTCTGTATAGTTTCTGTTCCGCTTGTTTGTTGTTGTTGTTTTTTTTCCATTGACTGTTCATGGCATAAGAAATGCTAAAAATGGCATTGGCAAATGGCAAAGCATTAAATTGGATTTGCTGATTTCTGCAGAAACCTTGGTTATTTAACCTCTATATTTCTGTACAGTACATGTTGTCCGCAACACTCCATCCAGGATCTCGGCCTAAATCTGTGCTTTGTTAATGATTTATGTTAATGAGTTAATTTTTTGTTGTTGTCTTTAAGTTAATAAGTTTCTTATTTATGAAATGCCACGCTGCAGCTTATTTATTTAGCCACAGAACACGCGAGAATTTCTGAAATGTGTTATTGATGGTTATGTTGTTGAAGTTTCTATCACTCGACTGAACCTTTTTTTTTCCTAATGCATGGCTCTGATCTGCTGTAAACAAAACACTGTTTCCCTCAGTTTTCTGTTGTTATGTTGGCACAGCAGTGTTGCTGTTTGTGGACAAAAATACAGTTTGAAAGTACTATAGGTTCCAGGACCTTGGCGACCGTCATGTTCACAATGACACCTTTCCTGTCTCTTTGCAATAATAGCTTTTACTTCCTTCTAGTATATATTACTTTATTTTATTACATTACTTTACACTACATATCAAAATGCACAATTAATATGTAACTGGCGTTCTCTCTCTCTCTCTCTCTCCTATCAGAGATCAGCTCCATCAAACAGACTAAGGAGGAACAATTGGCCAAGGCCCGCAGGCAGGCCACACCTGTGGTGGGAGATCTCAGGCCATTGGTTGATGCATTGCCAGAGCTCTGTCAGCTCATGAGATCACCTACTGCTCTTTGCCACAAGAGCATGAAAAAGAAAGTGTAAGTGTCAAGGTGAATGCTCAGCAGGTATCAAATGTTGATGTGATTGTCAAATGAATTGCCCCACATTTCTCAGATTTCTTTTGTTCTTCAGAGGAGTAAATCTGAACCAACACCAGTACATACAGTGTTTTAAAATGAGCAGCTGAGATGGTCAGCAGACTTAATGATGACCTTACAGGATATTGGTGTCACTTTCTGAACTTTGCCAGGGTTTAACAATGGAGCAATTAAATGAACCCTTCCTGTGGTGCTTGTAGCTACAGTGGTTTGATAAAGTATTCCCAATGCTTAACTCTTCCTGCTTCTTTAAAATCTTTATACATTTAATAGGGGGGGTACAGAAATATTTCTGAAACATTGAAGGTCCCAGTAAGCACAGTGGCCTGCATTATCCGTAAAGGGAAGAAGCTTGGAACCACCAGGACTCTGCCTACAGCGGGCCCGCTGTTTGACCAAACTGATTGAACGAGAGAGAAGGGACTTAGTCAGAACCCGACGGTCACGCTGAAAGAGCTCCAGTGGTTCTCTTTGGAGTGAGGAAAGCTTTCCAGAAGAACAGCCACCATGCAGCACTCCACCAATGAGGGCTGTATGGTAGAGTGCCCAGACAGAAACCACTCCTCAGTAAAAGGCACATGACAGCCCACCTGATGGACCCTCCGATCACAAGAAACTAAATTCTCTACTCTGATGAAACAAAGATGGAACATGTTTGCCTGAATGCCAAGTGTTGCTTCTGAAGGAAGCCAAGCTTGGCTCACCAACTGGCCAATACCATCCCTAATGTAAATCATGGTGTTGGCAGCATCATGCTGTGGGGATGTTTTTCAGCAGCAGGAACTGGGGGACTAGTTAGGATCAAGGGAAAGATGAATGCAGCTATGTACAGAGACATTATTGATGAAAACCTGTTCTGCACTGCTCTGGACCTCATATGTTTCATTTTTCAACGGCACAAGGAGTTGCTACAGGACAAGTCTCTGAACATTCTTGAGTGGCCCAGGCAGAGCACAGACTTGAAGCCAATTGAACATCTCTGGAGATATCTGCAAAGAAGAATGGGGGGAAACTGCCCAAATATGGGTGTTTACAAGCTTGTAGCATCATACTGGAAAAGACTGTAAGGGTGTAATTGGTGCAAAAGGTGCTTCAACAAAGTATTATGCAAAGGTGGTGAATACTTATGGAAGTGTGATTACATGTTTATTTCACATTGTGATTATGTGGTTTTGTTTGTAGAACTTTGAGGAAAATGATGAATTGAATCCATTTAGATATAAGGCTGTAGCATAACAAAATTTGGAAAAGGTTTAGAGCTGGGAATACTTTGTGAATGCACTGTAGATTACTCAATATATGTTTCTCCATTAACCCTCCATTTACTTATCAGTTTTTGTCAGTTACAGTGTTACCGTGTTACAGCGGACAATTCTCACAGCATCGCCCTCTGAAAATTGCATCTGCATACATTAAACAATATGTAAACAGTGTATTTTATGTCAACTTTAATCACTATGAGCCATGACCTGCTCCTTTTAAGATCTCTTGGGGAATATATGAAACACTTTTCCCCCATTACTTTTTTTTTTTCTTTTTCTTTTTTTTCAAAACAGACAAATACTGACACAGACCATGTTAGCAGCAACAAATCTACATATTCTGGATTGCTACGAAAATGCTGCGGCAAATTATGAACAAATATAATCCAATGTAAAGCTTGTGCATTGAATCTGTTCAGAGGCTACACAAAAGTATAATTCATGCTTAAGACTAAGAGTGAGTTTTATTAATTAATTTGTGTCCTAAAACATCAAACTGCAAACTTCAAAGTTTAATCCATTCACAATTTGTAAGGAAGTCACTAAAACAACAACAAACTGAGGCAGGACCTCTATCTTCACACATCATGGTGGTCAAGGGACTATGGGAGAATAAAGAAAGTCTTAAAAAGTCTGTACCTTGGAAATTGAAAATATATTTTATTTGGCATTAATCTTTTTTAACTTATTAAATGTATTTTATTTATTTATTTATTTTATTTTAGTTCTGGTAGATCCTGAAAAATAGTGTGTCAATTTTCATTCAAATATTTAATTAAGTATTAGACTGAACTCTATTGGCCAGCATTATATTGAATTGAAATAATCTCCAAAACAACTGGATAATGACATCCCTTTCAAATATTTTAATCTCATTTATTAGTATTCAGTCCCTCAATTGAATACACCTGGATTTGTGTAGTTTATCCTAGATGTTCCTGGCAAATCCTCTTGTTCTGTTCCATCTCACTTCTAGAATAGAAGAGATCTTTTGGTGTCCCAGCGGTCAGGTAGTATACATACAGAGAAAATTAAAACAAACCGGATGCACCTAACAACAATAATGTTGAGCAACATCAAATCTGAAGTCTTTAGGAAATGACAGATTTTATGTTTGATTTTGATAAATATTCTGTGGGTACAAGCAAAATTTTCACGTCACTACAATACGTCACTTCCGTAGTTTCCAAATGGCAATCTGTTCAAACTGTGTACACGTTTTCACGGAGTTGCAAGAGACCATCAAACTTTTGGAAAACGAACTAAGCAAAAAAAATGAACTTATCTTGGGGTTTTCCAACGTTGCCACCACACAAGCGAAGCACTTTGCAGCTCTTAACACCTCGAGCTACATGGAACAGTCTCTATCCACCTGGCTGTTTGTTCAGTGACCCAGGACCCCGATGTCACGCTGCCGTGGTCTGGCCCTGTTGCTTCCACTGTAAACGTGATGCCAACCCACGGTCTTCTGGCCCTGTCGGACGACCAATGGCCTGTCCCAACACGGGCCTGCTCCTCACCACTGACACAGGAGGCCTTGATCCCGGCTAAAAGGAGACATCGGACGACACCTGCTGCAGCTAATCTTGTCAACCAATCCATTGGACCAACTTCTCCGCTCCAGATGGATAACCGTTTCACTGTTCTTGAGGAGGTGGAAAGGCCGACTTCCCCGGCGGCGGTTCCCTGTGACTCCCTGCCGAGTCTGCTGAGCCTAGTATTCCCTTAACTCTGAGCAGCAATGACTTCATGACTTTCTTTACTAATAAAATTGTACCCATTAGGGAAAAAAATTCACCAGATCCTCCCTACAAATATTACAGATAGATCTTCATGTACAACAGCTCTAGAATCCTCAATAAGGCCCAAATCCATCTTAGACTGCTTTTCACCCATAGATCTCACTGAGCTAAATTCAACTATCGCTTCCTCAAAACTAACATGTCTTTTAGACCCTGTTCCAACCAAATTGCTCAAAGATGTTCTACCTTTAATAGACAGATTTGATCAACCCATCTTTAGAAACTGGCTATGTACCAAAGGCCTATAAAGTTGCTGTAATCAAACCATTTCTTAAAAAACCTTGTCTTGATCCAGGTGATTTAGCCAACTATAGACCAATATCAAATCTCCCGCTTATTTCTAAAATCCTTGAAAAAGTAGTTGCAAAACAATTATGTGACCACCTGTACAGGAATAATTTGTATGAAGACTTTCAGTCAGGATTTAGAGTTCATCATAGTACAGAAACAGCACTGGTAAAGGCACCAATGATCTTTTTTTGGCCTCAGATAATGGACTTGTGTCCATACTCATCTTACTAGACCTTAGTGCCGCATTTGACACCATCGACCACAACATTTTATTACAGAGACTATAACATGGATTTGGGATTAAAGGAACCCCACTGCATTGGTTTAAATCTTATCTGTCAGAGAGGTTCTAACTCGTTCATGTTAATGATGAATCCTCTTTCTGCACAAAGGTTAGTTATAGAGTTCCACAGGACTCTGAGTTAGGACCAATACTTTTCAATCTGTATATGTCACCTTTAGGCAAAATTATTATGAAACATTCCATAAACTTCCACTGCTATGCAGATGATACCCAGTTCTATTTATCTGTGAAACCAGAAGATACTAACCAATTAGTCAAACTTGAAGCATGTCTAAAAGACATAAAGACCTGGATGTCCTACAATTTCCTACTTCTAAATTCAGACAAAACTGAAATTATTCTCTTTGGGCCTAAAAAGATGAGAAATATGCTGTCTAACAGTATAGTTACTTTAGATGAGGTAACTTTGGCCTCCAGTACTGTGGTGAGGAACCTTGGAGTTATTTTTGATCAGGATTTGGCGGTTAATTCACATATAAGATAAATCTCTAGAACAGCCTTCTTCGACCTACGGAACATTGCTAAAATTAGAAGCATCCTGTCTCAAAGTGATGCCGAAAAACTAGTCCATGCATTTGGTACTTCTAGGTTGGACTACTCTAATTCCCTACTCTTGAGGTGTCCTAATAACTCTCTAAAAAGCCTTCAATTAATCCAAAATGTTACTCTTACTGGTCAAGATTAATGGTCAAGCTCCATCATATTTAAATGATCTCATAGTTCTGTATCCCCCGATTAGACCACTTCAATCCCAGAATACAGGCCTACTTGTGGTTCCCAGAGTTTGCAAAAGTAGAATGGGAGGCAGAGCCTTTAGCTATCAAGCTCCTCTCCTGTGGAACCAGCTTCCAATCCAAATTTGGGGGGCAGACACATCTCTACTTTTAAGACTAGGCTTAAAACCTTCCTTTTTGATAAAGCTTATGGTTAAGACTGCTCACTCAACCTGAACTAGCTCCTACTTAAGATGCTATAGGTTTAGAGTGTTGTGGGACTCTCGCAAGTGCAATGAGCTCCCCTACTCTTTTTCTCTAAGCATTTATTTGTCACCACTGTATGCAATTAATTTTGTGTCCTACCAACCTGTATAATGTTTTGTTGTTGCTTTTTGTTGTTTTTTTCTTGTTGCTTTTGTTGCTCTTTTCTTTTCTCTCTCACTTTCCACTCACCCCAACCGGTCAAGGCAGATGGCCACCCACCCTGAGCCTGGTTCTGCTGGAGGTTTCTTCTGTTAAAGGGAGTTTTTCCTCTCCACCGTTGCCTAGGGCTTGCTCAAGGGGGATTTGTTGGGTTGCTTCTACATACTTGTGTAGTCTGGACTTTATTCTGTGAAGTGCATTGAGATGACTTTGTTGTGAATTTGCGCTATATAAATAAAGTTGAATTGAAAAGTACTCTGGTTTCCTACCACAGTTCAAAGATATGCAATTGTGGATTATTATAGACTCTAATTTGCTAGTTAGTGATAATATGAGTGTGAATGGTTGTCTGTCTCTGTACTGTATGTGGCCCTATAATAGACTGCATTTACATGGAGTTAAATAACCGTGGTACTCTGCTGGTAAATCCGGTTATATAGCAGCAAAAGACCAACCTGATTTCTTATTGTAGAGTCCTGGTGCAAAGATTTTAAGTGTATAATGATGGAAAATGCTTCTTTTTTACTTTTTTCTTTCTCTCTGCGTGTAAATGGTAAATGGTCTGCAATTATATAGCGCTTTTCTACCTATTGGCACTCAAAGCACTTTACACTGCTTCTTATTCACCCATTCACACTCACAATCACACACACACTCATACATCATCCCCCACAAAGTCCCTCTGTTAAAAAAAGGCATGTGCAAAAGAGAAATGGAGGAACATTTTGTGGACTGGTGAGAGTAAAATTTTTCTTTTTGGGTCCAAGAGCCACAGACAGTTTGTGAGACGACCCCCAAACTCTGGCCAGCCACAGTACACAGTGAAACATGGTGGTGCAAGCATCATGATATGGGCATGTTTCTCCTACTATGGTGTTGGGCTTATTTATCGCATACCAGGGATCATGGATCACTTTGCATATGTCAAAATACTTGAAGTGGTCATGTTGCCTTGTGCTGAAGAGAACATGCCCTTGAAATGGTTTTTTCAACAAGACAATGACCCCAAACACGCTAGTAAACGAGTCTTGGTCTAAGTCTTGGTTCCAAACCAACAAAATTAATGGCAGCCCAATCCCCGGACCTTAATCTAATCGAGAACTTGTGAGGTGATATCAAAAATGCTGTTCCTGAAGCAAAACCAAGAAATGTAAAGGAATTTTGGAATGTTGTTAAAGAATCATGGAGTGGAATAACAGCTGAGTCACAAGTTGGTTGACTCCATGCAACACAAATTTGAAGCAGTTTTAAAAAACTGTTGTCATACAACTAAATATTACTTTATTGATTCACAGGATTGCTAAATTCTAGAAACAAAAACGTTTGTACAAAATAGTTTTGAGTTTGTACAGTCAATGGCAGACACTGCTATTTTTTGAACACACTCCTTTCAACTAATTGCCCAATTGCACAGCCTTAAGAGCATGCATATCAAGAATGCTGCATCTTGTTTGTTTTCTGAGAATCTACTGCACCTACTGGTAACTTGTTTGCCATGTAGCAATAAAAATATACTAAAAACCTGGATTATTCTGGTTTGTCACATTGTACTGCTATTATTTTGAACAATACTATATATAAACCCACACACATTGACCAATACCTGCAATTTGACTTAGACCACCGTCTGCTACACAAACTAGGAATCATCAGGACCCATGGAGTAAAAAAATATCAACAACTCCACTGAACCCCAAAAGAAGGAAGACGGACATCTGAGGACCACTCTCAGGGTCTGTGACCCTGAACCCTAATCCTAAGTGGTCCTTTAACAAGATGGTGTCCACATCCAAAAGAACGAAGATGGAAAGAGCAGAGACTCATTCAGAAGAAAAATGAAACATACGCTACACAAGAGGTTGGCACAGCACAATACAAGCAACACCACATAATCAGCAGTGTACCTACACCTGAAGGCCAAAGGACACATTTGAGCATAACAATGTACACATTTTGGACTGGGAAGAGAAATGGTATGAGTATGAATTCTTCTCTCAACTAAGGAAGCCTTGGACACAATTGGTCTTCCATTTTCCATGCTGCCCTTTCATCTATCCCCATGAAGGTTATCATCACGTCACACATCCACCTAGGGCTAGGCCAAACCTAATGATTGCCTAGCCGATCAAGGATGTTTGGAGTTTTAACATTACATGCCTAGGTCTCCACCCTCTTCTCACCTCCCCTATTACTACTACTACTATGCCTACTCTGGAGGATATAACTGGGTCCCTACTAGCCTGGGTCCCTGATTGAATAAGTAGCAAAATGTTTCCAATCACTAAGAAAGAAGTCCATGGACATGACTCAACCTTACGGATAACCAAACCTGGATGACAGAGAACCTTCACAAACTTAACCTATACATAAGCATTTATTAGTTAATGGTATTTTAATATTAAAAGTAATAGGTGGTATTAATGTTTTGGCTAATAGCTGAATACTACACAATATCGGAGTGGCAATTCCAAAAACCTGGGATCTCTAAACAAACATGCAGATGTCTTTTATTGGTCAAAAAAGATGTCAGCAAGTAGCTCTTGTGTGTGCTGTTTTGTATTTAGAAATAAAAGTGAAAAAATCATGGCTGAAAAAGGTTGATCCTTTATCCTCAGAGGCTTTGGGACTTCTTTTAAGATGGACTAGAAAAAAGTGGGATGACCAAGGATTGAGGAGTAACCAGTTAAGGTAACTGGAATCCAACCCATGTCTCAGAGTGTTGTGCGACCATATACTTATTTTCCCTTTCCTCTCTTCTCCCTTCAGGCGAGTGAAGAACCCTGAGCCAACAGACTTCAGCCAGATGAATATGTCACAGAAGCGTAAACTCCTGTAACTGTTTCTTCTTATTTTCTACATTGTTCACATTTCTGCACAGTTAATTGGAAGTTAAATTGTCCTCTTAACAGCAATAGTTTTTTTTATTTTATTGCAGAGAAACAGAGAGGAGCTGGTTCTCTGAAGCTGTTAAGACCTTCTCCACCAAAAAGAACCATTTGGCTGAAATCAGTGAGCAACTGAGAAAGAGGATGAAGCAGGAGGAAGACTAAGAAACCAGCTAACAGCAGTGACTGCACCCTAATATTATGAAACTAAAAGGTCATTGTAAGAAAAACCTAGTCCTGCTATTTCATGCATTTTAGTTTGTGATTAATAGATGCTGCTGGCTCATTCCTGATAATCATGCAAGGAAGAGTGGCATAAAGCTAGTATATGTGAATGACTTTGACACATATCCTTTAACTTATATTACTGTTACACCTGCAATAATAAATAATATTTGTATTCAAATATTTGGTGTTGGCATATGTAGTGTAAATATACACTCACTGGCCAGTTTATTAGGTACACCTGTACACTAATGCAATCCAATACAGCAGCTCTGTCATGAATATTACCTTTACAGTGTTATAATTTCTCAATATTTAAGTTAAAACTGTCAGCCAGCTGATAATTCTCACTTTTTATAATTGGAGTTGAAGTGGTTAGTGGAGTTGTACTTTAATGCATTTAAAATAAGAGGTGGATCTAATGTTTTGGCCATCTTATTCATTTTCAAATAGGGTGGCCAAGCATTTTAACGACCTCATCTTATAATGGCCAGTGAGTGTATAGCACGCGTCTACCTTTTTTGATGACAAAAGTGCTTAGTGTCCTGTAAAAAACTGTAATGTAAGTCACAAATGAATGATTATGGTGAACTCAATCAGCAAAAGGGAGGAACACGCAGCAGAAAAGAACTACACTCAAGAGTGGACCAATAAAATTGACAAGGTTTTACATGTTATAGGTGCCTTTTAACCACTTAGCAGCTGAATTTACACAAAAGGACAAAGTAATGACTCAATGCAAATCAACCTTACAGAAGTTACATACAGGTGAATACACCATGGTCAGTAATCTAATTAGCAAGTCTCTGAGACTACTGATCTCCTTATGTGATATAAGTGCAGACCATTTACCACCATGATTTACTTTAGGGCTGGTTTTGTCAAGGTGGTGAGTGGCGTCTGGGTTCCTCCATACATAACACTTGGTATTCAGACCGACGTGTTTAATCTTTGTCTCATCAGAACAGAGAATTTAGTTTCTCATGGTCTCTCATGGAGAGTTAACAGTTATATAGCGCTTTTCTACCTATTGGCACTGAAAGCGCTTTACATTGCTTCACCCATTTGCACTCACAATAACACCAGCTGTTATGCAGCTGGCCAACACTTGCAGGGAGCAAATAAGTTGGGGTTCAGTTTCTTGCTCAAGGACACTTTGACATGTGACTGGAGGAGCCAAGGATCGAATCAACAACTGCAGGATTGGTGGACGACCTCTCTACTTTCATGCGCCACAGTTGCACCATAGTCCTTCAGGCGGGCTCTCATGTGCCTTTTACTGAGGAGTGGTTTTCATCTTGCCACTCTACCATACAGGCCTGATTGGTGAAGCACTGCAGAGATGGTTGTTCTTCTGGAAGGTTCTCTATATAGAGAAAGGCTCTTTCGAAGTGACCATTGGGTTCTTCGTCATCTCCCTGACTAAGGTCCTTCTTTCTCTATTGCTAAATTTTTGGAAGAGTCCTGGTGGTTCCAAACTTCTTCCATTTAGGGATGATGGAGGCAACTGTGCTTAAATAGACCTTCAATGCTGCAGAAATGTTTCTGTACCCTTCCCCAGATCTGTGCCTCGATACAATCTTGTCTTGGAAGTCTACACACAACTCCTTGGACTTCATGGCTTGATTTGTGCTCTGACATGCACTGTTAACTTTAAGACCTTAGGTGTATGCTTTTCGAAATTATGTCCAATTAACTGTATTTCCCATAGGTGGACTCCAGTCGAGTTGTATAAACATCTCAAGGATGATCAATGGAAATTGGATACATCAGCACTCAATTTTAAGTGTCATGGCAAAGACTGAATACTTCATGTACATGTGATTTATCTTTTGTTATTGTTGTTGTTAATTATATTTACCTTACAAAGTTTTCAAACAAACTTCTTTCACATTGTCATTTTGGGGTATTGTTTATAGAATTTTGAGCAAAGTAATTTATTTATTCTATTTTGGAATAAGGCTGTCACAACAAAATCTATAAAAAGTTAAGTGTTTGAATACCATGCACTATAACTTGGGTCATCCAACCATAATTTAAAAACCTATTGATACACAAGAAGAAAAAGAAGGCAATCATTAGGTAACTAAATTACAATACAGAGACAGCTATATCAAAATATTTCAATCGGTCAGCTGCTAAATGACTAATTATAATTGTAGTAAAATCGCCCATGAGTTTTGTGTCTTTCTACATTAACCATTTTAAAGAAAGTGCGACTCACTATTACAACGACATGGCATTTGGAAAGGAATGTATGCAGAATCTGTAGGAGAGCTGTTTCCAACACATGCTGACACTGAGCCTATTACAAGACAACTAGAATACGAACTGCCTGCATTTATCAACACAATTACAGTATGTCATCATAGAAACTAAAGTCATCGAAACCTTATGTGATTGTTTTATTTGAAGGGAAGCTTAGTAGCATTAATGATTTGGGTGTGTCAAAACTGACAATTTCAGCCATTATATATCTAAATTTAATCACTCTTACCAGTAGTGCCTAGTTTGTTTTGTGGTGGCAGACCTACTGAAGCAATACTGCTTAGATTGGCACTAATGGCCCATTCAATACTGTCAAAGCAATAAGGCACTTTCAATGTGAGTTCAATGTGGGATTATTGTTAACGTTTAAAAAAAACATGAACATTATTAAACCTACACAAATAATTTAAAACCACCAACCACATATGAAGAATTGTAAAATGTCAATATTTTGAAAACTTAATGAAATTAAAATATACTAAATGTATACCAAACATCACAGGATGTCAGACAAATGAAAATTATTTGATTCACTATAAGTCATAGTGGGAGGGTCCAAAGCTCTAATCTCTGTGCCGTCCTCTGTAATGCGCTAACTTGACCCTCACCCTGTGTTCGATAACTTTAGCACAAATAACCTCAACAACTGTCACTCACTGCCCACAGATAATTAATGTAAGCTGATCACTCACATAGAACATTAATGTTCAGTACAACCTAAAACTAAAACAGTAATAGTAACAAAAAACAAACAATCTTTATCTTTATTGTAAGAGGTATAAGTGCTTACTCCAAATATTACAGATAGATCTTCACGTATAGCAGTGCTAGAATCATTGATTAGGCCCCAATCCCTCTTAGACCCATAGATCTCTCTGAGCTAACTTCAATTATTACCTCATCTAAACCAACAACCTGTCTGCTAGACCCTATTCCAACTAAGCTGCTCAAGGAAAATTTACCTTTAATAGGTACGTTCGTAATAAGATATCATCAATCTATTTTTAGGAGCAGGCTATGTACCACAGGCCTATAAGGTAGCTGTAATTAAACCACTACTTAAAAAACCCTGTCTTGACCCAGGTGTTACAGCCAAGTATAGAGACCAGTATCTAATCTCCCCTTTATTTCTAAAATAATTGAAAAAGTAATTGCAAAACAATTATGTGACCACCTTTATAGGAATAATTTGTTTGAAGACTTTCAGTCAGGATTTAGAGTTCATCATAGTACAGAAACAGCACTGGTAAAAGTCACCAACGATCTTCTCATGGCCTCAGATAATGGACTCGTATCTATACTTGTTCTGTTAGATCTTAGTGCTGCATTTGATACCATTGATCATAACATTTTATTACAGAGACTGGAACATGAAATTGGGATTAAAGGAACTGAACTAGGTTGGTTTAAATCTTATCTATCTGATAGATTTCAATTTGTCAACAATCTCGTAGTTGTTGGTTCAATTCCAGGCTCCTCCGGTCAGATGTTGAAATGTCCTTGAGCAAGACACTGAATCCCAACTTAGTTGCTCCTGATGAGTGTTGACCAGCTGCATAGCAGCTCCCCCATTGGTGTATGAGTGTATGTATGTGATTGTGAGTGCAAATGGGTGAATAAGAAGAAGGTTTTAGTGCCAAAAGGTAGAAAAGCGCTATATAAGTGCAGTCCACTTACCATTGTCTGAGATGCTCTGCTTTGCACTTATGGCATTAGTGATTATTAAATTACAATTAAGAGGATGCTACAAAACATGCTATTTAAGCATAAATTGCTAAAATTATCTTATGGATCTTATGGATGGAACTGGATATTTGCATCACTGTCACAGTCATGTTGTGAATTTGTCAACAAGTGCCAGACATTTTTCTCCTAAAAAGATATTTTAAATTTTCACCAGCCAAGACTGAAAGCTTGAGGCAGGGGTGTTGTAGTCATTCAAAGAAATAATTTCAGTTGTTAAACCGTCTCACTTGGCAGCCTTTGCCCCTTTAAAAGTCTTAGATTTATTTAAAAACTTAGGTAGCCATATTTTGTGTTTTATTCTACCATACCTCTAAATTTAGCTCTGGTTTCATTGAGGAATCTTCACACCTTTTATCCGTTAATGTGGTACAGTATGACAGAGTTCTTAATGGTGCTGATTTTGATATATTCAATATAATGATACCCTACCCCCTCGTTTATTGCCACTGATTTCAAAAAACTCGATTCTTTTCAATTAATTGCCAGCCATACAAAACGCATACACTCAATCTTGTGCTATCGTATTGGCTCTATGTAAAGCATGTGACATTGGTTGGTTTTGTCATTTCTGAACAAAGCTGTGTTGTTCCAAAAAATAAAAAATAATTGCCTTCAGTGAGGGCACTGGAGCTGCTTTCATCAAAGTTACATAACAACATAAGATTGAATGCAGCTAGTACAATTCGTGCTAACTTTCGCTTGATCTTATTTTTTTATATTTTACTATAACTTTTTAGAGTTAACAAAATGGTCGAGTAGTTATTAAAAGGTTTTAGTAATAATAATTAATACTGATGCAAAAACTTGCATCCCTTTTGATAAATTAATTTAAAATTAGCTTTACTTAAAAAATAATTGTACTGATAAAATAATATTTGTACTAGCTGAATATGCATTAAAAAAATCTGTGTTGTACTCTCTCTGATGTTTCAAAATAAATCTAATGTTAACCCTGGAAAAGGGTAAACATTAAATTACACACAACATTGATTTTCATTGTTACTTGGTAATTGGTATTAATGGTAACTGGTCTGCGCTTTTTTACCTATTGGCACCTATTGTCATTGGCACTTAACACTCCTTCTTATTCACACATTCGCACTCACAATCACACAAACACACCAATGGGGGAGCTGCTATGCAGTTGGGGTTCAGTGTCTTGCACAAGGACACTTCGAGACGTGGATCAAACCAACAACTGCGGGATTGGTGCAGCGCTACCTTCCTGCAAAAATAAATAAATAAGAATAAATGTAATATTAATAAGAATAAATAAATTGAAAAAATATATTATTATTATTTTATTATTAATATTATTAATATGTGTAATCTCTTACAATAAACAATATCCTTATGTGTTGTTAGATTAAGTTTATGAAGAATGTCTGAGCTAATAAATTCAAATTAATGGTTCCACAAGATGGTTTGTTTCACCGATTTCAAAATGCATCAAGTACAACAACATAAATCATACTGGACAAATAATAAAATAATAATAAATAAATAAATTATAATCTGTTTTTAATTTTACAAGCAATGTCTTCAAGTGGCTGGTGATTCTGAGTAAACATAAAAGTACACGTTAATTCGCAGATCAAAGTATCTGTGCTAGGATAACAACCAATGGAAAGACTGAGTTATTACTGACTATGGAAACACACTATGTCAGCGTGTAAGCAATGTTTCAAATCAAATATTCTGCTGATATATAATGCACAATCCGGCTTACATTGTCTGCCCCCACCCTCTTCCTTGTGTCAACTTTTGGAGCAGTTAGGAAAGACCATGCCTTTTGTGCGCAGTTACTACGTGATTTTATTACCATCAACCCGCACAGCTCCGCTCTACCACAATTGTTTCTCACTAATTGTGTTCGCAGAAAGCTGAGGACGTCTGACGCTGCAGCATCACCTGCACCTTACCGGTAGACAGGCTTAAGGAGAGGCTGCCCATTACCTTATTCCGCAAGCACTCGTGAGTAGTTCGTTTTCATCGTTTGTTTTAACTGAATAGTTATACTTGAATAGTAAAGTTAGAAAAATATTCACAGATTCGAAGTTTTCCTGTTCAATAGCTCATAAGTGAAATCACAGGCAACGTCTGTTTAGTACTACTGTAAGGCAAACAACGAGCTACAACCTACAACCGTCTAAGTGCAACACTGAAAAAATACGGTAGTAAAATATTTAATATTTAACTTAACTCTAGTGTCACCAAAATTATTTTACACATCAATGATCTACTGTTGGTAATTCAACACTTAGTTTGGAAAACTGTGCTTTTGCATATTTGTGGAGAATTTATATTTAAAAAATATATAGTGTAGTGTCACCAAGATAACTTCACACATCAGTTGTCTCCTGCTGGTAATACAACAGGACTTAGTTTGGAAAGATGTGCTTTTGTGTAATTTTGGATTGTTTCTATTAGGTAAAAATATTCAATAATTTCAGTCTTATAAAGTTTAGTGTCACTAAAATCATTTTATAATTAAATGGCATCATTTTAGTATATCACAGCAGTTAGGTTGGAAACATTTGCTTTTGGAGAATTTTTATTGGGAAAAATATTCAAAAACTTAACTCTTACTTAGTGTATATCAGTGAAGGTTCTCAGTCACCCAAGTCTGGTTATTCTGAGGTTGAGTCATGTCAACTGGATTTCATTCTTCTTCGTTAAAAACGTTTCACTACTTATCCAAGCAGCTTTAAGTCTGAGAAAAATTAGCTAACAAAATTAGGCAAAAGTAAATTTTTCCATACTATGTGCTGTAGTATAACAAATAAGATGAAATTTAAGCATAAAATTATTTTGGCGACACTTAAAAATGCCAATAAAAAGCACTCACCTCCTTGAATGTTTCATCCTTTTATTGACATTATAAATCAATCTTGGCTGGCGACTTTGAGAAAAAAGTTTAAGACAAATGCCTCATTAATGTAAATTGAAAACAGGTCTCTACAAATTAATGTCAATTAAATATAAATATATAAGGTGAAATAAGTGTTTTACTTAGCAGCAATATTCATATATCAAAATGCTTAGATATGTTCTTAAAGTCTTTACCTTTACCTTGTTTGTCTATCATTTGTCTTTCTCCTTAGATAACTGTCTCTTTTAAATTTTTAGTGTTACACACAAAGTATTACTGTTTCTCAGAAGCATAGAAGCACAATAATACCAAACAATGATTTTGTTCAATCTAAAAAGATTAAATGTCAATTACAATATTGAAGATATGTGCAGTGCTAGAGGAAACACTTTGATTGAGATATCCATATAATACAATTAATTACAATTTAACAACTCCGTCCAGGCCTTTTTTGTTGCAGGTAAATCAAAAATCGAAAGCAAAGTCAGATTTTTTAATTTTTTAATTAAAATTCTGTTATTTCTTTTTAAGTTTGAAGTTATTTAAGTGAAAATTGAAATTGTATTGCCTTTTTATTGTATTTCTACTTAATGGCAATTAAAGATGGAGAGAGAGGGCATCCTTGTCTAGTTCCCTGGGGAACCGACAGCACGTGGTCCTTGGGGTGGGCTGTGGGCTTGCAAATTATGTGATAACCCTTTTAGCAAAACGTCCATATAGACTGACTGGTTCCATTAAGACAGATATTTTCTTACAAAGTAAAACACAGCTGATTGAATGGTCTCTGTGCCAGTGTAATTCAACAGCACTCTGGGGACTCATTCCGCAGAGTTGGTGCAAAGATAAAAGCTCCCAACAAGAAAGAAAAAGCAAAACACTATAAAAGGTCCAGAAACACAGACAGGGGCTTTATCAGTATATATATATATATATATATAATTTATTATTGAATGTTTTATTATTTTTTTATTATTAAATGTTTTAAATCTCTTTTAGTGTAGGTTTAATGAGTTGCAGATTCTATCTTCACTTTCTGCAAAAGGATTTCTGCACTCAACAAATAGATGTACAGTAGTTTTTGAAATAGTGCAATTTAAGATACATTAAACTCACACAATATGGATGTGTAAATTTATTGATTTAAACATTATTCTTAAAATAATAATTTTGTTTGTAATTACCAATCAGTAAAAGAAATCGTGCAGTGCAGGGAATACTTCAAACTACAGAGTACTTCAAAGCCATAAAAAGACATTTTTAAAATGAAATGTCATGTGAATGTGATCTCTGCTTAACAGTGTCTGATGTTTCAGATCATATAGTGTACATGAATTGTGTTGCTTCTTCCTGGATGTTGAAAACCTTAAACATTCCTACAAGTTCCTTCAACTGTTATTGATGTTAAGAACAAACCTTCTTACTTAAGAAGGCAGATAAATCAAACTTGTTTACTTGTTACTTGGTACTTTGTTCTGTCTTCCCACTGTGGACATGTGAAGTAAAGCTGCTCTATCCACAGACCACTCACTGTAATGTCACTTTTTCCTGACCTTTATTGTACAGGCACATATGAGTTCCAGCCTCTCAAATGTGACTATATGAGAGATTTAGTTATCTTATTATGATTATTATAAAATCTACATGATAAAATTTGTAGTTTGACATTTGAGTGAAAACAGCCATAACTGGATTGTTTGAAGCAGGGGTGAACTTTTATAGTTGTTATTGCAAAAATGTCTCCTCTCCCTGTCCCACAAATAAAGACACCATGTGTACAGAAAAAGGGGTGTTTAGTGAGACAGGTGCATGCCACCGGATAACCCAAAGGTCCTAGGTGGGCAGCCTGGGGAGGGGTGGGAAAGAATGGTCCCCAGTGATTTGACAGAGGGGTGGCTGTTCATAGCACTGTTAAAATGTGAAAGATGAAAAGATGAATAGCCTTTTTTCGTCAGTCTACACAATATATCTAGTAATGACAAAGTGAAAAAAACACATAAAAGAGATTATCTACTGTATATGACCCTCCTAAATGTATATTATTATGATTTTGATAACTGTGATTATGATTATAATCTTACTAATTATTATGCTTTTTTCACAATAAATAATCTATACATTTTGCATTACATTGTAGATTTATGCTGTTCACTTTCTGAAATGAGATTTCAAGAAAAAAAAAGTATCCTTAGGAGAAAAAAGATACTGTACTTAAAATAACTTGATTGTGAGTGAGAATGGGTGAATAAGAAGCAGTGTAAAGCGCTTTGAGTGCCAATAGGTAGAATAGCACTATATAAGTGCTGACCATTTACCATTTAAATGGTCACCTCCTTGGCAACTATTTTTTTGATTGAACACTAACTTTCTGTGTTTCCTTTAAGTCCAGTTGGAGTAACAGAGACTGCTCAGAGTGGGATAAAAAAGCAAACATGAGTGAGTTATTTTTACATAATTTTTATTTTTATATTTTTATTTAAAGTATAAGTTAAGTATTTGTTTGCTCAAACTAGTTATCTGTCTATCCGCCATGCAGGATCAGAGTTTAATCCCAGAGTCAAAGTTTATCTGCAGATCAGATTCCTTCGTAATTTTCAAGTCTGTTTTAGCATAAACCCACCTGATCCAGGATAAGCATCAGTGTATTGTGCATAACCTGTATATAAAAAAAAGTTACACTGTTCATAATTCAGTATATGGTTCTTTCTCTGGAACAAGATATGTGGTCTGTAAATAGTTTTTTTACAACAATTACATACAGTCAACATGAGATGCCAATAGTGAGTGAATCTGGTTTGTCAGTGTTCAAAGTGTGTTCAGACATTAAACATTATTAGATCTTTTATTTGTAGTTTTAATAGTGGGATACCGTGTGTACAGCTTTGCATTCAGTATAAGCAGACCACAAAGATTCTGTAGTGGTAAAAGTGTCACGGATTAGGGTATTAGGTTTTTGAGGACCCAAGTAAGGACATGGTAAGAGGAGGTTTCAAACTAAACAGGTTTATTGAAAGGAATTGGGAGTGAAACAACAGAAAATTCCTCTTTTAGGAGGACAGAAAAATACAAGCAGAAAAGACATACATACATACAGGTGAATATAGTAAACCCATCATTAGTCTGCATGTTAATTTGGCACAGTTTTTATACCGGATGCCCTTCCTGATGTAACTTTGGAACCAGCACTGCGGCTAGGGAGATGGGCTATTGGGTGTTTAGTGTCTTGCCCAAGGACACTTCAACATGTGGTTGGGAACTGTTGGGCATGAGGCTCCGACCCTAAGGTTAGTAGGCAGCCACTCTGCCAACTATGCCACTGCCACCCCCTAAAACAGAGGCAAGATAAACAATGAACACAAATAACCAAACCTCAGACCAAACAGACGACTACAAATACAGGGAACAGGTGAAAAAAAAATACAGGAATCCAAACGAGGAAAATGATCCAGGGGCTCGCTGCCTAAATGTGTTATATACATTACACATTTGTCACATTTGGCAAAATGTAATACAGTGTGTACAGAGGTGAAAGAAGTACACAAACCCGATACTCAAGTTAAAGAATTGGCCTCCTCATTCTGAGGAGCAGCCTACTGTAAAACCAGTGTTTGAAGAACATCCCAGACTTGGTACTATTTTCATGTGATAGGTCACACCATGGCTTCAGAAATATTCAACCACGTATTCAACCACATAAATTTGTTTGTTGATCATAGACATGCTACTTCTCCTGGAAGTTCCGTGAGTCATATTTTAGAATTAATCAGAGCCCTATTCAGCCCTATCAGAGCTCAAAGGAAGGACAGTAAAACTAAACACAGATCAGACCTGGACTAACTTTATTTGGGTCAAACCTGATTCTTTGGCATCTGCTTTGTCTATCATCTGACAACAATGCTTACTTTTGAGCAAAATGGTTTTGAGTAAATTGTATGTATTATGGTAGATTGCAGAAGGGTTTGGGTTGTTTGGTTAATGTTTAGTTACCAGGCCCAGTTCAAGTGTATGGGCAATGAAAAAAAACTGTAATTAAGGAACATATTGCTTGTTTACTTTGAAAGGAGAGATAAAGAATGTTGAAAGAAATTTAAAATTTAAAATTACAAGATCCTCCAACAAAGACATTTTAAGTTACTCTTTATGGCCACTTCAGGTTCATGCAGCACAGATGTTAAGGAAAATCGAAACTTGGACCATCTCTTCTCTAAAGTAGGCGTTGCAGGTGATGCTGCTCAGCTACCCAACAGGAGCACTGGGGACTGGAGGAAACGTCCCTTAGAAGAAGAAAATATTAAGCATACTCATTCCATGTACAGGCCTAAGAAACATAAGAAAGTCCCTAGGCTACTTCTGCCCAAGAATGCTCTTATGCACTTGAATGAGATCAAGCCAGGGCTGTAGTACAAACTGCTTTCTCAGACAGGGCCAATTCATGCCCCTGTCTTTGTGATGACTGTGGAGGTTAATGGACAATTCTTTGAGGGTTCAGGTCCTACCAAAAAGAAAGCTAAGGTGAGTGCAGCAGAGAAGGCCCTGCACACCTTAGTTCAGCTCCCTAATGCATCTGAAGTCCACATGGCCATTGGCCGAAGTCTGTCTGTTCACACAGACTTCACGTCAGACCAGGCTGATTTTACAAATGTACTCTTCAATGCCTTTGAAACAACTACTCCTCTAGATGACTCCTTTTACCTTGCTTCTAACAGTAATGGATTTTTAAACTCACTCAACACAGAATACCCATTACTTCCATCCCTTGTCAGAAACCTGTCTCGGGCCTCATTACCTCCTGCCCCCTCGATTTTTATTTCCCCAACATATGAAAAGAGCCCTATAATGATCCTGAACGAGTTGCGTCCAGGTCTCAAATATGACTTTGTGTCGGAGAAAGGTGACAGCCATGCCAAGAACTTTGTGATGTCCATTAGTGTAGATGGTCAGAGTTTCCAGGGCTCTGGGAGGAACAAAAAGCTGGCCAAAACCCGGGCTGCCCAGGCTGCTTTGTCTGGTCTGTTTAAGATAAAGCTGGATCAGGCTCCATCACAGCTTCCTATACCCAAGGAGGGAGTGCAGCTTCACCTGCCACAGGTAAGCATGGAGGTAAAGGACTCCTGAACAGCTTCATTATGTCACTGTCCAATATGCATTTTCTCTTTAAAGTAAGTCCAAAGTGTTAAAAATAGCTATTTACAATATGCAACTTCAGATGGTTCGACCCTATGACTCAAAGTCAGTATACACTGGTCCACACAACCCTCAAGGAGTACCACAAGGTGAATATATAGGGCAAAGCATAATCATGACACCACATCATGCTGGTTTGGGGAACAACTACAAAGCCAACACAATTGTTGCCTTCTTTTTTTCAGGAAATGGGAACACTTGCTCTGATACCAATTTGCTTTGATGTTTTCTTCTTTACTTAGATTTTTGCTTGCCTTGTACCTAACTTGTAAGTCGCTTTGGATAAAAGTATCTGGCCAATTACTAATTGTAAATGTGAATGTTTGCAAAATATTTTAACACCGGCAAACATTATAAATATAATATAAATATAAAAAATATAATAAATTATAAATAGGTAATATTTTCCTTTAACATTGTAAATATAATATATTATAAATATATTACATATTATAATATATTATACATATAAAAAATATAATGCATTATAAATATAATGTAATATTTTCCTTTATTAATGATGATATAATATAGTAGTCATGAATGATATATGATTTTAGCATTACTGAGTATAAGCACTAGAATTAGATCTAATGTAAAAAACACAATTACATAACACAAGTACAGGTATCAAAATTTGTCTGAAAGAGGCAGTGGCTTATTAATAATTAAGATGGCTTTAGGAAATACAAGTTTATTACATCAAGAATGTCTTTCTACAATAACTAATCCCTGCATGTAATCCCTGCTGCTATTTTAATAACCATCACTATGACTGCTATTCAAACACTGCTGAATGAATAGCCTTTTCCAGCCATTAAGCTTTCCTTCCAGAGCAATTCAATTCAATTCAACTTTATTTATATAGCAGCAGACAATACAAGTATGTAGAGGCAAGACAACAAATCCCCCTCGAGCAAGCCTTAGGCAACAGTGGAGAGGAAAAACTCCCTTTAGCAGAAGAAACCTCCAGCAGGCTCAGGGTGGGAGGTCATCTTCCTTGACCAGTTGGGGTAAGTGGAAAGTGTAGAGAGAAAAAAAAAGAGCAATAAAAAGCAACAAGAAAACATTGTCCAGTTTGGTATGACCAGTAGCTGCACACTGGAAACACCCAGCTCTAAAGCCGGGAACACCCGCAGAAAGGGACAGAGAGAGGGAGACAGAGAAGGAGACAGAGAGGGAAAGAGAAGACATAAAGCTAATAGCATGTGACAAATAAATGTATAGAGAGAAAAGAGAGGAGAGGAGCTTATTACACTTGGGGGAGGGTCCCCAAACAGTCAAAACTCATAGCATCTTAACTAGGATCTAGTTCAGGTTGACTGAGCAGCTTTAACTATAAGCCTTTTAAAAAAGAAAGGCTTTAAGTCTAGTCTCAAAAATAGAGAGGGTGTCTGCACCCCGAATCTGGATTGCAAGACACTTTACTATTCACTGTAAATATTCACTGTAGCATCTTGTTCATATATATATATATATATATATATATATATATATATATATATATATATATATATATATATATAACATTCGGTTTTATGTTTAATTTTTATTGTTTTTTACATATTGATTTTGATTTCCACCTCAGATCCTGCCAGATGCCATATCTTGTCTTGTCATTAGCAAGTTCAGTGACCTGACAGACAACTTCATGTCTCCACATGCTCAAGGGAAAGTCTTGGCAGGTGTCGTCATGACAACAGGTATTTTTGTCCATTTTACTTCAGACTGTCCAGTTGTGCAAAAAGGTAATGACCTTCATTTCTACATAAATATGGCCTAAGGCATGATCAGATAGATCTACCTTCGGAAATTCTGGGAACCACAAGTAGGCCTGGATTCTGAGATTGAAGTGCTCTACTGTGTTGATATGGGATTATGAGCTCTTTTATATATGATGGAGCTGAACATTTAGAGCTTATATGTAAGAAGCAGGGTTTTACATTCTATTCAGACAGCACTCTTGCTGCAGCATTTTGGATTAATTGCATGCTTTTTATAGAGTTACTGGAGTATCCCAAAAGTAGGAAATTACAGTGTTCCAACCTTGAAGTAATAAGTGCATGGACTAGTTTTCGGCATCACTTTGAGACAGGATGCTCTTAATTTTGGCAATGTTCCTTAGGTAGAAAAAGGCTGTTCAAGAGATTTGTTTTATATGTGAGGTAAAGGACAAATCCTGCTAAAAAATAACTCCAAGGTTCCTGGAACTAGTAGTGAAGGCCAGAGTTATGCCATCTAGAGTAACGATATGCTCGGAAAGCATATTTCTGGGATTTTTAGGCCCAAATAATATGACTTTATATAATATCAGTTTAGTTTTGTCTGAGTTTAGTAAGAAATTGTGGGACATCCAGGCCTTTACGACTTGAAGGCATGCTTGAAGCTTGATTAACTGATTTTTTTCATCTGGATCAATAGATAGATATAGCTGGGTATCATCTGCATAGCAATGGAAATTTATTGAATGTTTTCTAATAATATTGCCTAAAGGAGAAATATATAAAGTAAAAAGAATTGGTCCTAACACAGAGCCTTGTGGAACTCCATATATATAACCTTTGTGTTCATGGATGGATGAAGGATTCATCATTAACATGAACATATTGAAATGAATCAGATAGATAAGATTTAAACCAATCTAGTGCAGTTCATTTAATCCCTATTTCACGTTCCAGTCTCTGTAATAAAATTGTATCAATTGTATTGAGTGTAGTGTAAGTGTAGAGACGAGTCCATTATCTGAGGCCAAGAGAAGACTGTTGGTGATTTATACCATTGCTGTTTCTGTACTATGATGAACTCTAAATTCTGACTGAGAGTCTTCAATCAAATTATTCCTGTATAGGTGGTCGCATAATTGCTTTGCAACTACTTTTTCAAGGATTTTAAAAATAAAGGGAAGATTAGATGGTCTATAATTGGCTAAAAACCTGGGTCAAGCAGGGTTTTTTAAGTAGTGGTTAAGTTGTTCTTGTTTTTTTTCTATTAATGATGAATAATATGTTGTTCTGGCATCACAGAGAGCTTTTTTGTATATTTTAAAACGCTTTTTCCAGGCTAAATGAGATTATTCTAAATTTCTGGATCACCACTTCCTTTCTAACTTTTGTGTTGCCTGTTTTACGTTGTGAGTTTTTGAACTATACCATGGAGATCGCGTGTTTTGGTTTACTACCTTCATTTTAGAGGGGCAACACCATCGAGTATATTTCGTAGTGAGGCTGCAGAATTATCAACAAGATAGTCAACTTGTACAGGAGTAACATTAAGGTGGCTAACCCCCATTGGATCGACATATGGTGAAGCAAAGGATGAAAGAATGGTTTCTTTAAATTTGTTTACAACATTTTCACTTAAGCACCTGCTGTAGTGGAATTTTTTCTAACTGTTGTATAGTCCATTATTGTAAATTCAAATGTAATTAGAAACTGGTCAGACAGAATAGAATTACGAGGAAATACTGTTAAATTATCAGTTTCAATGCCATATGTAAGGACAAGGTCTAGGGTGTGACTAAAAGAGTGAGTGGGTTTATTTACATTTTGGGAAAAAACAATTGAATCCATGAATGAATGAATGAATTAAATGCAGTGTTGAAGCAGCTACTTTCAGCATCTACGTGAATGTCACCCACTATGA
This sequence comes from Channa argus, assembly GCF_033026475.1. NCBI lineage: Eukaryota > Metazoa > Chordata > Actinopteri > Anabantiformes > Channidae > Channa > Channa argus. Next base: position 336,757 of record NC_090219.1, read on the forward strand.
GGACTTTATCTGTCGAATAAATCGGATAGAAAATCTGAAAATTCAATCAAAAACTCTGAATAAGGGACTGGAGAATGGTACACAATAACAAGTAGAAGTGGTTGTGAGTTATCCAGTTTGGGTGTGAAAGGCTAAGAGTTAGGCTCTCAGTTAGAACTATGTTTAGGTCTTGGGTTTATTGGTAAGCTAGAGTGGAAGATTGCAGCTACTCATCCACCTTGGCCTGTGTTTCTTGGAACATGATAATTAATATGACTTGGGGGGGTCCTTTTAGACTGACATATTGTTACTGCTGCAACCAAGTTTCAGTAAGACAAAATAAATCGAGTAGTTGATCGCTTATTAAGTCATTTACTAACAGAGATTTAGAAGAGAGATCTGATATTTAATAAGTAGTCTTAACTTTTATTAAGGGTCTAATTTTTGTAGAAATTGATTGTGTAGCAGGGACTAAAGAGTTTAGTATTTAGTGGTGAATTGTTTGGAAAAGTGAGTAAATAACTTACATTTCATATCATGTTAAACACACATTGCTTGGTTAGAGTTAGGGTTAGTAAAATGTCTTTTCTTGTTTTCTATGACTAACAAACTGAAGTAAACAGAACTTTCTCACTTTTTAATCACAAAATAATTAACTTTGATATGTTTGCTGACCTAAGGTCAGCAAAAGTTACAACTTTATCCCTCTATATGATACCATTGTACATTATTTTTCATACTAGTTAGATTAAAAAAGTGAAAACAAAAACTGTTTTTTTAGTATTCTATGTGCCTATATGTATACATAGCAAGCTGTGATGTACTGCTGGCCAACATTCATGTCCTGCTCTGCTGATCTGACTAGCATAACATTTATAAGCATCTGTGGCTGATGGTTGGTGCATCATTGGTGTTCATACTTTGTTATCCAGGTAAAGATGTAAAAGAGGCTCAGGTCATCTGTTTGTCTTCGGGTACTAAGTGTATTAATGGCGAATATATAAGCGACAGAGGGTTGGCCCTTAATGACTGCCATGCTGAGATTATAGCTCGCAGGTCCCTCATCAGGTATCTGTACTCCCAGCTGGAACATTTCCTCAGGTGAGTCATACTTTCACACAGAGTTGCATCGGTTCATCATTTTATCTGTTTTTAACATATATCCTGTATCTTTAATATATATTTTTACCCACAACCCCCCTTGTCCTCAAGGTTTCTAATGCTAGCTAAAGATCCTTAATACATTTGAAAGATGATCCACCTGGCAACATATACTTTATAGTGTCATGAATCTGACACTTTGATCTGACTCTACTCACCTTCACCTTTTGGCCTTCCATGCACCAATCTACTCACTTATACACCCTACACTTTGTCAATTTGCAGACCTGAACTCCCCCTGTCTCTCTCTCTATTTCCTTCAATGTCTGCCCTTCACTCTCGTTTCTTCTCTCGCCCTGTTTTCCCCATCCCTGCTTCCTGTTTTCCAGCTTTTATTTTGTAGTCTGTCTGTTCCACTTCCTTTCTAGTCATTTCAGCTACTTTACCACTCATCATCAGCCCTGATTGTTTTCATGTGTTCCCTTGCCTATTCAAACTTGGCTTTCCCCACAGTCCCCTGTCAGATCGTCTCACAATCTCAATACTACTGGATGCTTTGTTTTCCTGCTTGAATTATGGTCTTCCCTAGTTCTAACTGATTTCTCCTTTTGGAATCTCATTTTTTAGTCTGAGGTTTTGTCTGTGTATCCCTGCTTATCCACCTCTGTATTTGATCAATATATGGTGCGGTCCTAAGTTGCTTACTTAGGTATTCAAATGCATGCTCTTTAGTTAATCCCTGCTGTCAGTTTCTGACCAACCTCTAGATGTTCTTAATTAACCATTTAAGATCAGTCCGGTGGTTTGTTTTTCTGTTGTCCCTGGCACTGTTGTTATTAGCTTCCCCTGATTTAGTTCATGCAGTCAGGCATTTTCTTGTTCACGTTCAGCTTCCCTAGTTTTTCCCCACTCCTGTAATTAGGTTTGCTTTCTATTCCTTAGGTTCCGCAGCCATGTATTGTGTTCTTTAGCTTTAACGCTTAGGCCCCTTTTCACTCTTTTTGTTTAGTTGCTTGCTTGTTCATACAATCTGATTCACTTTTTTAAGCTCATTTATTTTGTTTTATTATGGTACTTTTAAGACGACCCAGTTGGAAGAGCTGGTTTAAATATCAGGAGAGAAGAACATTTATAAATCAGAGACCTGCTCTTGCTACTTTTTAAAAGTTAAAAATAAAAAGCCACTGAAAATGTCTGAATAAAGCCATATTCTATTCTATACAGTTTCAGGCATTTTGATATCCAGTTTTAATAACTCTTAATTTGAGAATTTCATCATGATAATTCATGATATTATGATAATTTTGCTTTTGGATTTTTAGTAACAATGATGAGGGGCATCAGAAATCCATCTTCAGTAGGTTTGAAAATGGACGTGGCTTGAGGCTGAAAGAGAATGTCCAGTTCCACCTCTATATCAGCACATCACCATGTGGAGATGCCCGCATCTTCTCGCCTCATGAAGCTGCAGTGGAGGGTGAGTGGGTGACAAAGAAAATAATGTTGTACATGTTAATTATTAGCTGTAGTTGAGATTGACTAAGCTAACATTAGCAAGGAGTTCTCCAGACCTAAAAGAAGATATCATCTATTATTTTGAATGATTAAAAATGAAACGCCACAAAATAAGTTGTTTCAGCACTTTCACATTCACAAGGGATATTCTTCTTTCTTTTAGAATACAGTATCTTTGTAACATCTGAAAGGTCTGATCTGTTTCAGATCAGGGGGACAGACACCCAAACAGAAAAGCCCGTGGGCAGCTCCGCACTAAAATTGAGTCTGGTGAAGGAACTATACCAGTGCCCTCTAGTGACACCATTCAGACTTGGGATGGAGTTCTTCAGGGTGAGAGGCTGCTCACCATGTCCTGCAGTGACAAGATTGCAAGGTTTGTGTTTTTTCTTAGAGCTAAAAATAACTTGCTTATAAATATTACTTCTTCTTATGAGACTAAAAACTTCATGGAATACAGTGCTATACACACCACCATGGCTCCAGTATTTAAATACAAAAGATTATATTATGGTAATTCTTGGGCTATTATAACTAGTTATTTTGTAACTATTATATAGTCTGATATTGTTAAATGGCATCTGAAAATAGAAGTCAGAAGATTTGACTAAGAATAAAACTAGATAATTATATTAACATGCTTTTAACTTGGAAAGGAGATAAAACTTCTGGTGCTAATTCCAGCATAGATCAATAATAATACCAGCAAGTTTCGGTGTTTGTTTACTGTGAAAATAGAAGCTAGGCAGAGGAGTTATGTGTTTTTAAGTATTTTTATGATTTAAGTAATTTTGTAGATGTCTGTGAGAGGGAGGAGTGGATCTAGTTCAGGTTGACTGAGCAGCTTTAACCAAAAGCTTTTTAAAAAAAGGAAGGCTTTAAGCCTAGTCTTAAAAATAGAGAGGGTGTCTGCACCCCGAATCTGGATTGCAAGACACTTTACTATTACAGAGAGATTTGCTCTGCACATGGCACTGCACAGTCTTTGGTTGGAGTGGGATGATGTAGGTACATCTATACAGTCTAGTGAAATCCATTACAGCAGTTCTGCCATGAATTCTACTTTTATGATGTTATAATTTCTCAGTTTTTAAGTTGAAACTGTAAGAAAGGTGATAATTCTTTATTGATTTATTATTGAGGTCATAGTGGGTAGTGTAGTTATACTGGAGTGCATTATAAGAAGAGGTGGTTCTAATTTTTTGGCAACCCCATCCATTAGTGCTGCCTAGCGTGTGTAATCTGTGTGTAATTTTCATGGTGTCCTCATGGTTGTGTGGGTTTCCTACAGGTATTCCAGTTTCCAACATTCCAAAGACATGCATGTTAGGTTAACTGGTGACTTTAAGCTATCCTGCCTGAGATACACTGGGGACCTGTCCAGGATGTTCCTTGACCCCTGCAACCATTTAATGGGATAAGGAGTTAAGATAATGGTTGGATTGGGGGGTGGGTGGATTAACTAATGGGTGAATGGATGGATACTTAAAATTTTATTCTGTTTTCATTAGGTGGAATGTGGTTGGTTTTCAAGGCTCGCTATTGAGCTACTTCACTGAGCCACTTTACTTCTCCAGTATTATCCTGGGCAGCCTGTATCATGCAGACCATCTCTCCAGAGCCATGTACCAGAGGATAACTGAGATTAAGGAACTGCCACAATCCTTCCGCTTGAACAGACCACTGCTTAGCGGTGAGAGAAATACCCCAACTGGTACCACTATTCCATACTAAGCCAATGTGACATCAGGTATACAAGGGCATCTGTAGGCCCTTCAGTCCAAAAGGAACATTGTCACTCTTCGTGGCTATTCTTTAAAGAGAGTTGGGTAAATTCTGTCCAGAAAATGAACAGGAGGCAATTATTGCATGCAATTATTTACAATCATTAATAATTTAGAGGTGGTAGTCTCTTCTTCCTTATCTACTTAAAAATGGCATTGTGTTCATACCAATTTTTGGACAGAATACAGGCAGGGCTTGACTTTCTGATTTTTTTCAACCAGCTAAACTGAGATGCGGCACATTGCATTCACAAAAGAAAAAAAAATTAGAACTTATCTTGTAATTACGAGAAACAAATATTGTAAATACGAATTACAAAGCTACGGATCCTGTAATTACGACAATTTGAAAAACTAAAACCGCCAAATTATCTATCGATAGTTCTGTTTTACTATAGAGATTTGGAAGTATTGAAAACTATCACTACTGTGAACTACTGTGATACTGAAGACATCCAGCAAAAGATGTGGGCTACATAGACAATTAGAAACAATTTTGGGGAAAACAGGCTGATTTGGAGAGATGGCATCCATCCTAGTTCAGATGGTGCAGCTTTATTATCAAGAAATATGGCTGATTTTATTAGACAACCAAAAGAATGCAGATATCCAGTCCTACACGCCAGTGTCCTTACAACCGTCACCCCCCCAATACTCTCACATACCTATAGAGACTGTGTCTGTTCCTGACCAACTAAATTACATAAACCAAAAATGACCGTAAGAGGAGTTAATCATGATAACCTAATAAAAGTTAAGACTACTCCTCTTAGAGAACTACTACTCTCCTTTCGGCTTATCCCATGAGTTCAGGGTCGCCACAGCGGATCATTGTCCGCATGTTGATTTGGCACAGTTTTTACACCGGATGCCCTTCCTGACGCAACCCTCCCCAATTTTCTACCAGGCTTTCTACCTGCATTGCTGGGGAGGGGATCAAGCTGTTAGGGGTTCAGTGTCTTGCCCAAGGACACTTCGACATATAGCCAGTGCCGGGGATCGAACCACTCACCCTGTGGTCCGTAAGCAACTGCCTTTACCAACTGAGCTATAGCCGCCCCTCACTATTATATATATATATAGCTATATATAGCTATTAGAGAAAGAATTTACCAGATCCCCCATTTGTTCATGTTAATGATGAATCCTCATGCGCACAAAGGTTAGTTATGGAGTTCCACAAGGCTCTGTGCTAGGACCAATACTTTTTTATATATGTCTCCTTCAGGCAACAAAACACTCCATAAATGGAACCATCTCCATCTATGGAACCATGTGCAAAGAAAAAACAGTTAATCAAGCTTCAAGGATGCCTCCAAGACATAAAGGCCTGAATGTCCCAGAATTTTTTACTTCTAAACTCAGACAAAACTGAAGTCATAGTATTTGGGCCCAAAAATCTCAGAAATATAATGTCCAACCATATTGTTACTCTAGATCAGGGGTGCCCACACTTTTTGGGCTTGTGAGCTACTTATAAATTAACCAAGTCAAAATGATCTACCTACTATAAAAATACAAAACATGTATTTATTTATTAATATTCTATATTGAGAATTCTTTATATGCACAATATATGTTGGTGTAGCTATCATAACTAGGTGAAACCATATTGCACAATACAACACTGTACATTTTTTGTCATTACCTTACTCTGATGACTTGCACTGAATAGAATCAGCCAGACATGTATAGACGGGTGGCTATCTCACTAGCTTGCTAGAGTTTTGCAGCACTTGGTGCCGTTGAGCCATGTGTCAGAAAAAATCAGATTTCAGATTGGCTGCCCTGTACATCAATCAACTTACAAAATACATAGTGGGGACGGATGATTGGCTGATGTCTACTTTGTTAATTCCATGCGATCTACCTGCACTACTTTTGCGATCGACTGGTAGATCGTGATCAACGTATTGGGCACCCCTGCTCTAGGTAGCATAGTTCTGGCCTCCAGTACTACTGCAAGGAACCTTGGAGTTTTTTTGGACCAGGATTTGTCCTTTACCTCACATATAAAACAAATCTCTAGAACAGCCTTCTTCCACCTACAGAACATTGCCAAAATTAGGAGCATCCTGTCTCAAAGTCCTGTGGAAAAAATAAAAATGAAAAACTGCATTTTTTACTTCTAGGTTGGACTACTGTAATTCCCTACTTTCAGGATGCCCCAGTAACTCCCTAAAGAGCCTGCAATTAATCTAAAATGCTTCATCAAGAGTGCTGACTGGAACTAGCAAGAGAGATCATATTTCACCTTCACTAGCTTCTCTCCATTGTCTTCCCATATTATCTAGAATAGAATTTAAAACCCTGCTTCTTACATATAAAGCTCTGAATGGTCAGGCTCCATCATATATAGAAGACCTCATAGCACCATATCATCCCAATAGACCACTTCGCTCTCAGAATGCAGGCCTACTTGTGGTTCCCAGAATTTCCAAAGGTAGAATGGGAGGTAGAGCCTTTAGCTATCAAGCTCCTCTCCTGTGGAACCAGCTACCAGTTCAGATTTGGGAAGCAGACACCCTCTCTACTTTTAAGTCTAGGCCTAAAACCTTCCTCTTTGATAAAGCGTATAGTTTATATAGTTATAGTTATCCTGCTATAGGCTTAGACTGCGGGGTGACCACCCCCTGATGCACTGAGGTCATTTCATCCTCTTGACCCTCTCTCCTCTCCTCTCACCCCACAATTGTCACCACTGTATGACATTAACCCTGTGTGTTTTCTCCCGTAGTTGTCTTTCTACTTCTCTGTCTCCCTATCTCTGTCTCTTTCTTGCAGGTGTCCCCAGCTTTGAAGCTGTGTGTTTTCCAGTCTGCTGCTATTGGTCCTACCAAGCTGGACGATGTTATGTTGTTGCTTTTGTTTCTCTTTTCTTTTCTTTCTTCACCTTCTACTCACCCCAACCAGTCAAGGCAGATAGCCGCCCACCCTGAGCCTGGTTCTGCTGGAGGTTTCTTCAGTTAAAGGGAGTTTTTCCTCTCCACTGTTGACTAGGGCCTCCTCCAGGGGAAATTGTTGGGTTCTCTCTATACATCTTTATACTCTTGACTTTATTCTGTAAAGTGCCTTGAGATGACGTTGTTGTGAATTGTTGCTATAGTTATAAAGTTGAATTGAATTGAGTTGAATTGAATCCTAAGGTTCTGGAACGTTTTCATATTTTACGTTTTCCTGCCTGATAAATCCCTTATCTCATAATTACAAGTTATGTTTCATGTAATTACGAGATCTGTAGTTCTGTAAATCGTATTCATGAGATAAGTTTTTTCCTTGGTGAATGCATTTTGCCGCTGTAGTTTTCCTAGCCCAAAAGCCAAACTAACTTATTTAAAAAAGAAAATGTAGCTATATTAAATGTAAATTAAATTAATAAGGATTTAGGCAATTATTATATTTAATTAACATACAAAATATAAAATTAAGAGTTAATGACATATATTCTCTCTCTCTTTCTCTCTCTCTCTATATAAACAAACTTATATATAAACAAACTTCACAGTGTTTGTATATATACAAACTTCACAGTATTTGAAAATAAAAGTTAGGGCAACTGTGGCTCAGCTGGTAGAAGGGATTGTTGGAAACAAGTGTTATTTCTGTGACAAAGGAATTTTAATTTTGAATTAATTGCTGAATTTGTCTTCAAATGTAAGCTTTAGTATTAAGGTAAAAATACAGTTTAATTAAAAGATTCAGTGGTATATCTGTTTTTGATTATGAAGGAAGAAATACAGCAGTGTTATACTAATTTTCCCCATGTTTCCATGTTTAAAGGAATCAGTAATTCAGAAGCTCGTAAACCAGGAAAAGCGCCAAACTACAGCGTGAACTGGACATTTGGGGATCCAGGCCTGGAGGTGATCAATGCAACCACAGGAAAAGACCATCTGGGTCGACCCTCCAGACTCTGTAAACATGCCTTCTATGGTCAGTGGATGCACCTGCAAGCCAAGGTAACGCCTTCTGACACACAATATACTGTACAATACTGCTGCCAACTGCAAAATTGAAAGTTCCATAAGTATTCACCACCTTTGCTTAATACTTTGTTAAAGCACCTTTAGCACCAATTGCCAATTACTTTAATCTTTTTGAGTATGATGCTACAAGCTTGGCCGACCTATTTTGGACAGTCTCTCCCATTCTTCTTTTGCAGTACCTCTCAACCTCTCAAGGGTTCTTGTCCTGTTGAAACATGAACTGTCGCCTCTGGTACAGGTTTTCATCAAATGCAGTTATATAGCACTTTTCTACCTATTGGAACTCAAAGCGCGTTACACTGCTTCTCATTCCCCCATTTACACTCACAATCACACACACACTCACATAGCAATGGTGGAGCTGCTATGCATCTGGCAAATGCTCACCGGGAGCAACTAAGTTGGGGTTCAGTGTCTTGCTCAAGGACACTTTGACTTGTCACCGGTGGAGCCGGGGATTGATTGGGGGGTTGGTTGATGACCGGTCTACCACCTGCACTACAGTCAAGAAGGCTTCTGTGGCCTTCTGTGCGGCCGCAGAAGCTTGAATCAAGGATGTCTCTGTACATTGCTGCATTCATCTTTCCCTCGATGCTGACTAGTGATTCTGCCACCACCATGCTTTACTTTAGGGGTGGTTTTGGCCATGGGATGAGTGGTGCCTGGTTTTCTCTAGACACAACACTTGGAATTGAGGCCAAAATCTTAGCTGTGTGCTTAGTCCTGTCGAAACATGATTCGTAGCCTCAGCCTGAGGTCCAGAGCCCTCTGGAACAGGTTTTTTATCAAGGATGTCTCTATACTTATCCCTTGATCGCTCATTTTACCTGGCTGTCCAGCTCTAGGAAGAGTCCTGTTGGTTCCAAACTTCTTCCGTTTACGAATGGTGGAGGCCACTGTACTGATTGGGACCTTCACTGCTGCAGAAATGTGTCTGTAAATATCTGTACCTTTCCCCAGATCTGTACCTCAACACAATGGTCTACAGACAATTCCTTGGACTTCATTGCGTGGTTTGTCCTCTGAAATGCTCTGTTAAATGCTGGACCTTATATAGACAGGCATATGCTTTTTAAATCATATCCAATGAACTGAATTTCCCACTGGTGGACTCCAGTCGAGTTGTAGAAACATCTCAAGGGTGATCAGTGGAAACAGGATGCACCAAAGCTCAATTTTGAGTGTCATGGCAAAGGCCATTAATACATGTAAATTTTTTATGATTTTAATAAATTTGCAAAGATTTCAAACAAACTTCTTTCACATTGTCATAATGGAATATTGTTTGTTGACTTTTGAAGAAAATAATAAATTTGATCCATTTTGGAATAAGACTGTAACATAACAAAATGTTAAGCGCTGGGAATGCTTTCTGGATGGACTGTATGTGCTACTTCTTTGGACCTGGAAAATGTCTGTTTTTGTATTCAAGTATGCTACAAAAGCTCAAGTTTTTAGATTATGCAATTGTTCCTATGTAATGACTTACAATGGAAGTTAAGCAGCCTGTTCTCAGCTTCAGATAAGAAATGCAGAAGAGTGAAAAAAGTCTATTGTCCTAGTTGATGCCAGCTCACCTATTGGCATGTAAGGGATTGTGAGTGTGAAAAAGAAGCTATGTCAAGTGCTTTGGTCAAATTTATGTCAATGTGTGCCCACTATCCTAATTATAATTGGAAGTTTATGTTTATGCATCTACCCAATGTCAACATTCTGGTATTAACTAAAGGCCCCTCCCCTATCTGTTCTGTAGCTCTCCTCCATCATGAAGATCAGAACAGTAAGGCCCAGGAGCTACCATGAAGCCAAGCAAGCAGCAGTTGAGTACCAGTCCGCTAAGCAAGCCCTCTTCAAAGCCTTCAACAAAACTGGACTGGGTGCCTGGGTGAAGAAACCAATAGAACAGGACCAGTTTGCTCTCCTGAGTTAGTGCTGAATAATCAGGTGGTGACAATCCTGGCCCAGCATTCCAAAACTGTTTTGGTCAGTTTGAGCATTTTAATTGTTTCTGTCTAGATTGTTATGACTATAGTGGTACAGATGTCAGAATCCATATAGTTTAACATTCCAACTTAATTTTTATAGCCAGGTACGCAAGTGTAACAACAAAGAGTAAGAGACTATGGAAAATTATTATACTTACAAGCTTTAATTATTAAAGTTCAGTGATATATTTAATTTGCATGTATAAATACCTGACATTCAGAAGATATCTCTATTAAAAGGTTTATCATGTAAAAGCTACAGTATGCTACTTTAAAATGTATATTCGTAGAAATATGCTCCCAAACTTCTTAATGTGTAGAACCACTATTGAAGCTTCCAGTCATCGCAGAACAGCAAGACAGACACATTTGCCTATAAAGGTTTTTGAGATTGACTTGCCCTATTCTAATCAAAGATTACTGCTTAGTATGTGCATTTTGTAATACATTTAAATTTTATAAGGATGACTATCTGAAGGGCTTGACAGAGTGAGGAAGAGCATGAAGAGCAAAGCAGAGAGGGAGAGCAGGAAGAGGAAGGGCTCAAATTCAGATGCAGCAAATCAGGGCAACAACTTTGTTTTTCTCATAAGAGAATTTTTTGCTGTTACCTCATCGAAAAAAAACTTTGTTTTCCCAAGAAATTATCTTGTCATCACGAGAACACAAAGGTGTTATCCCAAAATAATGAGTAAAGAGAATTATCTCACCATTATGAGGTAACAGTGCAAAAAAGATCTGCATCCATGGCAGTTTTTGGCAGATGTGTTTTGGCTGTCTCTAGTCTCAAAACTCATCAGTGCTTTTTTTATAAAAGGCTCACAGTGTAATCTAAGGCTAAAAGTTTGGATTTACAAGCAAAGCATCTTAGAAGCAAATTTTATCATCTCATCAGACTAATGCTTAATGTTTGTGTCAGTGATTGTCACGTGTCAGAATCTGCCTCCATGTTCCCTTTAAAAGGGCTCTACACACTACTTTCTGCTTAATTTGTTCCGTCAAAATATTTTAAAAACTACTACGTGAAAATCAAATTTCAATGTGAAAATTATGGTTTTAAAACTGAAAATTGTGATCCAAACATTTGAAAATAAGACCTGAATATCTTGAAAAACAAACATGCATTGCAAACATACAACATTCTGTCCTTTAAGAGATTTAACTTAATTTTTAATTTAAAATGTTTAACTCTTTTCAGATTTTCATATCTGCTCATAATTCAACTTTCAATTCAATTCAAATTTATATAGTGCCAATTTACAAAGTAATCTCAAGGCACATTACATAATAAAGTCAAGATTATAATGACATATAGAGAATCCAACAAATCCCCCTTGAGCAAGCCCTATACGCAACAGTGGTGCCTAGGGCTTGTGCCTTGGGTTCTCTCAGGCTCAGGCTCAGGGTGGGCGACAATCTGCCTTGACTAGTTGGGCTGAGTGGAAAGTGGAGAGGGAAAATAAAAGTGTAACAAAAAGTCATGCTGACTCTATTTAAGTAAAACAAGATATAAACTAAAGTAAGAGCCTCTTTATTAAATAATCTCAGACTGTTGGTCTTACAGTAGTGTCTAAGCTTGAATATTAATGAACACAGCAGTAATAAAAAACGAAGCTACTCAACAAGCATATAGTCTCACGATGATGTCTGTAGCCTCCACAATTTTAGATGGATTCATGCAATTTGGTTTTGTGCTGCCCCATACAGGAATACTGCTGAGCTCAGTGCATAAGCTTTGCCTGTAAAGCATGAACACTATAAATATGTATTATACAGTCAAGTCAGCGAAACAGATATTTAATAAACTGTTACTAAAGTGATTTTGTTTGGTTATCTTTGCTTATTATTACGATTGATGACTAGGGTACTTTAAAATGAACTCTAGGTATTCTTAGTAGCTTTGGCTTGTTTCTTGAAACGTCACTATTATTGTTTTACATGCATTAGTCAAAATACTTCAAATTTTTTTCCACATTTTGTTATGTTACAGTCTGAATTCTGTTTTCACTGATATTCCTTGAGATATTTCTACAACTTGATTGGGGTCCATCTGTGGGAAATTCAGTTGATTGGACATGATTTGGAAAAGCACACACCTGTCTATATGAGGTCCCAACATTTACAGTGCATGTCACAAACCAAGCCATGAAGTCCAAGGAATTGTCTGTAGACCTCAGAGACAGGATTTTATTGAGGCACAGATCTGGGGATGGCTACAGAACATTTTCTGCAGCATTGAAGGTCCCAATAAGCACAGTGGTTTCTATCATCCATAAATGGAAGACGTTTGGAACCACCAGGACTCTTCCAATGATCTGAAAGAGTGACAGCCCATGACATGACAGCCCACCTGGACTTTGCTAAAGTCCACCTGATGAACCCTTAGACCATGAGAAACAATATTCTCTATTCTGATGAAACAAAGATTGAACTCCTTGACCTGAATGAAACCGCTGATTAGCTTTTCTTCACTGATGCAATCATGTAAAGTTAGCAGCTCCTCTCTGCTGTCTAAATTTGTGTCATATCATTTTCCCCTGGTATGTAAAAACTTCTGCCAAATAAGGTACATAGTTTCGCATAGTGTTTAAACACACCGTGAAGATTGATCGACGTGTGATCCACCCAGCTCAACGTGTAATACTGTAACTCTGCATCTGCCATCAATGGAATGTTATGTCCAAAGTTAGTAAAGTAAACCTCTTTTGACATTCGACTTTTTTTATTTTTATTTTTTTTCGCGGATCATTAGTCCACATGATGATTTGGCACAGTTTTTACGCCGGATGCCCTTCCTGATGAAACCCTTCCCAAATTCTACCGGGCTTGGTATTGGCACTGCGCAGCTGGGGCTGGGGATTGGGAATGGGCTGCTGGGGGTTCAGTGTCTTGCCCAGGGACACTTCGACATCTTCTAAAGTCCTGAAAAACAAGTCCACTTCACATCTGTCTCACGCACGCAAATGAATCTGGTCGCCATTGGCCTGACACTTGAAAGGTACTTGAGTCCTGCAAATATATGAAGTAGCATAGCCTTCGAGGAGCTAAGTAGAAGGCTTTAATGAATTAACATGGACAGGACTACTTACTTTTACAATCAAAAAATGGTCGTAATGCTTTTGATTCCTATTCTGTTTTCCTTTTATTGATCAACTGTATTGGTGTACCAGCAGGAGCAGGTGGAATCGAATGATTTGAATAAACTCCTCCAGCATAATGGATTAAAGCCAGTGTATTTTGCAGATCCCATTGAGAGTAAGAACCGTTCAGGTAAGAGTCAGGGATTCGAATAATTTGATAATGATTTTAAAAGGAGTAACTCATGTTCTTGAATTATATATATTTTTATATTGTGCAGAATGTGTACAATCTGACTTTTCTTTGGAATTAAGCTTTTCAACTGTTGTAGCATTAAACAGTAGTATTTTCCCTCTGTTTTGATACCAAACTTCAAGTATAGAGTCATTGGAAAGCTTTTAAATATTTATCTGACTAGATAATGTCTATTAGAATTGAAGTCGGTCATATGATGTTTAAATTTGGTTATGCTGGACAATGGCAACAATTTAGTTTCAAGTAAAAAGTGACAGAAGAACAAGGTTTTTTGTCTGCGTATACATGTCTTGCTATGGGTGTTTTGTGTCCGCATATCTGTTTAATAATATATAAATGTACAGTCATGTGGCGACTACCTGCTCATCAGCATCAGATGGGCTTCCCAGAGATACATCTCCTGAGTCATATAGCTCAGTATAGGTATAAAGTAAGACCTGAGGCTGGAATGCTGCCAGAGAAATACTTTGGGCAGCTTCAAATGCACTAGGTTTCCAAAAAGCATGTGAACGCCTTTCAAACATTGGTAGTTAAACAAACTATTCCAAAACATATGAATCATGAATGCTATAACTGGTTCACTTCATGGGCTCGGTGCAGCACGGTTATTTATTCTTATTGGTATATAATTATCTGTATAATTATGATATGATGCATAACTTTAAATGCCCATCTTGAAAAGATCAGGGTGATCTTGAACATGTTTTTTTTCAGAAAACACACAGAATATTGTTTAATTAACTTCACTCTAAAAAAATGTTTTGATTCATCTTATTGTGTGAGATTCTGGAGCAGAAGCTGTTAAGACAAAGAAATTTTAATAAATATACGAATATTTCAAACAAACTTCTCTCACGTTGTCATTATAGGGTGTTGTTTGTAGAATGTTGAGGAAAATAATGTATTTGATCAGTTTTGGAATAAGGCTGTAACATAACAAAATGTGGAAAAAGTTAAGGGGCAACTGTGGTGCAGGAAGGTAGAGCGGCCATCCTGCAGTTATTCAATCCTTGGCTTCTCCAGTCACACGTCGAAGTGTCCTTGAGCAAGACACTGAACCCCAACTTAGTTGCTCCCGGTGAACGTTGGCCAACTGCATAGCGGCTCCCCCATTGGTGTGTGTGTGATTGTGAGTGCAAATGGGTGAATAAAAGCAGTCTAAAGTGCTTTGAGTGCCAATATGTGGAAGACCATTTACCATACAGGGTCTAGTGGGACTCTTTGTAAATTTGTACTGTCAATCCATCATTACCACCTGATACCTTTCTCATTCTATTTAGTGAAACTAGAGCATTATATTAGTTATTTCTATTATTAATAATGCTAAATATTTACATACAACACATTTACGGTTTATTTATTTAAATGGTTTAATAATTTACTCCACAAAGTTTCCAAATTTTCTCTTTCAATTAGACGTAATAAAAAATAAAAACAATAAACTAATGATAAAAATAAGCTCATTTACAAAAACATAAAAACACACAAATATGGTTGCTGCTTGTGGTAAAAAATCTCAAAAACATACATGTTATACTTGTTATACTGTGGAGAAGTTGGAATTGTAATACCAAAAAAATTAAACCCTAGCCACCCCTCCTGCTTTAATGGTGGTTATCAAAGGTTTCAAGCTCTCTACTGTACTTGTGTGGCTATCAAGTGCAGACTCACTTTGTTCAGTTTCACATAATTCTTGTGTATGTGGTGCCAGACTTTCATCACCTCACATGTTCATGTTTACTTGGTATGGTTATTACTAAGCCACAGCTAACGTCTCACACAAAAACACAATGAATCAACATTAGTTAATTTGACATTATTTCCGTTAATATTGTACGTTATTTTATGTGGGGCCGGCTGGGTTTCAGACTCTGCTTCCCACACTGGAGGTGTGGGCCCAGCAGCTCCACTTGCTGAAGGTAAACTCTGCATGTATTGTTTATATAGGTCATCATGTTTCACTCAGAAAATTATTGCTACCCCTGAATAACCTGCCTAAGTGTAAATGAATTCCATAATGTTGTTCTTTAAGTTTGATGTCCCTTTTAACCATCTGACAATCAAATGTTTTATTTTATTTTTTAATTTTAATGGTGTAAACTGAAATCCAGATTAAAACTGACTCCATAATGTTATCTATGTGAATGTGTTTAGGAGCTTCAGCAAGGTTTAAACACATTGACCACCATTTGATTGTGATTATAATTCTGCAGAAGCTGTGAAGACCGAGGACATAATGTTGCTGGTGGACTCAGTACTGGAGAACACTTTCAATGATGATAAGATGGTAGAATCTTAAATTAAAAATACAGTACATACAATTATACAAAATTGACTATTGTTTACGCAGCAAATCTCACAGTGCTGGGGTTTCTGTACTTTGTAGCTAGTGGCTTTGTATTTTCAAATTATTTGTTTATCAGGTAACAAAAACTCCTGTTGACTCCTTTGACTATGATATTAAAATACAAAAAAAGATCCATCTATGTTTTTTGCAGGATTCCTCTTCGAAAAAACCTTGGCTTGTGTGGAAAATATTACTTGAGTGGCCTTAATATTTTTCCTTTATTTGTATTAATAACTTAGTGTCATATGTAAAATGTGTTACTATAGCTTAAGACAGAATACTAATAATATAATATAATAATATAGAGTGACTGAAGTATTGTGCAAGCAACAGTAAAGCTGAATAAGGCAAGTGTGTATGTGTAGGGTGAAGAATGTATGGGAGTTGTTTTACAGATACTAAAAGCAGGAAGAAGCTGAAAATAGGAACAAACTTCAAAGGCTGCAACAGGCCAAATAAGGAAGAAACTGCCAGAAGAGCCACACCCAGAAGGGACAGCTGCAGCGGCAATAAAACAGACTATATAAGATTGGGTCAAGTCTGACAGGCTGATGTCAGACTTCGTGCCCTGGACACTCTTTGTGTTGTGGCTAGGGAGAAAATCTGACCCAGAGCTTATATTTTCACATCTGCTTCTATTTGTTACTTATTGATTTTTATATAACCTGGTTTGATAAATAGTAAATACATTTCTGGATTTGAGAAACAAGGTGGTGTCCTTCGCCTCTATTTTGAACACGCTACACTTGTTACAAAGTGGTTACAAAACACAGTGGAGATGTGGAAACATGATGTTTTAACATTGGTTTGCTGGCAATAACAATTGTTTGCATATTTTTCTAAGGTCATGCCATCAAGTGCCAAGATCTGTATATTATGTGTCATAACAAAAACTAGAAAGAAAACAGACCTGCTAGAATTGTCTTGTATAATTAAGATAATCTGAGATGATGGGCAGGGTCAGTTGCAATGTGACCTGCTTTTATTTAAGCGCCTTGTGTGTGGTGTGGTTTTTTGTGCCAGATACTGAAGAGCCATACTCTATACACTTATATGGGGTCTATGGTGTCCCACATCCAGTGGCATCTACCCTGGGATGAATGAGGTGTACACCAGTCTGGGAGATATGACTAATGCCATAAAGATCCTCTGGACCTAGGTAACCTGTAGCAGCGGTAGCAAGTAAATTTACTTGATTACAATTACAATTTTGAGGTACTTATACGTGCAATTTTTGCTTCTCGACTACATTTCAGGAAGACTACCAGATTTAGATTACCCAACATTATAAAGTCAATAGTTCTAGTGATATTTTTTAATATAAGTGTTTAATATAAAAACTATAGTTTTATAATATTATGAACTAGTTTAAAAATATTATGAATGATAAATAAATATATAATAATTGTGCTGCCACTCATAAGAAGGGAATGGGTTGTTTATCTTTGTCTTATCTGGCTTATCTGTCTTATCTGGCTTACCGTAGTTGACGAAGTTCTAAAGATTAGTTCAACAGTCAACATACAATTTTTCTATCTAACTTTTTAATCAGTCCCTAAAGAACATATGTCGAAAGTCTGTTAGGTTTAACTATAAAACTTTACGATGCTAATTGCAGTAGCATGTCTATGGGATTTTCTATGTATGTTATATTCCGGCTAATTTCGAGTTAACGTTAAGTGCTAAGTGCACTTTTGTTATATGTTTTGATTTGTAACCAGCCTACTTTGTTTCTCAAACTTTTGAAACTCAAAAACTACACGCTGGGTGTTTACTGAAGGGACCTGTTAGCTATCTGTCAAGCTAGAAGCACCTCTCCACACTAGTGAGGACAGAATAATAATATTTTTACTAGCCTAGACTAGAATGTGCAACTGTGGCACAGGGAGGTAGATCGGTCCGTATATTGTGTAGATCGGATACAATCTCAATCCAGCAGTTGTTGGTTTGATCGCTGGCTCCTCCGGTCACATGTCGAAGTCTCGTTGAGCAAGACACTTAACCCCAACTTAGTTGCTCCAGACAAGTGTTGTCCAGCTGCTTAGCAGTGAGTGTGTGTGTGATTGGGTGAATGAGAAGCAGTATACGCGCTTTGAGTGCCAATAGGTAGAAAAGGACTAAATATGCAGACCATTTACCATTTACTTTTAGCTGTAAGGTGGCAGCACTAACCACTCATGCTGCCCCAGTTATAAATATAAACACTTGATGGCCACTTTATTAGGTATGGAGTTGTACTGGGGTGCATTATATTAAGAAATGATTCTAATGTTTTGGACAACCTATTAAAATTGAATGAGGGGGCTGACATTGTTGTTTGTTCATTTTAGTTCATACATGTATGGGCCTCAGTATATGTTAGAAATTACATATACTGAAGTCAGTTGTACTAATAAAATAATCCACATTGCTTTTTTCAGTATCATTGTCAAAGTGAAAAAGCTTCCCTGCTTTCCCTGCTTTCCACACTCTCATAATAGAAATCTTTAGTAGGTATGACACTAAAAATATACTAATCATATAGCCCAATGAATATACATGACAGGACCTCCCAGAGTTGCAACCTGATAGTCATCTATTTGACTCCGATTTAGCCTTTAAATGAACTGATCTAATCATACTTTTGCCACACAAACATTATTTTCTAAATTTTATAAATATTTGCTCAAAGTAAAAGTAGACAAGTAAATGAAGCAGTATTTTTCTGTGTGTACAGAAGCCAAGAACAACCATGGATGCAAATATCTTATTTTTAGTTCATTTTCCCATGAGTATGAGATAAGGTTTCTGGAAATTTCTTCGGATTTTAGCTTCTGTAGGTCACACCTGATATTCAAAGTTGGTATAATAAATATGTGATTTTGCAATGTTTTAACAATGAGTATGTTTGATTTTCACATGATCAACAAATAGTAAAATATCAATATGTGATTGTGTTAAATAATGAAATAAACCACTCCCCTGATCACTTTCTCTCTTTCTCCCTCCCCCTCTCTCTCCCTCCCTTCCCAAGTGCCAGTGCCAACTAGGGCACCTTTCATCTAGTTTTGTTTTCTGAAATCTCTTATTCTGAACTCTGGGAACACGTCCAAAACATTCAATCCAATAGATTATTTATGTTCTGCCCCTCACTAACAGTCCATGCTCGGTTTGCTTATCCTTGAGCTACATACACGATTTCTTTTAGAACAAGAAGAGTGGTCACCATTGTTTCAATGCACTCCCACACAACAACACATTCTCTGAGATCAACTTATACACATATATATCCATGAGTATGTGTATATATATTTATGTATTTAATTTCAATAAAACTTTATTTTATTTTGTATTTAATAATTTATTTTTTCCTCCCTTTTCTAATTTTGTATATTTGTGTTTTAAATTTTTATCCATTTGTTAATGACTGCTACTTTTATTATCACTGTCTACTTTAATTTCGAGTGTGAACGTGTGATTCACGTTGAGGGGCGTATGGGTTTTGTTAGTTTTTTGGTAGGTTTTTCTATTAAGTTTTTATACTGTACTTTGCACAAATTGTCTTTCAAAGCGACGATAAACACATAAAAAAATCGTGCTGAAATTGCTGTATATCCCAGTAGTGTAGCCACTAACCACTGATCCAAATTAACCACTACTTTGTACATATCAAGAGCCAGGAAGCACATGAGGAGAAACACCAACCAACACCTCGCACCCTGGAAAAAACCTCTTCCAGCTTCTCCGCTCTGGGGGTGCTACTGAGCTCTGTCTGCTAATGCCACCACACAGCAGAACAGTTTCTTTCCTTAGGCCATCAAACTCATTAACAATTGACCTCATACTTACTGTTCTATTGCTGCAATCCATGCTGTGATTTACAGAATAAAAATACAAATACTTAACCACTACATCCCCACCCAATGACTAAAGGCACACTCATACTGCAGTTAACAGTTAATTGGAAAATTAAATATATTTAATGTTGAACCTGAGTAAAATCACATTTTATTACTGAAATGATAAGACACGAATTTTCTCAACAGCAGCTGAGACATATATTTTGGATTATCGCAAGAAACTGAACTTGGTTTTCCTGAGATTCAAATTTATTCTATGAAATTTCGCAATGCCCAGTAGGTGGTAGCAGCCACGTAGCTCAGATTTAAAAAAAAAAAACATGAGAAAATGTGTTCTCACGGAAATGTTATGCCTGTTAGTGGGAAGGCTTGAAAAACAGACACCATATAGGAAGAATGAATGTACAGACCTGAACTTCTGAGTGATTAAAAAGAGCAAAACAGAACAGTGAATTGCTGTTAATATTAAACACAAAACCGTCAAAGGTCTCAAATGAATCTCACAGAGCGAATACAGTGTAACTTGTAAAATCCTGTTTGACACTGGAGCCCGACCCCGTTTCCTCATAATAAACAACACTCAACAACACGTGTTCCCTTAACACTTAATAATCCAGAGATTTACAGGTGAATTAGCTGCTGTCAGGTAATGCTGTCCACTTTAGGTAGAGCTGTGCCACTTTGGAATAGACAAAACACCAAATGATGTACGTATTATTACCACACAAAATGCACTTTATGTGTATGCATAGCACAATTAAAAATTTACTTTGATTCGTATTGCGAATTTCGTAGTATTAAAGCGTGTGTTGACGTTGCCCGGAGTTGAATGGTACTTCCTCAATGTTGCTAGAAGGTGGAGACGCTTCTGTGGTAGAAATAAAAAGCAGAGAACAGCTCGACTTCACTCACTATTCTACATCTAGCATCAGAACGGTTCTGCTCAATTCATTCTATACCAGGGGATAATCCTGTGCAAAGTCGGTTTGGGACGGCACATCGGGGCAGCCTGTCTACGTCTTGATTAGCGCCATTAACCATTATCCCGTCTGTCGAGCTACTAACACTGATAATTTGTGTCTCTGTTTTCAATGGCCACAAAGTGCAGTGAAGAGGCTATTCTGAACTTTCTCAAGGACAGAGGAGGCAGAGTGAAAAACGCGGATTTAATTGAACATTTTAAGGCCGTATTTCCAGAGGAACCAGAGAAAAAGGCAGCTGTCCGAAAGTTATTCAAACAGTACGTAGACAACATAGCTTTTGTTAAAGCTGAGAGTGAAGTTAAATATGTCTGTCTGAAGAAAAAGTTCTGTCGTTCCCTAAAGGTGCATCATAGGTGCATTGTTTTAAATGACGAAAAAGACATTTACCGTCCGCCTGTAGGTTCACGGAACAGACAGGTGAGTGACGCACAGCTGGACCCAGTTTGTCAACAACAAACATTACCTTGCTCAGGTTACGAAAATGACAGTAATGTGTTAGTTACGAGTAATTTCCCTACTACCAACAAAGAC
This sequence comes from Channa argus, assembly GCF_033026475.1. Classification (NCBI taxonomy): domain Eukaryota; kingdom Metazoa; phylum Chordata; class Actinopteri; order Anabantiformes; family Channidae; genus Channa; species Channa argus. Next base: position 358,140 of record NC_090219.1, read on the forward strand.
AACTATAGAGGTAAGGGTTATGAGTTTGTTTGTGAAGAAGAAGATGTGGACAGCAGCTCGACTGAGATGGGAAACACAGAAAGCATTTGGTCAGACAAGAAATTCCCCAAGAAGGAGCAGCCAGGAAAAGAACCTGACATACCAGAAAATTCAGTGATAAAAGTGTTGCCTCTCCCTGCACAGGGATCTGTGTTCACTCTGCTTGGGCCTGTACAGACTGGTAGTACAAGACAGGCAGACACAGCTCCTGCTGGACTCAGTCCCACATACAGACATGTTGAGACTAGAGCAGAGCGGAATCGTGTGGTGACCAGGACACAGACATATAAAGGACGCCAGAGCACACAACTAGACAAGGATAATCTGAAAGATGAGGCACAGTTTGATATGAACAGCCAGTTACCTTCACCTGGCAGTGAAGATAAAATCACCACTAAATGCAGACACTTTCTCCAGGCTACGATTAACACTTTCCCCAAGGTCAGGCAGAGCATGGTGCTGCAAAACTCAGTTTCCCGACATGACAGTGACTCAGCCTCACTAGTATCTTCCAGTCTGGATGATGACAGGGCCTCTGTCACCCTGGACCCTCTTGAACATGAGTGGATGATGTGTGCTTCAGATGGGGAGTGGGGAAAGATGCACCGCCTCCTCACTACAGAGCCCACCCTCATCCTGAGGAAAGACTTTATCACTGGGTTCACCTGTCTGCACTGGGCTGCCAAACAAGGTAAGCCTGAGCTTATGGCACTGATTCTAAACTTTGCTAAGCAGCACAACATTCCCATAAGTGTGGATGTGCGATCGAACACTGGCTACACACCCCTGCACATAGCTGTTATGCACAACCACATCGAAGTAGTGAAACTCCTGGTGGGAGCCTACAATGCTGACGTAGAGATCAGAGACTACAGTGGGAGAAAGGCCTGCCAGTATCTCACTAACAGTGTTAGCATGGACGTACGGGACATCATAGGAGCATATGAGCAGCCTGATTCACAGAACACAGACCACAGGAAAGGAGGCCGCTGGAGGCTTTCCAAGGTTCTCCAGACTAATCTGAAGCCCTTCATGCTACTTAGTACAAGTGACTGTGATGCTGTGGAAACCGACGACCATCCCAGTGAGAAACCCCTCAGGAGGCAATCTTCTCTCAGTAGGATGAAGCCCAAAATGCAGAAGCTTCGGATGAGGACATCACAGATTGTCCATAGCACATCATTCCATGACACAGAGGAGATGAATGGATCCAGGAAAGCCTCATTTAAGTCCAGACCCAAGACACAATTCTTTGGTAGAGACAAGCAATGACATAGAAAGTAGGTAGTGAATTGAGAAGCAGTGTAAAGCGCTTTTTAAAAAACTTTTTAAACTTTTTTTTTTCAGTGTGTTTAATTTATTTTTCAGAATTTGTATAGTAAAAATGTGATTTTGCTTTGCTTCCACAGTGAATATAGAATATTTAAAGATGTGCATGATTGTCTTCACTCCACAAGTTAGATTTGTACACAATAATGGCAGAATATGAAAAATGACGCACTTGTAAGATAACTTAAAAAACATGGTAAAACATTACATTACTGCCTGCAAATTACCCTGTATTTACAAGGTCCTTTTTTGTAATAATGCTGAAGTAATTTAAATTGTTACCAAAAAGATTTCCATATGGTTTCTTAATGTGATTCTATATCATATGTGATGCATAAATACATCCACACTCATGTCAGAAGTTGACTATGAGGACCACTGCTCACATCTTCATACATGATGTGTTAAAATGTTTACAAGAATATTATCAGATTATCAGGTTTTTAAAAAACCCAGATATTTCCATTGGCATTTGCCTGCTGGCTTTCATGTCATTACCTTTGAGTTGTAACAATAAATGCAACTTTTTAATCGTTTACTGTGCATCCTTTCTTTTCATCACTTTTGTGTATATCTATCTACAGTATATGCCTTTTTTTATTTTTGTCTTTGACGTTTAATTTTTTTCATTTAAACATAAGCTGCATTTAGACTTGTTAGCATATTTTATGTATACAAATACTAAACAGCATGCACTAAGGCACTTTCAATGGACAATATATCTCAGACTTTTTAGGACTGATCACCTCATTAAATGCAGATTGTACAGTGTATTATTATTAAATGTTTTAATATATTAATATCTTACTTTTTAGATATAGTGTATTATTATGCGTAACATACACAAAATCTATATCTATTTTAAGGTTCATCATCTGCCTACAGCAGAGCAGTATAGCAACAGATGTAACACTTTAAATTTTTTAAGAAAGAAGGGATTTCCTGTGATGTGAATTATGACCCCTCTACAAAAAAACTAAAGTACAATGTGCAGCTGTAACACCAATTATATAACTAAACATACTATGGCGCTGCCACAGCTGGAAGAACATAAGCTCATCCTCTCCAACTGGGCCACTAACATCCAGGCGGCCATACAGCACTGGGATCAACTGTTGATCCTGATGTTATACCATTGATACTTTTGAGTGTTTATATCAAAGCAGAATCAACCTGCCTGTTTAATTATATTATGCAACAAGGTGTATGATGTGTCATGCAAGCTAGTCTGTCTAATCTTAAAAGATCTTGCAGAGACCTTACAAAAATGTCACCCCTTTATTTGTGTCGTTACAAATTTTAAAGTAGAGTAAAAATGCTTTAATAAGACCAGTCTCATCACCTTTTGCTATAAAACTCTAGAATATTGTGCCATCCTAAACTGCCACCACAAAGAAATAAATGAGCTACACCATATACAGTGAAGTGCTGAGGAAAATGAACCACATAAAACAACTCTACTTGATCAACAATCTTTTAATAGAAATTTGAATATCATATTAAAATGTATCTAGATATGATGGGGACATGTTTCAAATGCATGAAGCACACCATCAATGAGCTCATCAACTTGCTCCTTTGTTTCCTAACTATGAAAATTTAAATCGAATTAGTTAACCTAACCAAAGGAATAAAATATCAAACTGAGCAACTCAAACTTGTTTGAGTTTTAATCCATCCAACGTGTAGTTATTTTTATTAAACTTTTGGTTAGTCGATGTGGCTGTCAAATCAGAACAGGCTTGATGCAGCCACAGATTGAAATGGGACTTGATCAGATTACATTTTTATGAAAACAGTGCCATTATTTTTTCATGCAACTGTAAAATATTATATAGGCTACTTGGTTCTAAATGTAGATGTTCAAAATACAGTAGTTCCAGACGGTTTCTCAAAAAACAGCAGACTTTGTGTAAATTAAGTCAGTTACTGATTTTACATACTCCCACATTACATTAAATTTTAAAAACTGGAAGCAAACGGGGACACTGTAATAGTCTATGAAAAAAATAATACCTACTCAGTTGTAGACTAAGCATTGATAAGGTATTTTGTTTAGACTTTCTGACTCATCTGTCAGCTATGACAAAGTCAAAAGATAGATCAAAGGCAGGAAAGTAATTCTAAGGCCAGGCTTAGAGCCACTAGATAGTTTAATGTTTTCAAAGCATCCAAAAAAAAGGATGTCATGTTTTTTTTAACATTTGTGTTGGCTTTTTCCAAGCTGCAACATCAAATATGGATACAGTTGTGGGCAGTCAATAAATGTGAATGTCAGTCTTGACTCCCTGGAACTATCCCGTTACAATGTGTCGAGTATTGCAATCTGTCAGGACTCCTGAAGGCCCACAAGTTCACAGCTCTTCTTCCACAACTTGGCTTGTAGTTCGGAGTTGTAGGAAACGTCAAGTGACTGCGTCTTCTGGCCATTGTACAGGTAACAGCCCCCTACTCCTTCCATTTCAGAGGCAGCTGCAGTGTAGATGGCTGTAGATGCTCCCTCTGCTGGAGTCTGAGATGGACATACATGAATGGATTGTCAGCAGGTTGTGTTTAAAGATGGAATGGCTTTAGTTACTATATTTTGTATTGCACATTTTACCCAAGCAGACCTTTTACTTTTACTGATAGCATCACTATTTAAACCACTATTTGTAAGTGTTTCTATCTGCATGTTGAAGTTCCTATTTGGATTTAGCAAAATCCCTTACTTGCACGAATGTCGTTGCTTGTTACAACTTGATGAAAACCAATAGCTCATGAGGAGCTATTGGTTCAGAAGATTTGATCAGCAGATTTGATCAAAACAATAACTGATGTTTCTAAATGTTTAATGCTGCAGTGGCATAAAACTGTTTCCACACACACACAAAACCTTTTAATCACTGAACTAAAGTTTAGCAGTGTTAGTAAACACATTAGAGAGTTGTACCCTGACAGAAAATGAAGATAACGATATTTAAAACACATCTTGGGACAGGAGACTGGGGATTTCGTTCCTGATCAGGGCGTCTCCAATATTCACTGTGGGCCCTTAGGCTGGCACCTAGGTAGCACCTGCCTACCTCATTACTAATGACTGGGCGGCTGTAGTTCCGGAGGTAGAGAAGATTGTGTCTCAGTAGGTAGAGCAGTCATCCACCGGTACAAGTGTTGTTAATTTAAAACATGTCTTGTCTATAAGGAGCAGTTTCCTCACTCAGAAGAATTTTGGAGGCCAGGATCAAGGTTAACATGTAGAAGAAGTTAGCCAATTTGGGAATTGCAGAAAAGTTTGATGAATGCCAAGACTCTTAGTAACATGAGACCCAACAAGGCTGTAGACTGAAAAATACCGGAAAAGCATATGTGAGAAGGAAGAATGACGTAACAACAATGGTGTCTAGTGGACCTGAGAGCAGTCCACAGCAACCTGCCTGATAAAAATCCAGTAACCATCAAAATTGCAGACATGAGAAATGGTCTCTAGAATTAGAAGCTGGATAGTTCCAGGCCCAGGCATGATCCATGGCTACTGGCTAAAAAAGAAAACTTCACTCCCTGAGCAGCTGGCAGCATGAAAACAATGAATGGATGGAACCCAACCTGGGCAAAAACATTACAATTGTAAGAATGTCCCCCAAAAAAGCCTCTGCAGTCAGTGAAGTCAATGGAGTTCAGAAGTAAGAAGTAGATACATTTTTTAATGTAGCAACTCTTAGCCTTCAGCTGCCTACTAACCAATTTTTAGGTTTGAGATTAGGTATGATTAGATTTAGGTATGATTTGGGTCATGAACTAAACCTTTCTTCCTCAACATTTGGCATTTCCATAACTTTGGTAGGTCTTGGTCAAATCAGTCCATCTAACTTTGCATTGAGAACCACAAATTATCATGTTAAAAAACACAGAAGTCTGTATTATACTTATTTGAAGGATCAAAAAACTCTGAATGAAAACGAAGTAATGATAAAAATGTACCCTGAACAGTATCTTAGCCACTGGTTTCTTCAGTGCTTGTGCAAGGCTCCACAGGTTATTGTACAATGCTGTGTCCACCATCCCGGGGTCCACGGCATTGACAGTCAACGGGAAGCCCCCAGCTGTCAGTTGCTCTTGCAGGTAGTAGGTAAACAGAACTAGAGCCAGTTTGCTTTGGGAGTAGGCCCCATGGGAACTGTAGCACAGCCTTGAGACAGAAAAAGGAGTAAAGTGTGAATATTAACATAGACAGCTCTTTGTCAGTGTCAAAACTAGAACAGCTGGTTGTGATTTAAAACTCTAAGCTTGAAGGCTGGCATCAAGGGTAGGCATATTGACTCATTATATCTAACAGTAGTATATCTAACAGTAGCTGATATTTTGTATGCACTGAAAAATATATTTTACAAACAATTATCCTTGGAGAATGTCATCACTGAGAACATGTTCAATCATTCTGCCTTAGCAAAAAAAGTTTAAATAAGTAATTTAAAACCCATTATTGTCAGGACAGTCATATCAAAAATAAATATATGCAAACTTACAATTGCAACTATACCATCTTCATTCTAGCATTTTACAGTCAGATTAATGACTGGGGCTTTTTATGCTGAAATTGTTAGGGAGTCATTACACATGTTATAAACCGATCTTTCTGTTCTTTAACCGCTGCAGCGTGGTTGTTTCTCTAAATCTGGACTTGCTACACTTGGTTATTTTGAAATTTGATAGATTTGTACAGATTTGAAAGTATTGTACATGTATGAAGGGGTTTCTGTTCTACAAATATACAGTCACAACAAAAACTAATGGCACCTCTTTGCAATTTCCTAGTTTTTTTACGTAAATTGGTCAAGAAATGTAATCTGATCTTCAAAGTCACAAATATCAACTAACACATTTAGACAATATGTCTAAATGTTTCTTAATTAGTGACATCAATAGCCTATTGTTGCCGTTACTTATTCCACTATTACTTTGTATGTTCAATGGGCGTGTTCAATAAGGACATAAAGGATCATGACCATGTATGTTTTATCAGCTTAGAAATATAGTTTTTTGGCCCGTCTGACTGGTGTTGTATTCTTGTCATTTATTGTGCCCGTTTTTGTCGCAGTTTGAACCCCATTGTAGATTGCATGGTGCACAGATGGAAACAAAAAAATGAGAGACACATTCAAATTAGACAGAATAAAAATGGTTGTTGATAGTTTGGTTAAAATATGTGTTTTAGGCTCAGAACCACGTCCTTTATTGGAGTAACATTACTCAACTATTCTTTCAAGATTTATTAAACTAAATATTTACAAAATCTTGATGTCTTTCCATTTATTTCCTCTCTTTACTTTTCACTTATCATAACCAATCAAGGATGCTGACAGCCTACCCTTAGCTTTGTTTAAAAGAGAGTTTTTCTTATCCACTGTTGCCTATTGCTTGCTTAGGAGGGGATTTGTTAGTTTTTCTCTATTATTTTTAATATTTCTTTTTTACTATCTCTATTTTGTAAGGTACCAACCTTACTATTTAACGCTTAAATTAAATTAGCCAGTAAGTCACTAAGTGTAGTTACACTTAGTGAGTCACTGGTTGACATTCATAACAACACTTACCTCTTGTTTAAGTCGTCCATGTCCAGGACTCCTGCGTAGTGTGTAGCTGAGGACGTGTTGACAATTCTGGAGCAGCAGCCCAGTCGTCCTGATCTCTTTAATAAATCCAGCAGCAGGTTGGTTAACAGGAAGTGGCCTAGGTAGTTTAGACCAAAGTGGAACTCAAACCCATCTTCTGTCTGTCCCTCAGGAACCAGCATGGTCCCGGCTAAATGCCAGAAATACCAAGAATGAAAATGACACAACGTTTTAGAGTTTAAACTGTTTGGCTTACATCCCTTTGCAAAAAAGACACTAGTATGCAATTTCAACCATTTTAAATGACACAGCCCACCGTTGTTAACCAAAACATGGAGGGGTAGACCTCTGTCTGTAAATGTCTGAACAAACTGTCGCACAGATTTCAGTGAGGTCAGGTCCATGAAGACAAACTCAGCTGTGAACAGAAAAATCATGTTAGCAAAGAATTTCTAACTCCAGGATAGAATGGCACACAAAATCTGAACTAAATGGACATGCTAGTCTGACCACTTTAAAGGGTAGTTTGATGGGAACTTCACTCAGAAGATTATATGTAAAGTTGGCTTCCTTGCACAATTATCCCTAGAATAGGGATAGAGAATAGAAATTCTCTATCATGCATTATTAAAAAAGTTGGTCACAACATGTCAGACTACATTTTTCTGCATTCTAAAGAATCTGCTGTGTCTAGTGTATTTCGAATGGTCTAAATGTATCACCTCTCTAAGATAAAGGATCAAACTAAAACTACAAAAAGCATTCCAAAAATGAAAATGTACCGTGAATGCTTCAGCGCTAAAAGGATTTTCCTCACTATGAGTGGCAGAAGGCTTTAACTCACACAGTGATATATGTTATGTGAAGAAATTCCAAAAAATGAAGTCAAGTTACAAGCAGCCTTCATCTGGGTGTGCTCAGAAAATCCTGAAACCCTCTCACAATAGCTTTTAATAGTGGAGTTGGGTGGCACATGTCTGTGCTTTTGGGCAAATCCTTAAAAAAACATAAGGCTCATCAAAATGAGAAGCAAATTTGTTTGACAATTTTCTCCACCGTTTTATTGTAGAATTTATCTGAGAAAGCTGAAAACTTAGAGCAGAAGAGAAAAAAACAAGAAAATGTGATGTCATCTGGAGGAGAGCAGAAATTTCCAAAAACTGCATGAAACTAAAACTGCAATTATTCAAAACTGTAAAAGATTTTAAAAGTGGAATAGAAGGCCAATAGTTGAACAGCTGATCAGTAGAATGGCACAGATTTGTCAGGCAGTTTTTTATTGAAGTAAGTTTACTTGCAAATTTGAGTTTACTGTTATTCTGTGCTCAAATATGCTTAAAACTGTATAGTATATTTTTTGTGTTTTGTGATCAACATTTAATTAATGAATAATTTAAGTCTTAAACTCTTAAATCCAGTCTTATTTTTTGGTAACTGCATGCTTATGACTTGTCTGAACTAGTTGCTTGAGCACCCAATTGAAGGGTTTGTACTTTGATAAACAAGAAACTTTAGCTTTTGGGTGTATTAGGGTGATGTCAGAGACACTTCTTTTGCTGTGAAATTACTGAACTCTAAAGAAGGCCAATAGCGCCTAGAGCGCTACTAGTGTTAAAACTTATTTGTTGTGACATCAAAGAGCTCTCTCCTAACCATAATGCATTTTAACAGATAAAGTGCTGGAGAAGAGAATGGCTCAACAGTTGGCTCAGGTTTGCACGTATAAAACTTGGATCACGTGTTAGCAAAAGACTGGCTAGTGTGGTGGTAACCCACAAACCAGCAGGACAGACATCTAACTAGTTTTCAGCTGTGACCACACACATTTCAAAACAAGGATCTCTTCTGTGTATGACATACCCTGGGGAGATGTGAGATCCCAGTGACAATTGTCGTACCATTAATGAAAAAGAGACAAGGGATTGAATAAACAGCAAAAAGAGACAAAATAAAGTCTTTCAAGAAAAGACCAAAACCATTCAGCTTCCACTTGAATAGGTTAAAAGTCAAGCAGCAGGATTCAGAGGATGACAACAAAATTATCAAGGAGTTCTTGACAACAGACACCATCTTCTATATGAAAAGTCTGTAAATTCCATCTTCTGATGCTACTGATAAAAAGTCCTGCTCCTGTAGCTGAATGCTACATAAAAGTTGCACCTTAATTGGCATGACATTATAAACCTTTCTAAAATTTGTAAGACTTAGGGATTTTTTTCCCAAGGGGAGAGTACAGTACATACAGTGCCACATCTGTTCTAAGAGAAAAGCAGCAAAACATGTCTGTAAACTTTTAAGAATTTCCTTTCAATGAAAGGAATCAATCTTCTTGTCGGGGGATGTTATTCTTGCTCACTGGAATATCCTTTCGTGAAAACACCTCCTTTAGCTCTATAAAGTTATTTGAGTTCAGGTGGCCTACCTCCAACTCTGTCACCATAGTACTGGTCAGAACTTTGCTTTCTTCCATGGTTGTAAGAAGGCTAACCCTTTTCCCACGTAGATTCAGCTCATCAAGAAGTTTATCTGTGCAAAACGTAGCTGTGCTGCCGGTATCCAAGAATGCATACGAAGTGATTACTTTGTTGCCCTTTCTTGCCTTCACTACTCTGAAGGGAATTATGGCAAGGATGCCCTCAGCGCCCTCAAACCTGTCATCAAAGTTTTGATTACGTCTGCTGTTCACAAATCCACTGCCGGTTTGTCACCACCCACAGACGGCCTCTCCTTGATCTTCACGTGCAGCAAAGTAGGGTGCATCCCTGAGCAGAACTCACAGTTTACCTCCTAATAACAGCGCCTGCTCACATGCCCTGGTTTAAGGCATCTGAAGCATAAGCCTTCCTTCCTGAGAAACACCATCTTATACTTGCAAGAAGAATTCTCTAGCCTTTTACAGTGCTCAAATGTATGCCCCTCATGGCAAAAAAGACAAGAGTCAGGTTAGGTTTGATGGTACCGGAAGGCCCTGTCATACTAAAACCAGGCTCTATACTTGCATCCCTTTGAGTAGTAACTTGCTTTTCAGTAGTGTTAAAACTTTTTTTTAACAAACGTATCTGAAGGTGTAGGTGTTCTTTAGGTTTTTCTACTAAGTCCCCGTAGCAAGGATGCAGTGATTTCTCTGATACATCTGCAAACTTAGCCCTACGGTTGTGGTTTTCATCCAGGTCATAAGCCACATCCCTCCACTTCTCTCTCAACTTATATGGAAGCTTGGAAATAATCGTCCGTATTTTGGTTGTAGTATTAAGCTCTGCCATACATTCCAATTCTACCATACAATTGGTTAGGAAAAGAGCGAACGAATAGAGCGCTGCACCATCTTCAGCCTTAATTGTCTGCCAATTTAAGGCCTTATTCATGTAGGCTACTGATATCTTATATTAATTCCCAAAATGCTTCTTTAAAAGCTCCCTGGCCCTGTGATATCCTTAGCTTGGTTCCATATAAAAGCAACTTTGCACCACCTCCCTAGGTTGTCCACTTGTGTACTGCGCTAAAAAGTAGAGCCGATCACTGTCATTCCCAGTTTGACTCTCCACCCAGTGTTTGAATGCTTTGATGAAGAGACCATAGTCTAGAGGATCTCCAGTAAAGGTAGGGACCATTTGAGGAGGTTGAGCATAAGACCTGGGATGTTTATCCGGCATTTCAGTAAAATCATTTTTGACACTTAGTATCCCTAAACGAAACATGTTGAGCCTTTGATACCGGAAACTGGCTTGCTTGGAAGTCGTAGCAGCAAGCCTCAGCCTTTACACTGTATCCAGCAACAAAACACCCGCTAACAGTTTTATCTCGTTTCCTCACACTGTACAGCTGCATTAATGGCAACTGTTACTTTATCCTTAGCATATGTTGTCTGTGCCTGACTAAGATTGACGTTGTCATTGTTGACGTTTGAACCACATGAGGCAACAAGGCCTGCATGTTTCTTTTTGATCTGGCTTCTGGTGTTAGAAGCTGCGTGAGCGGAGCTTGCTCTTTTTTTCACTAGCAGTTTCATCAAACAAGTTTCTCAGAGTATGTCTGAACTCACAGGACTCAAAACTCACAGAACTCAGTAAGAAACTGTGTAAGAAACTGTGTAAGAAACCTCTACAGCAGGGGTGGCCAACCAGTCAGACTAAGAGCCACATTTTTTACTGTGATACCGCAAAGAGCCACATCATGGGCACACATGAACATCACCCCCTCCCTTCCTCACACACACACACAGACCTCTGCTCAGCCAGATTTATTGTAAAAGTCACAGACCAACATGATAATGACAGAAATTGACTCCTACAGTACTAAGACCACAGGCCAGTCATTTTCAACAATGAACATTGTTTGCACTGTCTCACACACACAAACTCTAAGTTCAACCAAGCCCACAAACAAAAAAAATAATAATTCAGATTAGCATGTTTCTTTTACTATGCATGTTGCTTAGTGGGACTTCTGGCATTCCTTGCCTTGCACCAGGTCAGGCAGCATTTTTAACTTACCCTGCAGGGTCAGGTTCAGTCTGTCCAAGTGACACAGGATGTCGACCAAAAAAGGCAGATCCATAATCCACTTGAGGTCCAAGAGCTTGGGATAGTCCTTGCCTTTCTCTTTCATGAACAGTTTCACGGCATCCAAAAGCTCAAAGAAGCGAGAGAGTACCCGGCCTTTTGACAGCCACCTCACAGTGCAGTGCAGCGGCAGGTCACCTGGTCCAGCTCAGCGATGAGATTCTTGAATTGCCTGTGGTTAAGTGCATGTGTGTGTGGATGTAGTTTACGATTTCCATCACAGGCTTCATGACATTTTCTAAACTCAATGATTTAGACATGAGTTGCTCCCCGTGGATGATGCAGTGGAAATTCCAAAACTCGGGAAATGTTTGGTCGGCTTTGCACAGCCCCACAAGCCCGTTCACAGATCCGATCATGGCTCGCGCTCCATCCGTGGCTATTGCAGTTAGTTTGGGCAGATTTGCTTTCGTAAATGCAGCCATCATTGTTTCTTTCACACCTATGCCACGGGTTCTGTCTTTTAACGGTACAATATCAAGGAGTTTTTCTTTGATCAAACAATTGTTTGACACAGAGTGTGTAAATATTGCCAACTGAGTCTTGTCACGTATGTCACAACTCTCATCCAATGCGATACTAAAATACTCACAAGGTCATAGTGCAACTGGGATTCAATAGCCGTGTTAATGTCCGATATTCTGTGTTCAACAGTGTGGCGGGACAGTTGAATGTCTGATACCATTCGTTTTAGTTTGTCGTTTTCAGGAGACAAGATTTCAACAATGTCACTGAGGCATTTTTTAACGAACTCCCCCTCATTGTATGGCTTTTTAGCCCGCGCAATGTTCCAAGCCAGTGGATACGATGCAATCGTTATGGTCTCTGAGTGCTTCGTGAATTTTTGGAAAAACTGTATCTGCTTTTCTGCCTGACTTTTCAAACTTGTTCTTGCGAAGTTCAGTCCCTTTTGGAAATTCCTGGTCGATGTTAGCATGGAGTGAGCTGAAGTGGCGCTGAAGATTTGAAGCTTTGAAATGCGCTAATGACGCCTGACAGATAAGGCAGAATGCTTATTACATTCAACAAAAAAATATAAACTCTCCCACTCTGTTAAAAACATCCTGTGTTCATCTTCATATTTTCGTTTTGCTGTGCATTTTTTCCTGCCATTTTGAGAGCAAACTTGACAAAAATTGTTCACTCAAATGATCCTGCCCCTACTGGGAAACTTTGCGGTATTTTCATCTCACGCACATGCGCGTTTGATGAAAATACCGTATTGAACTCAAGCAAAGCGAACACGCACAAAAAAAAACAAAAAAAAAAAACACGAACACAAACTTTGATATGAACGCAAGAGCCACATGAAACCAGGCAAAGAGCCGCATGCGGCTCGGTAACTGCGGGTTGGCCAGGCCTGCTCTACAGCTACACACAGAACCTTTTCTTCTGCCTTGTTGCGGTCCACACCTTTCTTGTAGTCAGAGTTCCTCTGCTCTAGTTACCGTGTCACGTCTGCACCCTTCAGTAGCTAAGCTGAACTCTCTTGCTGTCTTGTAATCAGTTCCTCTGCTTCAGTTACTGTCACGTCTACACCCTTCAGTAGCTGAGCTAAACAGCCTCTTTCTTTAACAAACCCTTAGCATTGCATTGTTTCGTTGACCACTGGTCATCAAACTTAAAGATAAACTACAAGGCAACCATCAAAGGCAAACTATCAAAGCCATATGATGTCACTGATGACATCATCAGTACGCAGACCCATCACAAACACATATTACATAAACAATTACATTACACACACAGGTAAACATTACATAACACAAATAACTAAACTAACCCCCTTGGTTGGCTCATACAAGGTGCAACACAGTTGCCTATTCAATCATCGGTAAAAGACATATAGTGGTTGTAAGTTGATTACATACAGTACAAACAGGTGCGAGCCACACCAGTAAATCTTCATTTATTTATATTTCTATATATACTTATATATTATTATACCTATTTCTTTATCTTTTAACTAAAAACTGTATGTAATTCAAAGAGCACTTTGAATGTTCTTTTTGTTTCCTTTAGCAACATATGGTTACAGTAATTTTACTACTTTTTAGTTATACTGTTTTATAAAAGAAACAGTTAAAAATTACCTAAAAGATGTGACCAAATAGAGAGAGGTGAAAACAAAAGGATAATTACCTTTACCCTCTATGCCTTCTTCATCAATCTTCCTGACAGCTGCTGTGCCCTCTTCCCTCTCATTCCCAGCTGAAGATGGTGGAGATCAGAGGAGCTTGGTGGGGAGTTGGTTCACACAATGTGGTCCACACAATATGAACCAACTCAAAATTAAGTTACTGTATTGAAGTCCAATCTCAGAATTTAGATTATATATTTATAGATGGAGAAGTACACTCAAAGCTTCACGGTGTGATTACAATCCACTTATCAGCAATGCAGATTTGTAAGTTGAAATTCTAAGAAGTCCTCAAAGCAGGGCAGAACAAATTATTGCAAATCTTAAGCAGCAGTTTATCCTGCTGGCCATCCGTGATTTGAGCTGGTGAATTTTTTTTTTGAAAGTTTTCACTTTGTCATTAATTTTGGTATTATTGATTGAAGGCTGATGGAGACTCTTGCATTTGTTTTTATTTCTGACAGAAATATACAGCTCAGTAAATGTCCAAAAAGTAAAATGGTTTCAATATTCTCAACATGACTGTGTATACTGTTATCTTACTGTTTACACTGCCACAGACAGAACTTCTTACTGAGTAAATGCAGGTGGTTGAACAGTAGCCTACCTATAATAACATGCATGCCAAGGCTTGCCAGGTGTCTCGCTGTCTCAAAACCCATTCCTCTGGTACCCCCCGTCACAATGGCAACCCTTCCATTTTGCTTGGGTAAGGCTGTGTGGAGAGGAGAGGGCACCACATAAGAACATTACACAGTTTCATTTTTAGTCTTTATCTATTGATAAAGACTGAAAATTTAGTATTATTATATTATTATTTACGCCTCTACACAGTATCCTTAGAGCGGTCACCCTCCTAAAACGCCCAAATAACTATAGACTGTTTCCCCTACTAAATTAAATAAACCAAAAATGAACAAAAGTGGAGGTAATAATAATAACCTAATAAGACTACTCCTCCTCAGATCTCTCTCATTAGACAGGAATCTACGTGGACTATGATGTCTGTAGCAAGAGTTGGGAGTAGATGGAGGAAAATCTGGATGTAGTGAGAGAGGACATGAAGTTAGTTGGTGTGAGAGAAGAGGATGCAGAGGACAGGGTTAGATGGAGGCAGATGATTCACTGTGGTGTCCCCTGAAAGAGTGAAAATAAGATTCACTGACATCACACACGCACACTCACACACCGAGGGGGGAGCTGCTATTGCAACTTGCCTACACTCATCGGGACCAAATAAGTTGGGGTTCAGTGTCTTGCTCAAGGACACTAAAATGTGACCGGAGATATACCTCCTGCACCTGAGCAAGTGGCGTCCCACTAATTTAGAAGATTCATGCTTGGCCTGGAAAAAACTGTTTAATAATAAATAAAAAAGCCCTCTATAACCATAACCAACAGCATATTATTCATCCTTAGTAGAGAAAAACAAGAACAACCTCTGGTTTCTTTTCAGCACTGTAGCTTAGCTGACCAAGAGCCAGACCCTTTACCAATAGACCATTGGTGCAAACTGCTTCCCCCAGGAGGATGAATCAAATGTGAGGAAAGAATTTAATTGTAACATGTATGTATGTGCTATATGTGCTCAATGACAATAAACGCTCTTCTTCTAAAAGAAGAGGGGATGTTACACAATGATAAATGGCTTTCTTCCAACTTTTTTGAGATGTGTTGCTGCCACCAAATTCAAAATGAGCTAATTTTCCATGAAATGGTAAAATAGCTCAGTTTCAACATCAAATATTTTTTTATGTTCTATTGTGAATAAAATATGGGTTGAATCAGTGCATTCTGTTTTTATTTACGTTGACACATCCCCCCAACTTTTTTGCAAATGGGGTTGTAAAATGAGAGAAAGTTTTTATCAAAAAACAATCACATTTCTTAGTTTAAACATTAATTTTGTTGTCTTTGTACTATTTATAATGAACTACAGTTTTTAGAGGACTTGCATATCATTTCAAACTTACAAAGTTTCGCAAACTTTCTGAATATGGAGTTTATGGAGATAACATGCTACTACACAACATTTCAACAAACAATACAGTGGAACTCCAATCAGTTCAGCTCTCCAATCATTTGTGGAGTGATTCATCCTTTCAATTTTAAGAGTCAGTTTACAAAAAATATAACCCAGGTTATAATTATAATAATCAGAAGTCATAACATCAACTAATCTGAAAAGTTAACTTTACTTTCTCTGAAGAGTAAAGCATTTTAACTCTCTTTAACTTTAACTGTTACTACAATATACTGGGAGGTTCTTACAAAATACAGTCCAAATTAAAAAAACAAACAATAAAAATAATAATTGAGCCTCTAAAAAAAGTAAATTAAAAATGCACCAAAAATAAATTAAATTGGACAGAGTATGTTTATGGTGAGGACACTGATAGATATAATACTACTAATTCTAGTGATTATCACTAGAATTATTAGTTTGTCACATATTTGTTTGGTTCAATAACATAACATCATATAGAACATAATATAGCCGATTCTGTGATTGTGTTGATTACAGTAAACAACATTTTATGGTTAGACTGTGACAAACAATGTAACAACTATACCAAATGAGAGAAAAAACATTGTAGTTTAAATGTCATTGTTTAACTCACAGACTGATACAATCTGGACAGGTCATCAGTCTAATAGAGCCAACACAGAGAAACATAGACTTTTAGCTGTAAGGAAGCAGTGCTAACCACTCTACCACAGTGCTCCCGTAATTTTTTTATTGTTATTTTATTATTATTATTTTTTTTATTATTACTAGTGTGATTGCTGACAGCAACAACAGTATAATAGTGAAAACAAAACAAAAATGGTTCCAACTGTAATATGTTAAGCATGGTTTGGAGAGCTGTGCTATTACTTTGTGTGCTGACAGCTAATGTACTGTAATTGTTATGAATATTAATATGATTTTTTTAATGGAAAGTCTATGGAAGTGATGTTTAAACTGCATAATCTAAAAAACTACACATTGTAGCATGATGATACTTTGTGTACAGCTACCCCATCATGATGTTACACGTGTGCTCTCTAGCGCCACCATATGGCCAGTTATGAGCATTCATAAGAGCGTTTTTAGACATGCTACTACTTCTACATGCTGACAGCTAGAAACATGGTTTCAATTATAAGATGTTAACTACAGTTAGGAGAGATGAGCTATTGCTCTGTGGGCTGACAGTTGGTAATTGTAATGAATATTGATATGAATATTTGTATGATTTTTCTTTTTGCATTGCCATCAATGACAGCAAACTTCACAGTTATATTTTGAAAACTACACGTGATATTGTTATGAAACTTTGTGTATAGCTGCCTCATGATGATGTTTACGTGTTACAGTATGGGCTCTCTAGCGCCACCCTGTGGCCAATTAGAAACTCATTTTGTAACTTCTAAAAACAAATTATTTTTTTTTTGTTTTCACTTCTATATTGTAACAATGGATTTATTCATACCACGCGGGCCACACAGCGGCCGTTCGCAGAACTGCAACTTTTTCAGTCTTTTTTTTTAAGCTAATGCAGTGACCGATTTGAATGAAACTTCACATACGTGCAGGACACTATCCTGAACACACGTGTCTGATTTCACATCTGTTCTCACTGGGGGCGCAATGGTGGGGGCTTATATTTTTGTCATGATATCTTCAGAACTTCATTAGTGTTGAGAGGGCAAGATGGAAACAGTTGATTCCTTTGGACAGGCTGCCATCTGCTGGAAAGTTTGTGAATAGCAATTGAAAACTAAATTGTTTCACGTGCTATCACTTCTAAATAGTTCAATATCTCAAAAACTACTCATGGTAACATGAGGAAACTTTGTGGACAGCTGCCACATGATGAAATGCTTCACATGTTACAGTATTGCCTCTATAGCTCAGCTGGACATACCGCAAATAATTTTTATTGTTTTGTTCGAGTGCTGTCACGTCTACAATGTTTGGAGCTGCAGATTTGGCGATGGCAACAGCAGTTGCAACAGCTGGGTTTCACACACGCATTTTCTGTAGGAAATGCCCATTGTAGTTATTTTTATGTATTGTTTTAAGTTTTGTTTTAAAGTGTTTTTGTTATTGTTTGACTATGTACAGCACTTTGGTTAGCTGTGTTTGTGTTAAAGTGCTCTATAAATAAATTTGAGTTAAGCAAAACATTAAATTTGTAAATGTAGCTTGCATATCTTATTTTACCATGATATGCAATAGTGCAATAGTTAATTTACAGTTCATCATGTTTCAGAATTATTACAAGTATAAAAACAGTTGGAAGGCCTCTATTGTCCGAGGTAAATAAATGCACACCATGACAACAGGTCCTGGAATGTAGGTGGAGAGAGGGCAGTTAAATGGTAAATGGTCTGCACTTATATAGCGCTTTTCTACCTATTGGCACTCAAAGCGCTTTACACTGCTTCTTATATACCCATTCACACTGACAATCACACACACATTCATACACCGATGGGGGAGCTGCTATGCAGCTGGCCAACACTCACCGAGAGCAACTAAGTTGGGGTTCAGTGTCTTGCTCAACCATTTGTGTCTTGTGTCAAGCACACTTCGACATGTGACCGGAGGAGCCGGGGATTGAACCAACAACTGTGAGATTGGTGGACAACCGCTCCACCTTCCTGCGCCACAGTCGCCACATGACTAACACACCCAAAGCCCATACGCAGAGAAAATTTAGACAATTTAAATAATTAACAATGTTACTGATGGTGCTTCTTGATTTAATGAATCAAAAAGCAGCCAGTCCTGCAATGATTTAAGTTAATCGTGATAAACAGAGCTCCACTTTTCTCTCTCTCTCTAACCTCTGTTCTGATGCAAATCAAGACACTCTGGCAGCACCAGCTACTGCTACTACTTGATGCTGACAAACAATGAATTTTTTTAATTTACTAGAAGACATGAGGGACCCCAGGGCTAGTGGGGGATCTACAGTAAGTATAAATCTTTGTGGTAAATGAACACAAGAGGGTGCTTCACACATTATGAGAAATAAGATTTTTCAGAATTAAGGAAAAATAATCCATTCTGTTTTTTGATTCAGCACAGTGATTAAAACTATAAAAGAACAGCCTTTTTTATACAACGACTGCGTGGTGAATATGATGAAATCTGAGTTTTACTAGAACAACACTAGCACGCTTTAAGTCAAATTTTTGGCTAATAATTAAATAAATGTGAAATGCAATTTCACATTTTGCAGAATTTATTTTTGCAGCAGCAGCAGTTCCTTGCATTCCTGCTGTTATATATATATATATATATATATATATATATATATATATATATATATATATAATTATTATATATATATAATTTGTTTAGAAGTTCGTAAAAGTAGGATTTGGAAAATGACAAAAAATATCCTTTAACCACACATTCACTCAAGAGGATGAACAAGATCACTGTTTTCTTCCCAAATATTGTCCAATCATCCTCATTTGGTTTAGATTTATAGTAGCTCCATGAGTTCTCATACAAAAAGATCTGTTGATCTACTAGAGCTGGATGTATCTGACCCCTCTTCCCACAAAGAACAGCCCCTGAGAAACTGAACGGCCTGTGACAAGGTACACTTGTGGCAGGAAAACACCAATACTTCTGCAGCACCTTAGGGAGTGTGGGAAACAAGGCAGCATGACTTGACTACCACAGTAAAGGGTCTTCATTTAGACCTAGAACCCTCTGTGACTTGTAATTGCTCAGCTCCTCTACCACCTGAGCTTGCTGTTCTTCCTGTGTCTGGTGTGCATCAGACTGGCAAAATATGGCAACAAAAGTGTTGTCTTGAGTTGCGCTGGTGACTAAAGTCTCTTGTAGAGGTGTCTTTTTTTTCTTGTAGGATCCTCATTATACACCTTAGCATGCACAAATATAACTTCCTGCAACTGCAAATGTATGTACATTGGAATTTCTTAGGAATATTGTAAGCTAAAGTTAGTGATAACACATTGTGTATTCTATGCCCCATTACAAATAAAGTAGAGGTAACCAATAAGCAATACTTTTTCTGTAAAGCTTATTTTTCATCAGCATAAATGATATAAAATGAATGTTTGTTTCTTAAAAAATAAGGCTGGAATAAGCTTGGTAAATTAATTATAGGTGATGCGAGAAACTACTATGGCAACATGTTTGCGTAAATGAAGAGTTATAAGGGTCACTGGAAAAAATTTCCACTCAGTTTTAAAAGAGTGTCTATTAAATCAGACATATGACATTTTGATAAAAGGAAAAAAGGAAACTTGCGTTATAAAGTTATTACCTGATCTGTATTTGCTGTTAAATCTTTTAGATGTTAGAGAGCTACAGTACATTGCAACATTGCTCTACGGTATTGTATTCAGATACAGTTTTAAAGTTTTTTGTGTTTTTTTTTTTAACATCAGAGGTGAGATAACAGGGTACAACACCTGACTATATGGCATTTATAGTAAGCAACACTGAAGTCAAAACTTAAAATTAAGATAAAGGATATAAAGAACTGAATTTTGCTTCATATATCATAAGCCTTCTTTGACACTGTGCAGAATGTGTCCATGCAAGAATTTAGGAAATCCCCTTACCACATTCTGTTAGATTTTTAATCATTTAAATCCATTTCACCATCTCAAGAAACAATAAGCCCCTTGTCTTCATGCTTGAACAATTTGTCACACTACAATCACATGAGTTCACACAGATCTTCCTCTTGGTTTAAACATCAATGAAATATTCATAAAAGACACGCTGTTCACTCCAGTGTAAGTGTGTAAAATATTTTTAAAGATGTAGTTATTAGAGGTAGCTATTCCAACTGGCCATTGCTTTCAGCCTTTTAAAAGAAATCATGTGAGATTTTAATGCATGTCATGGTTCTCAGTAGATGGGCTTCAGTTGTCAGCTTATTTCAACAAACTAAAGTCAGCAGTTTAAGCATTGTTATAGCTACAAATGACAGACAGAGCAGTAATCAGAACACATGTAATTGATTTTCATTGTAAAACCAGCTGTATTACTGTCAAACTTTGAAAGCCACGATCATGCAATACTCAGAAAAGCTACATTGTAGTCCAAAGGTCACAGGCTTCTAGTTTAGTGCAGGTCTACATTGGGTCGTTCTGAAAAACATAACCATAAACCATAAAGCTCAATGTCAATCTATTTAATTTTTTAACATTATTTCTATGGGGCAGGTCGACCGATGAACACTGAATATTAACGTTATTAGTCGCAGTAGCTGGCTCATGAGACCCGTTTGTTGTGAGACAGACTGAGCTCGCCTTCGTTATCTAACTTAACGTCAGTATTCATTCTGATGAATTTGCCTACGTCTCTTTCGTTTGTTGAACTTGTTAAGTTGTCTAAAGCGTTTCTTTCCTATACAGTCGGATTTTTCAGACCTGCAATCAAGTTGATCTGTCTTTATTGTGTTGTTAGATCATGATATTGATCTGCATCGCATTAACCATATTTTAACATACGTCGAACAGACTGGAAGAATATAGCGTTAAAAAGGGTTTATGTTCTCTAAATTATTTTGTCCATAAACAAGAAAGCATTAGCCGAAATATATTTTCCTCACGGGATCTGGCATTTTAACAACACATCTTGTGGACAATGAGACATTATAAGTATTAACTATATACATAAGCAGACTTTAACCAGTATAGGCAAAATAAATAAAGCTGACCTGGTAGCGTAAAAGATCTGTTGAACATCTGATAAAGCAGAACTTTCGCTCCGCATAAATACAGTCTGACAAGAGGTACCAACACCGTCTGCAACCAGAGCCACATTGTTGTGGTTCTGATAGAACAGCTTCCCGAGTTACACTGTGCACCTACTTAATGAATCCGTGTTGGAGTCTGCACCGGATAAGCCGCATTGGTTCCCGCCCTCAATACAATTTTGTGAAAATATGGAACGATGGCGTCTTTGTTTGTTTGTTTGGTTTGTTTGTTTTTTATTTGTTTGTATCCATTATATACCATCAGTTTTGGAGATGGTATGCATGCAATTATGTGCAGTGTTTCACCTACCAATAAACATCTCTCTGTACGAACGCTGGTTTCTTCGCCATGTATACCATGTGCATAACAAAAAGCTTTAAATAGTAATAAGTGACTGAGTGAGTGAGAGAGGGAGATCATTAACAATTCCGTTTGGATTTGGATTCTGTGTTATTCTGAATGTTTGGATTTGGAGTCTGTTGTTCTGAATGGTCAGAATAGGAATCTCAGTGAATTTTTAATTTGTATAGTACTTTTTTGTTTGTTTGTTTTTTTGGTCCACTGATGTTACCTTTTGATAGAAATCCAGTAATTATACATTATAGGGTGTTTAGCTTCTAATCTAAGAACAAAATTGTAGACCAATGGTTGATAATGGCTACATTTTGAATCATTAAATCAATAAAGAGAAATAGAGATCAATACCAACATAATACCAGGCTTTATTGCTGCTTTTTGTAGTGTCATAAACGGACAGGTAAGCCTAATACGTTTGAGTCAAAATGTAGTTATATTTGATATAACAAATGTTATATTTGCCTAAATCTGTACACATGAAATTTCTAAAATATCCAGCTTTTTAAAGTGGACAAGCAGGCTTCTAATGTAATAATTAATTAATTAAGACTGCCCCTACAACCACACTGATCAAGTGTTCCGCATTACAGTTAAAATTTGATGACCGTGCACAGTGATGAGCTGAGAGGAATCAGAATAAATCAATATACAACAGAAAGTAAAACACAGGAATAAAATATTAGAAAAACATAACCTGAGCACCATCCTAATGAGGCTGATAATAAGATGATGATAATGGAACTGGTGCGTAAATTGGCAGCATGCTTTCTTCATCATCATCATCATCATCATCATCAATGCACATGTGAAGAATAGCTGGAATAAATAATCCCTCCCACAGACACTGAGTCATACCGAAGTGTGATCCACATACACTAGGTGGCACAAAGTTTCAGCTGGAACTGTTCATGTTGTCGCAGCTGGGTGGAAGCCCTAAACTATTCACTGCTTGCAACTGCCTTTTGAGTTTTTCTTTTGTCCTATGTCCTCTTCAAAGTAGATAGAATTTGTTGCACGACTGCATTACTTAAACAAAGTACATACAAAAGTTTATTATTAGTCACACATTATCTCATCGATAACGCCGGTCTAAAAGTTACTGTCGAAGAAATCCGCGATTGAATGTGACTTAGAACGTCAAAATGAATGGATGCATCTAATGTATGCGTGTATACAGACTTGAAATACGATTTATAAACAACAAACACATTTTAAATTGTTTCATTTGTAAAGGTGATATGGTCGGCTGACATGAACTAAACTTTTTAAGCAACGTAATCGCCTAAAAAACAAACAAAAAAATCCGGAAATACATTACAGTTTAAGTAACCGGTAGGCTTAATTTGACTTAATTCTTATGCATTTTAATATTTTTCTTTTACAAAACAGTACTCTCAAGAGTTAGTTTAACTTTAACTATTGTTTTTTTTTTCTTTTTTTTAGCATTTAATGCCCATCTGAAAAGCCGCCACACCCAGTTTTGTCGTGGTAAACATGACTCGGCAGAGTTAATTTGTTAGGCTTAATGCAAGGTTTGGATAGGTTAGCATAATGAGACGTGAGTTACATGGGCAGTCCAGGATTACACTTAGTTAAAGGGAAAAACTTCTCGAAAAGGGAGAAAAAGATTTAACCCATCTGCTTCCAAGACTTGGGTCCTAACGCTGACGCTCGGTTCGTACCAGGCAAGGCTTGACTCATTAAACAGTGTAAGAAGACACCGGACCTGGTTAGCTGCGGTCGTGACAAGAAAACCGGCCGAAAATATCTGCTTGATGAATTGACACACATGAATACGTAGCGTCAGCTGGAAAAGTTCTAAAAACAACAGGCGCTTTTCTAAAGTAGCTGCAAAGAAAGAAACTTTACAGGCAACATGACGTTTTGTTTGAGGATTGTCTTATTTCTTTTTCTTGTTACTGCAACATTAACTCAAGACGGTAAGCTAACTATGCTGGGTATTGTTGGTAATTATGGGTTGTGTAATAATTACTTTATGGCTGTTTTTAACCATGTTTTTTGTTTAATTGCCTTATAAGGATACTAAACTTATGTTTAGTTAATAACTACTAACTTTATTCAAAAAGTACATTTTACACGAAAAACAAAAACAATGGAACACGATAAATACGCGCAAAGAAGCAGACGACACTGTAGCGTAGACTGAATTTTACAGTCATATTTTGTTCATCCAAATCTTGAGCGCGGTAAGTCTTTTTTAAACAAACATTTTTCTATGAGCCTGTTTTCTGAGCAGCAATGTGTCTTTGTAACAGTAACCAAAACGTCTCTTGTGATTACTGTTGGATAGATCATAGTGGGAAATTCTCTTCTCAGTTTCATTACTAGTTAATCACTAGATGGCAAATTCTTTCGTTGAGCGTTAACCAGTGTTTTGTAGTCATGGCACAGCTGCTTATACATTTGGTTTTTTCCAACATCTTAAAATTTTTCCACATTCAAACATAATTATGCCACTGTAGCCTGGTTTAATTAAAAATATTTCTAACGGATTACGGAAGCTCAACATAAGGAATCAGCAGCTCTGGCACAGGAGGTTTCACTAGTTTGGAGGTATTAGCTATGTGTATATCAGATACAACAACTGTTCCCAGTTATCTGTCGCCTATAACTTTGATCTGGAGCCTGGATCTTATGTCCACAAAATAAACGTACATCATACTGTGCAATGTTACTTTTTCAAAAAATACTTTTCTTTAGTTTTATGTATGTTTACAATAGATAGGGTCTGATGGTATGTAAGAGGTGGGGTTTTATTTTTAATTTCTAGTGCATATTTCATAATGTCAGACATTCTGTTCTTTGTGTGTGTGTGTGTGTGTATTACTGCCTTGTGTACTAAATCATTATCTTTTGTGTGGAGAAATGGCTCACTGGTTTTAGTAGTGACTAATGCTTCAAAGCTGCACAGTGTATGAGTCACCACAATCATAGCAACCGGTAAATACACTGTATGAGATTGACCACGTGTTTCCACTATGGAGGAAAACACAATAGTGTGTGGCTGGTTACTAAGTTCTTACTGAAGACTAGATGAGTATTGTAAGTCAACAGTAAAATAATCTATGTTTGATTTTTTTTTTTTAAAGCAGCTGATGTTCATTGTGTATCAAATGTGACTTAAGGATGTTAAACTGTTTCTGTCTGTAATGTTGTCCCTTTTGTCTTTCTTATGAAGGCTTGGACCTGTCTGATGCCCTTGATAATCTAGGTCAGTGACATTCTTTTTTTAACTTTCAGATTTAGTTTGTTTAAAGATAAACTCACTCTTTATTTTTTGCTAAGCAAATCATATATTTTAATATGGTTATTCTATTTTCTTGTTCAATTTCTTAATGGGAATGAAATGTATTCGTTGTCAGTAACCTGAGACGACCCAGTCCAAACACAAGTCAAACCAAATTAATGTAATTTGGTCACGTGGGGGCTTATTCTCTTGATGTGTGTTATTAGGTGTGGACCTATTGCCATGCATCCAAAATATCAGAAGAACTGATCTAAGTTTCCCTTTATTTTAAAAGTTATTAATGCATTTTGAAAGTGTCGGAAAAACTACTTCCAAGGAAATGTAAAACAAACACTGTTTTTTAAAGAGATAAAATTTGTCTCTTCAGCACCAACTTCTCCAAAACCCAAAGAGCAACCAAAGGCCCCTGAGAAGCCTAAAACTGGAGGTTTGTATACTCTTAAGAAATAATTTCCAGGATAACATAAATCTGTTTAAAGTTTATCCAATGACCGCTCCAAAAGATTTCCAGTCAAAGCTCTTTAAACGCGTTAAAATAGCAAATTGTAATTAAATTTTTTTAAAATCACAATATATACTGTATATTATACAGCAATATGAAACAATTCAGTTTTAATTCCAATAAGTGGTTAAACAACTTAATCTTTTGTTAAACACATGTCGGCTATAATGATGTGATGAAGTGAAATATGATCTAAACTGATTATCAGCAAGACCTAGACTGTGAAGAATTTACAGTGCATTCAGAAAGTATTCACAAACTTTGTACAAACTGTAACTTTTTCCACATTTTGTTATATTACAGCCTTATTGGAAAATGGATCAAATTCATTATTTTCCTCAAATTTCTACCTACAATGCCCCATAATGACAACATGAAAGAGGTTTGTTTGAAATCTTTGCAAATTTATAAAAAAAAATATACAAAAAACATGT
Source organism: Channa argus (assembly GCF_033026475.1). Taxonomy (NCBI): domain Eukaryota; kingdom Metazoa; phylum Chordata; class Actinopteri; order Anabantiformes; family Channidae; genus Channa; species Channa argus. The sequence continues at coordinate 384,105 of NC_090219.1, forward strand.
TGGTTTGTTGGTTCCCCTGGCTCCTCTGGTCACATGTCGAAGTGTACGTGAGCAAGTCACTAAACCCCAACTTAGTTGCTCCCAGTGAGCGTTAGCTAGCTGCATAGCAGCTCCACCATCGGTGTATGACTGTGTGTGTGATTGTGAGTGCGAATGGGTGAATAAGAAGCAGTGCAGACCATTTACCATTTACATGTACATAGTGTAACTATTCATAGCCTTTGCCATGACACTTAAAATTGAGCTCTGGTGGAACCTGGAAGAAGTTTGGAACTACTAGGACTCTTCCTAGAGCAGGGCAGCTTCTTTCGCATTGTCATTATGGTGTTTTGTTTTCAGAACATTGAGGAAAATAATGAATTTAATCAATTTTACCATTACAGGTCACATAAAGTATATTTAAAGTATATTTAAAGTAGATTTAAAGTAGATTCTTTGCTTCATGTTGAAAAGGCTGTGGAAAACTTGACTTTTTTGTAACAGTTCTGCATAGTGTAGAAACGTACTGAAGGTCATTTGTCATCATATGACTGAGCTTTGTCAGAAGATTTGCAAAATGAAAGATATGAAGATGCAGTATAGAGCTTTTATCAGCTGTACAGAAAGAACACAGAGCTTCAGAAAGATGTCAGAGTTTGACACTGGATCATGATCCTTGTCTAAATATGTTTTGAATGAATCCGAATGAAACCAAGCTCTGGAGATTCAGGTATGTCCTTTTTCCACAAATCCCTAGTGGGTTTTGGCTTTAGTTGTTTGGCTTTAATATGTTGAGAGATTGTATTGTTGTAATGTGGGTGAACCAGCTATTATTTAATTTAAAATGATAATGGAACAAATATGGCAATTCCCTGTAGCTAGAATCTCTTTTTAATTTTTGTTGTTTATTTAATAATGTAGTTCTGACTGTAACTGTCTTGGAAATATGATGTGTATAGCATAGTTTGGTCAGTTCTTTAAGTGTGCTTGCGCATTACAGGTGGCTTTGGATTAGACCTGGAGGACGCCTTGGGTCCAGGTAAAGCTGCTGGAAGCTGATGGAAAATGGTTCTAATCTCTGACAAGTGTGGATTTTCAATGACAATGATGCATTTATGTTTGCTTCCAACAACCATAAGTTGTTTTTTTTTCTCTACCACGTCCAAAACCAGAAATACAAGATCATTCTACCTTATCATGGATTAAATAGTTTGCATGCGCTAATATATGCTGTTAATGTTTTGATGTCTAGTTAACTACAGTAGCTTAGTACTTGCCACTTACATGAAAGTTATTTCTAAGGTCAGGGACATAAAATAAAAAAAGCCCTGTTCATGATAATATGTCAGACTGAGTGCTAAAATTTAACATTTTTTCTCTGATGGATTTAGAGACATTTACACTAACATTTACAACCTTAACCAAACCAAGATATGTTGCATTCATCATCCACTTAATTCAGTCATTAAAATATTTCTCTTTAGATGTTAAACTGAGCCAGTCTTTTGAAGACTAAAAATTAAAGCATATATCTAATCTGTCTGTTGTGTAAGACTCGGAAACCCAGAATCCATTTGACATTTGCAGTTTACGTACACATTTATCAAAGATATAAATCTCATTTCAATATTAGGCTGTCAATGATTTTATTTTTTTAGGTTGTTGAGACAGAAGGTTAAGACTTATACATGGAAAAGTGTATTTGTTATATTAGTTTTATATATAATAGGAAACAAACAGTGCTGTTGAGTTTCTATCAGAGCAGTGTTTTCTCAGATTACTGTGTTGGTCATTTAGTTTTTTGGCCTGTCCAGTCTGTCTTTGATTTCATCCTGGCCATTTTAAATTATAATACTATGGTTAATCCACTAAATATAAATAATTACAAATAACATAATGAATAAGCTCTTTTTTTGTTGACTTACTATAAATATTGAAGCTGAAATATTTCTTTCCCCACAGATACCAACCCCAAACCTTCTGAGAAACCTGCTAGCAACCAACCAAAGAATGGAGAAGGTGGTTATCTATGACTGTTGTCAACAAATCCCATCCCACATGCAAAGACCATGTCCTTCTGGCAAATACTTTTTGACCATTATCAACACAAAAAATAGTCCCCTTAATTTTTATCTTGTTTATTAACCACAGTGAGCAGTTTAAGGAAATTAAATGCACCTCACAAATACATACATTTTTGGCTCAGTAAAGATTCAGTATTACTAAGACTTCAGACTCAGTAAGAACTAGTTGGCTCAAAGCTAAAGGTTACAAACAAAGTTGCGTTTATGTTTGTTTGTTTGTGGATTTGTTAACATCAAATAAAAAGTAAATAACAGCAGATTTAGCCTAATGATTGACAAATACACTCAAAACTGTTTAGCTAGTAAATCATGCCGTTTGTGCACTGATGTATTGACAATGTATTGTAGAGTTTGTGGTGTAATGATTGTTATATGTGGTGTTCATTTTGTATAGGTGGTGGAAACTTTGATGACAATGACTTGTTAAGTGTTAGTGGTGGGGACTTCAAGCCTGACAACTCAGGAGGAGGAAAAGGTAGGACATCAAAGTAACCGTAAAGATGTCTCCTTTGGCTTTTAATTCCTCTGCTGTTGCCCTTTTTCTCCTTTGTATGTCATTTATAACATTTTATTTATATAGCAACAATTCACATCAAAGCTATTTCAACGCACTTAACGTAATAAAGTCAAGACTATAAAGATATGTAGAGAAAACCCAACAAATCCCCCTTGAGCAAGCCCTAGGCAACAGTTGAGAGGCAAAACTCCCTTTAACAGAAGAAACCTACAGCAGAACCAGGCTCAGGGTGGGCTTCCATCTGCCTTGACCAGTACACACAATACAAATTGCTGATTGTCTGGGTCAGGTGTTTAGTCAATGGGAAGCTGGAATGGAGGCTATCTTACATGAGGGTGGAGTAGGGTATAGCAATGTGAAGTGATATCTTCCAGCTTATTGACAGAACACACCTAATGCTGGTAATACTAAGTTGTGCAGTGTTAATTGGAAAACAAGGTCATTGAGGATCTGCATTTAGAACCCCTCAAAAATCGTGTCAATGAGTATGTACTATTGTTAAGTAAGAGCATGGAAGGAATTATTTGTCCATCTACCAAATAAAAAGGATTAAAAATATACAGGCATCCAGTGTAATTAGAAGCATGTGGTTGTTTTTTAACATCTGAGCTTGTGTTATGTCATTCATGAAAAACCAGCTACAAAAACCTGTTTAACTGAGACTAAGTTGACTTTTTCTTTCTTTTGAATCCAGGCCATGCAGCAGACTCCGGTTATGATAATCAGGGTATGTGTTTGTTCCTGTGTATACTTTTTAATTTGTTGTTAATTATTGTTAAACTGTTTTGGTTTTTAAAGAATAGTAGAAAAGCTAAATAATAGCAAACCCACACTAATGTTGGTTCTGCCCTGGGCAACTACAGTCTGCTGACTGTTGTGAATGTCTTATTTTGCAGACACACTCAAAACTGCAGGGAGGCTTGGTCAAAGTACATAGCATGTCTTTATGGCTTTTAGCAAAAGAAAATAAAATAGGGACTGTGTGACAGATCTACAGAATTAACTTTTCGTCATGAGTTTAAAATTTGGTAGCCAAATAATTAGAACCAACTCTTAATATGATGCACTCAAGTATGACTCCGCTAACCACTTTGTCCTTAATAATAAACACATAGTAAAATTATCACCTTTCCAACTGTTTGAACCTAAAAACTGACACACTCTAACTCTTGGCCACTGTATTGAGTTGCATTAAATTGCACAGGCGTACTTAATGTTATTCCTGACTGATGTATATGTCCAGGTTTTTAGGTAGCAAGCCATTGAGACTTTATACAGTATCTTCATTGTAAACCTTGTGCTAACAGTGCTAAGGATCATGAAGTATCACTGCATGTTTTGATGATTACAATGCATCCAGAAAGTATTCCCAGCGCTTAACTTTTTCCACATTTTGTAATCTTACAGCCATATTCCAAAATGGATCAAATTCATTATTTATCTCAAAATCCTACAAACAATACCCCATAACAACAACATGAAAGAAGCCTGTTTAAAATCTTTGCAAATTTATTTAAAAAATAAATAAATTAAAAAACTTGATCATCCTTGATGCATCCTTGAGATGTTTCTACACCTCAATTGTCAACAGTCCATGTCAGAGCACAAACCAAGTCATGAAGTCCAATGAATTGCCTGTAGATCTCCTAGACAGGATTGTATAGTTGCACAGATCTGCGGAAGGGTACAGAAAAAATTCTGCAACATTGAAGGTCCAAATAAGCACCACCAGGACTTTTCCTACCACTGTTTGGCTGCCCGGCCAAACCGAGCGATCGACATAGAAGGGCCTTAGTCAAGGAAGTGACCAAGAACCTGATGGTGACTCTGAAAGAGCTCCAGCATTTCTTCGTGGAGAGAGGAGGACTTTCCAGACGAACAACCATCTCTGCAGCACTCCACCAATCAGGCCTCTATTCTGGAGTGGCCAGAAGGAATCCACTCCTCAGTAAACGGCACATGACAGCAAGCCTGAAGTACTCTCAGACCATGAGAAACAAAATTGTCAAGTCTGATGAAACAAAGATTGGGCTCTTAAGCCCAAATGCCGTGTCATGTCTGGAACAGGCACTGCTGACCAACTGTCCAATACCATCCCTACAGTAAACCATGATGGTGACAGAATCATGCTGTGGGGATGTTTTTCAGTGGCAGGAACTGGAAGACTAGTCAGGATTGAGGGAAAGATGAATGCAGCAATGTACAGAGACATCCTTGGTGAAAACCTGTTCCAGAGCCTTTTGGACCTCAAACTGGACGGGGCGATGGTTTAACTTTCAACAGGACAACAACCCTAAGCACACAGTCAAGACAACAAAGGAGTGGTTATGGGATAACTCTGTGAATGATCTTGAGTGGCGCAGCCAGAGCCAGATTTGAACCCAATCAAACATCTCTGGAGAGATCTGAACCCAGGTAAAGATCTCTGGAGAGATCTGAAAATAGCTGCGCACAGACACTCCCCATCCAACCTGGTGGAGCTTGAGAGGCACTACAAATAATAGAAGAAACTGACCAAAAATCTGTGTGCCAAGCTTGAGGCTATAATTAGTGCTAAAGGTGCTTCAACAAAGTAGCAAAGGCTGTGAATACTTATGTTCATGTGTTTTTTTGTTTTTGTTTTGTTCTTTTAATAAATTTGTAAAGATTTCAAACAAGATTTCACGTTGTCATTATTGGGTATTGTTTGTAGAATTTTGATGAAAAACTATTTTGATCCATTTTCCAATAAAGCTGTTGCATAACAAAATGTGGAAAAAGTTAAGAGCTGTAAATACTTTCTGGATGCACTACTGTATATTATAGTTTTTTATGTCTAACCATCACAAACAGTAAATACTTAGATGTCCTCTGTATCCCTCTCAGGTGGTGGCGATCAGCCTCAAGGTAAACTGATCTTTTGCTCTCTTCCTTTTGTTCTGTGCTCCTCTGCTTGTACACCAAGTTTTGTGTTTACTCACTGTGGAACTGATCTATTCTTTATCTGTCGTTGGAAAGGTCCTCTTTCCTGTAAAAAAGCAAGCTTTGCTGAGTCCCTCTGTTTTTCTTTTAAACAGCTGTAATTGTCTTGGTGTTTCATTTATCTACATGGGTTTACTTTGCTATGAAAGCACTGGCTTGATTCATATTAGTCAGAATGTATTTGTATTGTCATAAGAATTTTCTGCAGGATTCCTCAGTTCAGTTACATCTAGTTAATTTGGCCTGAAAAAAGTGTTGTTGTTGAAGATGACATGACACTTGGCTTTCAACCTAGTATAATCTTTATATGGGAACCCCTGGTCTGGGATTGCCAGGCTAAAACCCTGCTACGATTGTGTGTCGTTGCAGATCCAGACCTTCCGTGGGACCAAATGCTGAAGATGTTAAATGCTAATTTGCCAGAGCAATTCTATATGTGGATATCCAACTTAAAGCAAATCTTAATAGATCTGTTTGAGAGAGTCAGGGATCTGCTACAAGCTATGCCATAAGCTGTTGTATGCCTTAATCATTAATGGTGTAATTGGTTCTCAGGTCTTAAGCAACCAGAGGTTTGGTTCAGTGTTTGGTTTAGTGACTGCTAGAATTTGTCTTGAAATTTACGGTTGTTTAGAAAATACAGGTTACTAAAGGTTAGTAAAAAAACAGGTTAGTAAAGAATCAAAACATGAAATAGTCATGTTTGTCATATTGTCCTAGACAGAGCCAGAAGTGTGTGATGAACAGGGTAATTTCTTAAAATCCTACTCATATAAATGTGACTTTGTAACATTGACTTTAGAAGAAAGGTTTGCACAGGTTATTTGGAATTTAGAATTTGTGTATTTCTATCAATTATGTTACTTATTGGATAACTTTTGTCATGTTTTATTAAAATTAGAAGGTAGTATTTTCCAAATTCCCAATGCAGACTTAACACCAAAAAGGAATTGTTTCTACCCATATGTCTTATGTCCATATGTCTGCAGCCCGGGTTAGCTTGTTCTTCTGTGCCGTAGATTTCTGTTGTTGCCCAAAACTATTAAAAATATATCAGATAGACTGGAGACATACCTCTTTGCATGACATGTTTCTTTAATCCAAAATGTTTGGTCTAAATAAATATTCGTCCGTAGGCTCATATGGTTGGTTAATTTACATGTACAGCAGTCTGGCGTAAGCCAGTCAATAACCAGTTACCAAATCAATGAATGTGCAATATTTCTAGTGGAATTAAAGCAATTCAAAGCCTTTGATAATTGCATGCTTTGGAATAAAGAAACCCAGTCACCCAGTGGAGCAGTGTGTCTGGCTGAGATCCTTTAACGGACATAAACTGAGGTCTACAGCATGAAGACCTCATGTACTTAAGCATGTAAGTTGTACTGCAATAATTCCATCATCTTTGCTTCTGTGGAAAGTAAAGTGTTGGTACATGGCTGTTTTCTGCCTTAGTCCTGCCTTGGTCAGCAACTGTCTGCACACATTTTCAACATAAGCATTCTCATTCTCAGCACTGTGCTGAAACATGTAACATGTGGAGACAGTTGCTAGATATACCTCGCTTTTAGATATTACATAAGAGGATATGTTTCCCTGTTGGCACAAATAACTGCATATTTCTTTATGGTGGTTTCTTTTCATATTTTTGGGATGGGTCATTGTTGCATTGACAATCCCTAATGCACAATGAATAAATCTATCCTGTCAGCATTCAGTGAACACTGTTTGATTTACAATCCATGCGAGGCTAGAGAACCAACTGACCAAAGTGACTCAGGTCCTCAGAATCTCAGGGGTCCTGAAGGTTTAGGCAGTTAATGATTGATTACAAAAGTTGTTTTTTTGCCACTGATTATATGATAATAATCACATACCTGTTCTTATTCTCAATTATCTTAGTTTCAGCCATTTAATATTTAAGTATTATATATTTTTATTGTTGCATGTTTAGAAACTGCACTTCTAAAACTAATTCTGTACATTTCAACTGATACAATCCATCCAATACAAAACCCTTGTTTGATACTATCAGTATGGCTCAATGTGCCCTATCTACAAAACATATTGATTCTAGAGTGACTGATGAAATTAGAGAGAATATACACATGAAATCACTTAGACTATAGATTATTGTTTATTTCTAATTTATGCAAATATATTTGCATAACCAGTAGAGCAGATCTGCTAATAATGATGACCTGTAGAGCTACATCGTCACCTCTAGGCAGTGTCAGTGTGGAACAAAGATCTTTGATATTTTTGCAATGACTAGTGATTATACAATAAAGTAATCTAATATAGAAAGCACTGTAGCTTGATTGGTGAGGAGGGTACTGTAATTGAAGATGGATAAATTTGTATACATACAGCAGACAATAATAATACAATTCTGTGCATCGTATGTGATATATAGATACAAAAGACCAATAATGGCAAAACAGTCATAGTATTAATATTAGTGTAGTAGTAGTGACATAAAATAATTAAATTATATGATGCAATGTAAAATAATAGTAGCTATGTTACTGCTGCTACTAATGCTAACACTCTCCTCTTCGTGATTTTAACATACTGTATGTGAGGTCTGTGACATGTGACAGTAAAACACCTGGTGATGTGCAAGCTTCAAAGAATTAAATCTATTTGTGGGCTATCATATTAAATATACAAAATTGTATTACAAATAGCTGGCACAATTCAACACTGTGTGAATAAAATCAGGAACACTGCATCACCCCTTTAGGTGTCTGTATGTTGGAAAAAAGAGCACTGTCCACAAACTCACCATTTTCCATCAGAAAGTCATGCTGACTTTTAATGTCCTGGCAACGCCCTATGTGATATGCTCATGACTCATTGTGGTTTTTAAGTCCTGCCAGACAACACAACAATCTCACTTATTATTCCTAAAGTCAGCCTGTGCCCCGCCCTACTGTACCCTGGAGGCTGGGTGTATTTCTAATTTTAATGCAGTGTTCTTGGACTGTTCTCATTTGGCTTGTTTTACTTCTGTTCTGTTAGAACTAAAGCTGGTACTATTTTACAAAATGTCTCTCATTTATTCTTGAGTTAATTTGATTGATTTGCATTTTCACTTCGTTCTTAACCGACTTTTGCTAGGCAAGTTTATTTAGTGACATTAAAAAACTGAGGTTATTACATTTCTCAGGTTAGTAACAGGGACTCTATTTTTAAACTTGGAACAATTACAGTTTATTTAAGAAAGTTGCCTAAAATATGGGAGAAAAGGAATCTGCAAACACTCTAAAATTCTTAATCACACAGATAATTATGGTTGTATGTCTAAAACAGTGTAAAAAATTGAGCATGAACATACTGTTTTGTGTAACTGTCTGGTGTGTGTTTGTCAAGCAGAAGCTGGATCTGGACAGATTGCTGGAATTGTCAGTGCCATAGGAGTTGCTCTGCTTGGAGCAGCATCTAGTTATTTTGCATATCAGAAGAAAAAGCTCTGCTTCAAGCTGCAGGGAGGTCAGTATGTTTTTTTAATTCCATTGAGACTTATTTTTAAAGTGGCATGTAGACAGTATAATGATAGAGTTACCATTAAAAGAAACAAAGTTTTATTATCAAAGGGATACCAGTGACAAAACGTTCTTTGTTTAGGTACTGATCCAGAGAGCGGTAAAGGTGGTACTCACTCTGATCCTCAAGGTAACATCTTAATTAACTAAAGGAACTCTTTTTTTAGAATACTTTTGGAAAAAAGTTTTTGTCATTTTGTATACAAGTGACAAATGAAAGTAAGAATAAATTTTGCTAAATTTTTTAAAACTGTCAAATGATATCAAGATTTTTGCTTGCCTTGTTTCTCACTTGTAAGTTGCTTTGGATAAAACCGTCTGCTAAATGACTAAATGTAAATGTTTTGCTTGTACCTCTTGGAGATGAGTGATTTTCAGTGTGTTGAAGTTGAAGGATAAGACTCATGGTTCAAGACAATTAATGTCACACCATGTACAGAAATAGTCCCAAATGTTGTTACTTTAGGCACACAGTGTAATATGCACATGAAAACACATATACTAAAAATAATATCTCAACTAATATAAATTCAGCATCTTAACCACTTATCCTATTAAGGGCAATGGGTAGACAGAAGCCAATCCCAGTTGCCATCGAGCAAAACTCAGAGTACACCCTAGATAGCTCACCGACCTACAGACCTTCCAGAAAGTACTCCCAGCACTTAACTTTTTCCACATTTTGTTATGCCTTATCCTAAATTTTATAAAATTCATTTGATTCATTCATTTTCTTCAAAATTTTACAAACAATACCCCATAATGACAATGTAAAAGAAGTTTGTTTGAATTCTTTGCAAATTTATTAAAAGTAAAACATACATTTTCTTCTTTTCCTTTCGGCTCTTGCCTTTCAGGGGTCGCCACAGCGAATCATGTGCCTCCATCTAACCCTGTCCTCTGCATCCTCTTCTCTCACACCAACTAACTTCATGTCCTCCCTCACTGCATCCATAAATCTCCTCTTTGGTCTTCCTCTAGACCTCCTGCCTGGCAGCTCCAACCTCAGCATCCTTCACAGTTTCTCCTCTGAACATGTCCAAACCACCTCAATCTGGCCTCTCTGACTTTATCTCCGAAACATCTAACATAAGATGTCCCTCTGATGTCCTCATTCCTGATCCTGTCCATCCTCGTCACTCCCAAAGAGAACCTCAACATCTTAAGCTCTGCCTCCTGTCTTTTCTTCAGTGCCACTGTCTCTAAGCCGGACAACATCGCTGGTCTCACCACCATCTTGAACACCTTTCCCTTCATTCTCGCTGATACTCTTTTATCACACAACACACCTGTCACTGACCTGACAACCAACCTGCCTGGACTTGCCTCTTCACCTCTTTTCAACACTCTCCGTTGCTCTGAACCGTTAACCCTAAGTACTTAAAGTCCTGGACCTTCTTCACCTCCCTGCTCCCTGTAACCTCACCGTTCCACCTGGGGCACTTTCATTCACACACATGTATTCCGTCTTACTGCAGCTAAGCTTCATTCCTCTGTTTTCCAGAGCAGACCTCCACCTCTCTAGCTTTTCCTCCACCTGCTCCCTAGTCTCACTACAAATCACAATGTCATCTGCAAACATCATAGTCCATGGAGATTCCTTTCTAACCTCATCTGTCAGCCTGTTCATCACCAGAGCAAACAAGAAGGGCCTCAGAGCAGATCCTTGATGCAGACCCACCTCAACCTTGAACTCCTCTGTCACACCTACAGCACACCTCAACACGGTCTTACAGCTCTTATACATGTCCTGCACCACTCTAACATACTTCTCTGCCACTCCAGACTTCCTCATACAATACCACAGCTCCTCTCTCGGCAGCCTGTCATATGCTTTCTCTAAATCTACAACTCCCTATGACCTTCTCTGTACTTTTCCATCAGCATCCTCAAAGCAAATACTGCATCTGTTGTACTCTTTCTAGGCATGAAACCATATTGCTGCTCACAAATGTTCACCTCTGCCCTTAGCCAAGCTTCCACTTCTCTTTCCCACAACTTCATTGTGTGGCTCATCAGCTTTATTCCTCTGTACTTGCCACAGCTCTGTACATCTCTCTTGTTCTTAAAAATGGGCACTAGTACACTACACTTGTTTGGCCTTTGCCACCTCTACCTTCACTTTACGCTGCATCTCCCTGTACTCCTGTCTACTCTCTTCAGTCCTCTCAGTGTCCCATTTCTTCTTAGTTAACCTTTTTCTCTGTATACACTCCTGAACCTTCTTGTTCCACCACTGTGACCACTGTGTGTGACCACTGGGTTCTTGGTCACCTGCCTGACTAAGACCCTTCTCTCTTGATTGGTCAGCTTGGCCAAGCAGCCAAACAATGGTAGGAAGTCCTGATGGTTCCAAACTTCCTCCATTTAAGGATTATGGAAGCCACTGTGCTCATTGGGACCTTCAATACTGTAGAAATATTTATGTAACCTTCCCAAGATCTGTGTCTTGATACAATCCTGTCTTAGAGGTCTAAAGACAATTCCTTGGACTTCATGGCTTGGTTTGTGCTCTGACATGCACTGTTAACTTTGTGACCTTTTATAGCCAGGTGTATGCTTTTCCAAATAGTAAATGGTAAATGGTCTGCACTTATATAGGGCTTTTCTACCTCAAACAGCTATACACTGCTTCTTATTCACCCATTCACACTCACAAACACACACACTCACTCATATACTGATATGGGAGCTGCTATGCAGCTGGCCCATACCCACCAGGAGCAACTAAGTTGGGGTTCAGTGTCTTGCTCAAGGACACTTTGAAATGTGACCAGAGAAGCCAGGGATCCAACCAACAACTGCAGGAATTGGTGGATAAACACTTTTCCTTCCTTTGCCACAGTTGCCCCATTGTCCAATCAACTGAATTTCCCGATCCTGAACTTGCGGGATAAGCCGAATTTACAAAAAAAGGACTCCAACTGAGTTGTAGAAACATCTCAAGGATGATCAGTAGAAACAGGATGCACCAGAGCTCAAATTTGAGTTTTCATTTTAATAAATTTGCAAAGATTTCAAACAGACTTCCATGTTGTCATTATAGGGCATTGTTTGTAGAGTTTTTGAGGAAAATAATGAATTTGATCCATTTTGGAATAACATGTAACATAACAAAACATGAAAAACGTTAGGTGCATACTTTTTAGATCTATAATCATCAAACTATGCAGTGATTCTTCGTGAGCCTTCTTTCAAAAGGCCTCGGCATTTTAAATTTGCATGAAAAGATGATGGATTGACAGTACCATAGAGCATACATATTGAATAATAGTAAGTATAGCCTGACACCTTGTGGTAAAGAGTTGGCTAACTGGCTGGCTTAGTGGGGTTTGTTGTTTATTTAGAAATCTGCTCAAAATCTTTGCATTCATTGCTCTGTTGTTTTAATTTTCAGTTTTCAGTGATCTCCTCAGGACCAAGTAAATGCCTTCTTTTTGCCCAGAAGACAAGTCTCTGATGTTTAATACAATGCAGAACTTTATTCAGCTTCCAGTCAACCGTGGTTTGTGTTGTGAAAAAAATACTTACTCTCTGGGTCAATCTCCTGCCTGCTTCATTTAAACCATAAACTAAAGCCTTACTTTAAAACTGTCAAATGAGAATACACTTAGTTTTGTATGATTGTTTTTGTTATAAAAATCTTTATACAGCTGAGTGATAATTTCAAAAGATTGTACTTTTACTTAGAACTTTGTGTTTGTATACTGTACACACTGATAGTGTTTTGTTTTCCTTTCTGACTAGTGATAAAGAAGAAGGATTTTTTGTCATCTAAAATACCTATTGTAATTTAAATTTAAGTTTGTTGTGAGATTGCCTAGGATCTATATTTTTTAAGTGTGTCTTAAAACACTAGTCGGGTGAACTAGATCCTACCTGCTATATTCATTCTTCCTGTCCATTTTTGCATTATTAAGGAAAGAGCTCACAAAGTAAAGAATATCTCACAAAATCTTTAGTTTTAAAATTGTGACAATGTTGTAAAAATTGTAAAAATGTGACAAATTGCTTGAAGCTGTTTAGCTGTTTTTTGCGTTTTACTTACACAGGAGGCATCTTTTGGTATGATCTACTAAAAGACTGTAGGAGAAATAATTAGATCAAATAAAACCTGTTTCAGTGTTTGGGCACCTGACTGTTGTTTTATGACCCACTTGGAAAAATCATAATTATCAACATTAAACCCATCCTTTAAGGTGTTTGACCCATTTGCTTCATGTTGTGTTGGGATTTATCTTAGGTTTGCACACTGCAAAATTGTTTTTGTTTTTTAATATTAGTCCTTCATCTTCTTTTCTTGCAATTGCACTGCTTCATATTTTTTATATTTGCAATACTATAGAGTAAGTGTCTACAGTGCATGTAAATGTGCTGGTTGTAATAAGGAATTCAGAAAAGTACCCTGTTGTAGCTCAGTATTTTGGGTTTACAGCATCAAATCCTTATCAATTTTTGACAAATCAACTGATGAATATAGAGTAGTATTAAGTAGCCAAAGAAATTTTCTTCAGGACTTGGTGGGCAAATCAGTTTTTGTTGGCTGTAGCAGAGCAGCAGCTATGAAACACAGGTGAACATGCATTTGCACTCTGTACACACACGATTAACATTTCTGTTTTCTTCACAGTCTTCTGTTACATATTGTCTCAGACTCATCCATCTGTTGTCAGTTTATCTGTATCACATAAAGTATCATCACAAGTATTGCATCAGGGGATTATTGTTGAGGAACTATTGTTCCGATACTGAAATGCTATAATGAGTCAACCTTGCAACTGTAAATAGTGCATTTAGAACATGTGTATGGATGCCTTCTGACTTTGGCCTTAGGCTTGATTCTGCAGTGTGCTTTTAATTTTCAGCATCAACAATCATTATCTAAGTTTGAGGTGTATTTTGGTATCATTTTGTATTCAAATATGAGTGTCAGTTTTACAGTCATACATATCAAGAGTTATGTCAGATGATTAGATGAATGTTCCTTACGTGAATTGATTTGAAGCGTGTGTATGCTTTCAATAAAGTGGTATACAGTTTTTGAACCTTTTATTTATCCATGATGTAAGTGTCTTTTTGACATTTACAGTATACCTTCAGATTAGATTAGAATCTTTTTTATAACAATAGGATGTCATATTAGAAAACAGAAACTGTGTTTTGTTCATGCCTTGGACTGCTTAAGTGGACCAAGTGACCTGCTCAAATTGCATTTAATTAGTCATGGCCATTACCCAGCTCATGCAGCATCATGCAGCCAGCTTTAAAAAACAGATCCAACATCACATATACAGCATATAAAATAATACCTTGTAAATTGAGTAAAAATGTTTGGTGGCAAGTTATTAGAGTTGTTTCTAAAAGAGATGTTCTAATGACCCACTTTATCTCTTGAGGATGAGGAAATACAGAAAAAGTAGGACAGGATGCATCAAGTCGGTGTGCTAAACACAATATTAGTTGCAAACTGACAACTAGGAAAAGGGGGGGGGGGGCGCATTATCCAGAGATGATGATAGTTTCTGAAATGTAGTTCAGGAGCAGATAAATCAAGTAGAAAGGTGGGAAAGTAAATGAGGCTTTAGATTTTTTGTTGAGAAGACAAAGATTATGTATGTGTTTGTGATCAAATACAAGCTAAGGCACTAAAATTTCTAAAGGTATAGTGTGTATTTCATCAATATGTAATGAGTCAGAAGAAATGCATTTAGGTTTATGTCAGCTTCACAATCAACAAAAAAAAAAGCCCAGTAACAATATTCATAGTGGTAAACATGGACAACATAACAGCTCTCCAGACGTGAAGTGATCTTAGGCAATGGTTGCTGTATAAAAACACTGCACCTCCATGTGAGCAGATGGGTTTTTTAAGTTCTTTTATGATATAAAAAGTATGTATAATTGACTGCATTGAATTGCCACAGCAGAAGTCAAAACAACATTTAAAAGTAGCTGTTTCAACTTAAATCAGCTAGCAAAAATATAAAATGTGGTTTGTGGGTTTTGTGAACTATACTGCAACCATAGCTTAAGATGGCTTCACTTTTTTAAAATGGAAGAATGGTGCATTGAGGATAAGTTTAAATGGCTTGTTACATGTTGCATTCAACATGACAATGTACATGCCTAAATGTTACAGCCTAGGCATTCCAATATCTGTATTGCCCATTTCCTGAATTTAGGGAATACATTACTCTAAATCAGATCAAAAGCAAAAAGTAACTTACTTCAGGAACAGCTAAGGAAGGAAAGGCTAGGCCAGGTAAAGGAAAAAATGGGAAGGCCCAAGCATAATTTGCTACTTTAAGTAGAATAGTACATAGTATAGTATAAATGTTCTGGTGCCTGTGTGAACAGCACCAGCCAGTGGGGGTAGGCCTGTTATCTCTCTCCACAGACATTGCTCAACTCAGTTCAATTGGATATAAACTTATTGAGGAAGCAATAAAAGTGATAGTTCCTTTCCACAAAACCAGAGTACCACTATCAGACGAAGCGTGGGTGGCTAACTCAAATGTCATTTCACTTAGATGACGTTTGACTTGGCAACACTCCTGGATCCTAGATTAAAAAACGCTAGGGTTCTAGAGCCAGGAAAGAGCAAATGAGGCAGTAAAGAGTGTAATAAGTAAATGTGCAAATGTCATGAAAAGGTCAGATGTTTTTTTTCAGGCAGGTGCCCAGCCTTCATCAGCTTGGTCCCACAGCTAAATCAGGATCTAACCCTTCTGGTAAAACTATTAGCTGGAAAGTCTCATAACCTTATTGAGACTTCATTTTACCATAGCGCCCGCTCAATTTGCTCTTTCTGTCATTTCTCTTCTGTTTACAAAGCTTTATTTTGTCCTTAAGATTCTTAATGCAAACTAACCTGGTCAGGCTATTGGCCAACCATTCATTGACAGGTTTTGGCAATCACCGAATTAGGGAGAGGAAACAAAATTGGCTAAGTGTATGCAGCAAAGCAATAAAAAATAAAAGCACAAAACATGCAATTATAATGCACAACAAAAAATATCTGCAAATATACTAATATCTTATTCGAATGACATAAGACACTTCAACTCATGCAAGAGATAAAAAGACATCCTATAGTAATTTAAAATGTCTGACTTGTTACACTAAAACTATACTAAAGACTATACTAAAATTGGATGATTACATTTTTCTCACAATCTTAAAACTAAATCAAATTCAGGTGCCAAAATTAACCGAATTGAATTCAGTTCAACTTTATTAGTGCCAGTTGATAACAAAGTCATCTCAAGGCACTTTACATAATAAAGTCAAGACTATACAGAATATACAGGAGAGGAAAAACCAGGCTAAGGGTTGGCACCCATCTGCCATGACTGGTTGGAGTGATTGGGAAGTGGAGAAAGAAAAGAAAGGAGCAACATGAATGTTGATAGTGAATGTAGTAATATTATTATTACTAAATATTATTAAATTAATAGACAAAAATAGAAATTTAAATTAGACAATAAAATGTGCAAAAACTAATGGAGCCTGAATACTCTGTGAAGCAACTGATTATCAACCTCTCAACTGAGTTATTAGGAGACTGTTGATTGGAGACTACATGATTAAGAAGTCTGTTTCTACAGCACTCTGCACACTCTTGCAGCTCGTATTTTATTTAAATAATTAACTTCTCTACACAAGAATTACTAGTTGAGGCGTGACGTACACTTGTATTACACAAGCACCTGCTCTTCTAAAGCATAATCAGCTAATGTTAACTAATTGCAAATATATCCTATCCCAGTTCCACTAGTTTAGCACTTAGCTGTTAGCAATGGCTTCTCTGTCTCTCCTTCTCTCACTTGCTTCATGTTCAGTTTTTCCTCTACCTCCTTTAGTGATAATGTATATGTGACAAGTTTAAGGTTTTTGCAGCGTTGGAAGCGAGGTTCATGGAATTGGAAGCACGGATGAGGCACCATGGAAAATAATCCAGCTAGTCAGAACCCGGTAGCTGATGCAGGCTGACCTAGCATAGCCCCTGTTAGCTTTCCCGAGCAGTTCCTGAGCAGCCGGAAAGCCAGTCCGGCTGGGTGACGGTTTGTAAGAAATCTAATGCCAAACAGATGCCAGAGGTTTAACACCAATCGCTTCACGTTTCTAATCAATATTCCCCACTCAGCGACTCACCTGCTGAGAAACCAACTCTGGTAATTTGCAGCACTACAGTAAGAAACATGAAGTTAGAGACTCCAGCGGCCATAGTCAAATGCCTTCCTGGGGCCAGAGCGGGCGACGTTGAATCAAATTTGAAACTCCTGGCTAAAGATAAATGTAAATACAGTAAGATTATTATTCATATGGGAGTAAATGATGGCCGATTATGCAAATCGGAGGTCACTAAATTGAATGTTGAATAGGTGTGTAACTTTGCCAAAAGAATGACAGACTCCATAATTTTCTCTGGACCCCTGTCAAATCTGACCAGTGACGTCATGTACAGCCGCATGTTGTCATTCAACCGCTGGCTGTCTAGGTGGTGTCCAGCAAACAATGTGGGCTACATAGAAAAACTGAAAAGTTTTTGGGGAAAACCTAGGCTGATTAGGAGACATGGTGCACCTTCCTTATCAAGAAATATGGCTGATTTTATTAGACAACCAAAAGTATGACAATCTAGAGTTGAACCTAGGATGCAGAGATCCAGTCCTATACACCTCTCTGCAGTGTCCTTACAACTGTCATCCCCCCACAACTCCCAAACACCTATAGAGACTGTGTCTGTTCCCCAACCAACTAAATTACATAAACCAAAAACAACCACAAGAGGAGTTGATCATGATAACCTAATAAAAGTTACGATTACTCCTCCACAGAACAAAACTGCAAAACTCTTAAATGTGGATTATTAAATATCAGATCTCTCTCTTCTAAATCTCTGTTAGTAAATGACTTAATAAGCGATCATCAATTCGATTTATTCTGTTTTACAATTATGTAGATTCTGACATTAATTGCCTCAGCACTGCATTTAATTCATTATTAGATTCAAATGTTTTTTCCCAAAATGTAAATAAACTCACTCACTGTTTTAGCCATACCTTAGACCTTGTCCTTACGCATGGAATTTAAGTGGATAATTTAAAAATATTTCTCCACAACTCTCTTCTGTCTGACGATTTTTTAATAACATTTGAATTTACAATAACTATACAGCAGTTAGGGAAAAATTCCACTATAGCAGATGCTTAAGTGAAAAAGCTGTCAAAAAATTTAAATGAATTATTATTTCATCATTTGCTTCACCATATGTTATTACAATGGAAAATAGCCACCCTAATGTTACTCATGCACAGGTAGATTATCTTGTTAACAATTCTGCAGCCTCACTACGTACAATACTCGATACTGTTGCCCCTCTGAAAAAGAAGGCAGTAAACCAGAAGAGGCGATCTCCATGGTATAGTTCGCAAACACGCAACTTAAAACAGGCTACACGAAAGTTAGAAAGGAAGTGGCGTTTCAGAAATTTAGAAGAATCTCATTTAGCCTGGAAAAATAGTTTAAAAATGTACAAAAAAGCTCTCTGTGATGCCAGAACAGCATATTATTCATCATTAATGGAAGAAAACAAGAACAACCCCCGGTTTCTGTTCAGCACTGTAGCCAGGCTGACTAAGAGCCATAGTTCTGTTGAGCCTACTATTCCCTTAACTTTGAGCAGCAATGACTTCATGACTTTCTTTATGAATAAAATTGTAGCTATTAGAGAAAGAATTCACCAGATCCTCCCCGCAAATATTACAGATATATCTTCATGTACAACAGTGCTAGAATCATCAATAAGGCCCCTATCCCTCTTAGAATGCTTTTTACCCATAGATCTTGCTGAGCTAATTTCAATTATTACCTCATCTAAACCAACAAACTGTCTGCTAGACCCTATTCCAACTAAGCTGCTCAAGGAAGCTTTACCCTTAATAGATACGTTTATATTCGATATCATCAATTTATCTTTAGAAGCAGGCTATGTACCACAGGCCTATAACCACTACTTAAAAAACCCTGTCTTGACCCAGGTGTTTTAGCCAATTACAGAAAAATATCTAATCTCTGTTCTTGTTCTGTTACCATTGTTCTGTTCTGATACCATTGATCATAACATTTTATTACAGAGACTAGAACAACAATTGGGATTAAAGGAACTGCACTAGGTTGGTTTAAATGATATCTATCTGATAGAATTCAATTTGTTCATGTTAATGATGAATCCTCAGTTAAAAAATAATCAGTTAATAAAGCTTCAAGCATGTCTACAAGACATAAAGGCCTGGATGTCCCACAATTTTTTACTACTAAACTCAGGCAAAACTGAAGTCATAGTATTTGGGCCCAAAAATCTCAGAGATATGATGTCCAACCATATTGTTATTCTAAATGGTATAAGTCTGGCCTCCAGTACTACTGCAAGGAACCTGGGAGTTATTTTTGACCAGGATTTGTCCTTTACCTAACATATAAAACCAATCTCTAGAAAAGCCTTCTTCCACCTACGGAACATTGCCAAAATTCAGAAAAACTGGTCCATGCATTTGTCACCTCTAGGTTGGACTACTGTAATTCCCTACTTTCAGGATGCCCCAGTAACTCCCTAAAGAGCCTGCAATTAAGCCAAAATGCTGCAGCAATAGTGCTGACTGGAACTAGCAAGAGAGATCATATTTCACCTTCACTAGCTTCTCTCCATTGGCTTCCCATTAAATCTAGAATAGAATTTAAAACCCTGCTTCTTACATATAAAGCTCTGAATGGTCAGGCTCCATCATATATAGAAGACCTCATAGCACCATATAATCCCAATAGACCACTTGGTTCTCAGAATGCAGGCCTACTTGTGGTTCCCAGAATTTCCAAAGGTAGAATGGGAGGTAGAGCCTTTAGCTATCAAGCTCCTCTCCTGTGGAACCAGCTCCCAGTTCAGATTCGGGAAGCAGACACCTTCTCTACTTTTAAGTCTAGGCTTAAAACCTTCCTCTTTAATAAAGCATATAGTTAGTTATGCTGCTAAAGACTTGGACTGCTTGGGGACCAACCCCCCGATGCACTGAGCTCCTTTCCTCCTCTTGACCAACTCTCCTCTCCTCTCACCCCACAATTGTCACCACTGTATGTCATTAACTCTGTGTGTTCTCTCCCGTAGTTGTCTTTGTCCTCCTCTGTCCCCCTCTCTCTGTCCCTTTCTGCAGGTGTCCCCAGCTCCTCCGGTCACATGTCAAAGTGTCCTTGAGCAAGACACTAAGTCCCAGCTTAGTTGCTTAGTTGCTAGTTGAGTGTTGGCCAGCTGCATAGCAACTCCCCTACCAGTGTATGAATGTGTGTGTGATTGTGAGTGTGAATGGGTGAATAAGAAGCAGTGTAAAGCGCTTTGAGTGCCAATAGGTAGAAAAGCGCTATATAAGTGCAGACCATTTACCATAACAGTTTAAAATGCCAAAACAGCATATTATTTGCATATTATTATTTTTAGCACCGTAGCCAGGCTGACTAAGAGCCATAGTTCTGTTGAGCCTAGCATCCCTTAACTCTGAGAAGCTATGACTTCATGACTTTCTTTATGAATACATATTAGAGAAAGAATTCACCAGATCCTCCCCACAAATATCAAAGATAGATCTACAGTGTTAGAATCACCAATGACTCCCCAATCCCTGTTAGACTGCTTTTTACCAATAGATTTTGCTGAGGTAACTTCAATTATTATCCCATCTAAACCAACAACCTGTCTGCTAGACCCTATTCCAACTAAAATGCTCAAGGAAGCTTTACCCTGTATAGATAAGTTCATATTAGATATCATTAATCTATCTGTAGAAATAGGATATGTACCACGGGCCTATAAGGTAGCTGTAATTAAACAACTACTTAAAAAACCCTGTCTTGACCCAGGTGTTTTAGCAATTACAGACCAATATCCAGTCTCCCTTTTATTTCGAAAATCTTTGAAAAAGTAGTTGCAAAACAAGTATGCGACCACCTGTACAGAAATAATTTGTATCAAGAGAGTTCATCATAGTACAGAAAGAGCTGGGTATCATCAGCATAGCAATGGAAATGTATAGAGTGTTTTCTTATAATGTTGCCTAAAGGAGACATACAGTATATAAAGTAAAAAGTATTGGTCCTAATACAGAGCCTTGTAGAACTCCATAGCTAACCTTTGTGCGCATGGAGGATTCATCATTAACATGAACAAATTTAAGTCTATCAGATAGATAAGATTTAAACCAACCTAGTGCAGTTCCTTTAATAACAATTTCATGTTCCAGTCTCTGTAATAAAATGTTGTGATCGATGGTATCGAATGCAGCACTAAGAACTAACAGAACAAATATAGAGTATAGTTGTTCTGGCATCATGGAGAGCTTTTTTGTACATTTTTAAACTGTTTTTCCAGGCTACATGAGATTTTTCTAAATTTCTGGAACGCCACTTCCTTTCTAACTTTCGTGTTGCCTGTTTTAAGTTGTGTGTTTGCGAACTATACCATGGAGATCGCCTCTTCTGGGCTTGTACTGCCTTCTTTTTGAGAGGGGCAATACTATTGACTATTGAACGTAGTGAGGTGTAGTGAGGCAAGACTATATACATCTTTATAATCTGCACTTTATTGTGTAAAGTTCCCTATGATTACTTTTTTGTTAATTAGCGCGATATAAATAACGTTGAATTGAATTGAAATTTTAGAAATGTATGGAAAAGCCAAGTAAGTTCACAACTGATGTTTAGAAATGACAGTGAGTATGAGTCTAGTCTATTGCACAACAACTTGACCTAGCTCTTATTTTCCTAGTTGAATGACCAGCTGAACAAATAGATCAGCAGATAGATATAGCTTTTCACTGTGCCATCAAAACCAATATGGGATATGTTTATGAAAGAGTCGTTGTGACAGACCATTCCTGTATTAAACAACTGCGGCATAAAGTTTTCTGATCTCTGTTGTAAAAAAGTAAAATTACTGGATTTGCTGAAAATTTAAGACACTAAAAATGTCAGGTAAGTGGCTTAATGTAACATATATTATCTAGATTAGAAAATGTAAAAAGAAATGTGATTAGTATAATCAGATTTCTTTAAGTTCTATTGAAGAGTAAAATGTGCTTCGGCTTGCTGGTTGACCTGATCTGCTTGGGTTAAGTAAGTTTCATAAAGAGAACAAATTGCTTTGAACAGCTTTAAACCTTGGGAGCAGCATTGTCATTCTCTTGGCATTTCTCCTTATGTTTTTAAATCAAGAGCACAGCATAGTCACACAGTCTCATAAACTATAGGAGTAGAATAGTAGCAAAATTATTTGTACATGTACAAGGATTTGTGCGGGTGTACTCAGACTTGTGTGACTCAATCTATGTGTATGTACAGGGATTTGTGTGTGCGTACTCAGACTTGTGTGTCATTTGTGGGTCTGTACACAAATCTGTAACTGTCAATAATATTTGTCTGTATGTAAAATAAAGTGCAAATGTATTCACTCAAAAAACTAAATGTAAATGTCTAATTATCTGAGAAAACACTTTTTAACTAAAAGTGTTGGAAAGCCTCGAAATTGGCAGTGATTTTACGGTTGGATTTTTGCTACTCTTCTGCCGTCTGCAAGATTTGTGCGTGTGTAAAGCTATTTGTCTGTATTAGAAGATTTTCCTTGCCCTCAGCTTGGGCTCATAAGGGTTCAACCCTTATGAACCCATTAAGAGCTATTCACAAGTACATTAAGATAAATAGTTTCACACTCGTTACTGAGCAGACATTAATACTGAATTTAAACTCACAACAGTCATAAATCACAAACTTCCCACTGAAGTTGAATACAGCTTGGTTTGCATTTTGGATTTTTTTTTTTTTTTGGTCATTTAGGCTTCAATGAAGCATTGAAATAAGTACGTTCAGTTTCATTTGTACACAAGGTTTTATAGTGTGTCATACATTTGTCCCTGTCAGTCCAATTCCTATTCATTTATTGAGTTATTTAATAAATGATAAACATTTTCTTAGATTTAACAATATATATAGCAATATATATACAATATGAATTAACAATAGAATTATTTATCAGATTTGCAGCAATTACTAATGAGATGATGATGATGATGATGACCACCTGTGGCAGATTGAGGGGGGGGGACTTTCTTAAGCAGGAAGCATGTAGGAAATGCGAGCAATAGAATGGGGCACTGGTACAGTATTTGACCTCACTTAGATTACGTAATTTTGCTCAGATTTTTATTTGTTCAAAGGAAAAAAGATGAGACAAATTGAAGTCAACAGAATCTGGGTTTGCTGCATTATGATTTGGACTGTTTATGTGGAAGTCAAGAAGCAGAGCCCCATAAAGGTGTGCCAAGGTGTTTAAAATTAGGGCAAAATACTGGTCATACTGGGCTATTGTTAAACTCAGGACTCAATGTCTTAGAATTTTAATGTTTACTGCATTAACATTACACATGTTGTAATAGTTCTCTGTCTGGCCTCCCTCCACCTGCCCTGGTCAGTGGATCCCTGGACATTTTGTCTGTCTATGGTCCCGCTTGGATCCAGCCCTAAAAGGGTAGGTTCTGTCACAACTCTGTCCTTTTGTCACAGATTTATTTCCTGTTCTTAGCTCTTATTTTGTTGCTCGTCCTGTTTGGTGTCTGTACCTTCCTTGTTTGTCCTGATTTGTTTCACCCGTTACCTGGTCCTTTTAAACCCGTAGTTCTCCTCAGTTGGTTGCAAGTTCGTTTCCTCTTTTTTTTCTCTTTTTGTGTTTTTCTGTATCCAGCTTTCCATGTCTGTTGTTTTTCCCGTTGGTCCGCTAACACCAGGTTTGGTTATTCTTAGGGTTGGGGTTTATGTTGTTGGTTTACACTGTTTGTTGTACTTGTTCCTCCTTATGGATGGATTTTTAGTTGTGTTTCACCTTCACTCTTTTATGTTTCATTAGTACACCTTTGCTTTGAACCTCCGCTTGCTGTCTCCTCACTTGGGTCCTAAAACCAAAAGACCCGATTTTTGATAGGAGGTAGACTTGGTTTAATGCTTTGGTGTATTGAGCCTAATATGTGAGTTTGGGTTTTTGTGAGGTGAGGGATGTGTTCAGTTTAAAACAGAGAAAAGGGCATTCATTTAGAAGAAATATATATCTACTTATACAGCTGCATTAAGCTGTTACAGCTGGGTCCTCACCTTATAACTATATAAACTAAAGCTTATATGAAACTAACTATGGAAATGGAAAACGTATTTTCAACCACACCATGTTTCCTGTGAATGTAATGACAACATGTTGTCATGTAAAGGAAATGGTGACTTGCAAATACATTGATACTGAACATATAAATAAAATGTTACCAGGCAACATTTTTGTTTGTATGTGATAATGCAGCAAAAAATAGCTACATTTAGTGTCACAATACGCAATCCTATGCAGTAAAATGTCCATTTATTTTGACTACAGCATTATTAAAATTCTTTATGGTTGTGATTAGGCAGGTAAAGGAGCTGATTAGGGTCAGAGGAAGATCTGGTGCATTACAGGAAAATGTTTTACTCAAAACGTGTTTTATCCGTTTAAACACATCCACGATCTTAGTCTTACCATAAAGACAGTGGTTTTCTTGCCTGAGTCTGGTCGGGTGCAGGGGGGCTGGACTCGGGAACCGAGCTCGGATCGTTAGCTCGACAGTCCTGTGCATTAGACCGACCACATCCTTCCTAACCACCTCCTGGGAGCTCCCTTACCATTAATAAAAGTACAGTTTCATTCGTTCAAAAAATACATGGCTCATCCGTTTCACAAGTGCAGACGCCTGCAGTGCAGCTGCCCTGCGTGCTTTCCCCTCATTTATGCATGACCTCCTCTGTCTTGCTTGGTCTAACCACAGCTTTGCACAATTTAATTCTTTCTCTAACAGCTCTTTGTCTTTGGTGCGCGCAGTACATATTTCAACTTCTAACTTCCCTACTAGAGCTTGACAGTTTGTAACAATTAATTTGTCATCAAACTTATGTCTCTTTTCCCATTGTGGTAAATACCTGGTGCTGCCTGGTTTATCCAAATATTTTGCATCCCCCTCATAGGCAGGCTTACTTTTCTCATTCCCCATTATGACAACTTTTTGTCCGTTACAGGCTATGTGCTTTTATAAGGACCTAACCCAAATCCACTTCTTTGTGTGTACTCTCAACACTCAGAATTACTTTGACACCGTCAGGTTTTCTTCTGAGGTGATCTCTTCATAAGTGGCATTCACACTCACACGTGCACTTCAATCACACCTTGTATTTACTTAATTATTTACTTATTACTAATTACTTACTTATTATATTCTTTATTTATTTATTACGTTATGTTGTTGCAATTGCTCACTCTATAACGGTTTATCACACTTTGACTTTTTTAGTTCTCTTTCACTGTAAATTTTTCACACCCCTTAAATGGCGGAGTAAGCCTTTGTCAATTCATCTCCCTTTCGGCGGAGATTGCCTGTGTCTCCCCTGCGGCGGAGACCTCCTAATTTATCTTAATTATTCTCTTAATTTTTCACACCCCTTAAATGGCGGAGTAAGCCTTTGTCAATTCATCTCCCTTTCAGCAGAGACAACTATGCTCTCTTCCGGCAAAGCTCACCAATTTAAAATCCGAATTCACCTCCCTTTCCGGCGGAGGTAACCTGTGTTATTTCTTTAAACCGTCACACTTTTACTTACTTCGTTATTTCACCGGAACTGTCTCCTGGATCCCTTCGGGCGACACCAAGCGAGGACAGGTAAAAACACCGGCCCAGGCACGAATTTACGTCCTGGGTCTTTCAGACGTCCAACGGTCGACCGATTTCGGTGCGTCGTCTCCCTCCTCGATGACTGCCGTCACTCGGGATCTGGCTCGAAGGACCAATTAAATGTTGGATTCTAACAACCACAACAGCGCTGATTACACCTGGAAATACAGTTCAACAACGGTTATAGAAAAACGAGTCGACTCTTGTCTTTTACTTGATCAAGGGGGTCCCGTCGGGGTCTTAGTGACTTAACACTTCACCCGAACTCAGCCAACTCAACCGGGCTCTTCCTTGTTCACACTATTTATTGGAAAACAGAGATCAAAGCAGATAGAGCTCAATGCAGAAAAACAACTCCTTATAGGTTTAGGCCAATGAAAAATGCAATTCATCACATAATGAAAATATAGCGTTGCATTATTTCCTTTAAAACAGACTTTAAAGGTAAACTACAAAGGCATCTATCAGAGGCAAACTATCAAAGCTATATAGTGTCACTAATGACATCATCAGTACATAGACACATCACAAACATACATTACACATACATGCAAACATTACATTTAATGTTGGAAACAATTAACAAACCCTAACAGACCTTCTGAGAGTTGCTTATTCCATGTGTCTTGGGCCAGTCCTCCTTTCACACCTTCCTGAAAGGCTTTCTTGACAAGAATAACTCATTTCTGCTTGGCAGGTGTGGCCAGACCTATTGGGTCATAAAGCCCCGCTACTTTGTTAAGCTGTTCTCTTCTAGTCAGTGGGTTTGGTGTCTGCTTTTACCTCTTCTCATCGCAGGTTTTGGCCTGTCCGCATCTTTCCTTTCCTCTTTGAAAACTTTATTGAGGTCATCATAAAGAGCTCATCTTCATCTCATCTCAGCCAAATACCCAATACCTATGGCCTTGCTGTCTTCATCTTTCATTTGGTTTGCGAGTATCAATGCTTTGGTTTTCTCAGCTGACTTTCTTGTTTCAAGGTTCTTAGCTGTGCTTTCGGACCTCCCACTTTGCCCTGACCAAACCCACGGTTTGAGAGAAAAACGACCAGCTTTGAGTACACCCAGTAGGACGATCACCAATGTTGACTCTGGTAATGTCAAGCTCTTCTATCTCCTTATCCCCTCTGTCTCTCTAGAGGAACCTGTGGAGGTTCACTTCTCGTTCCTCCAATCATAAAAAGTTGTACACTTTTCTTATATCTCCGAGGGCTGCATGTTGTTCTCTCCTGAACCTGATAAGCTGCTCCAATGCTGTCCCATTTGAACCACTCCAGGAACTCCTGTTTGATAGCAGCTGTATACCTGGTCTCCACTTGTGCATCTCTGGAGTCTCGTGCATCTCTGGAGTCTTTATCTTCATTGGGCTCTCAAGTTCCTTTGTAACCTCTTCATACCTCACTACAGCTGTTCTAATAGAACAAGCAAAGTGCGCTATCACATGTACCTGTTCAAACAAGGATGTGCTCCACCCACAGTCTTGCCAAGAGGGCTCTCCCATAGGACGAGGTCTCCAACATCTTTCACTCTCGAGGAGAAAGCCTTCCTTCTTGATGACTGATGAGAAGAGTTCCTCTCCTGTGGATCCAGCTCCCAGTTCAGATTCGGGAGGGCGAATTGTTGGGTTCTCTGTATACATCTTTGACTTTGTTAAAGTAAAGTGCCTTGAGATGGCTTTGTTGTGAATTGGCCCTATATAAATAAAGTTGAATTTAACCCGCTCATCATTATGTCAATGTTCTGTCTACCACCTCTTTGTAGTCTGTCACCATTGTCTTTCTTATATTCTCCTCTTGGACAGAGAAAGAAAGGATGGTTCAGGGATCCTGCCTTCTTGCTGCTATTATTGTTGCACAGGTAGTGCACAGTCATCTCTACCTTTGTGACATCCAAGGCACTCCCTACATGCACCCAATTGTTTAACAGCAGATTCCTTCTCAGAAAGTGGTAGTCCTCTGAATTTGTTGCAAAAGAAATCCTGTCTTTGCGCTTATCTCCACCTACAATGCACGTGTGATCACGTGTGGAGGCATATTTTTTGTTCCATTTCTTTTCTAGTCTTTGCATCTGATATTCTGAGCTTCTCAAATCTCTGAAATATGTTCTCCTATTTTTTCAAGAATTTCAGAAGAGCATCAAAAAGGTTGTCAGACATGAAACCCTTTGCTGGGGTCAAGCATGAATTCAAGCCAGTCTTTTCTTAACAATTCTGGTAGCTTGCTTTCTAAGGAATTACTTACCAGTGGATTTTTGATGGCACCAATGTTTCAGAGCCTTCGCAGCAGTCTGGATTAGATTGATTACCTTCCTGTATTTATTTCCCTTTCCAGGTTTTTAATTATTTCAATTGTTGTCTTATTTCCATACTTGTTCTACAGTACTCTGAACATATCATCAGCTGTACTAAAGTTTGACAGACTCAATTCCTTGATGATCTTTTCATCCAGACTGTCAAGGAGTTAAATCTTTTTTTTACCTCTACTGATCTAGTTGGTTCTCCTTGCCTCTACAAACTTTCCCAGTCTTTCTTCCAGCAGTGGAAGTCTCTTTTATAGCCACTGAATGTAGATAGTTTCGTAGCTTTGATCTTCACAACTGGTGTGATGTGCACAGCTGGCTCTACTTTGTTACCTGTGTGCTCTGTAACCTTTGCATCTACTGCAATTTTTTTTCTTCTTGCTTCAAGCTTGTTTTTAGCAACCTTTAACTCCCTGAGTTGTTTCTGGAAGTCAGTTTTCTCTGTGTGGAGAATCACTAAAAATCACTATATTAGTGCAGACCATTCACCATTTACAGCTACAATTGGAAAAAAATTAAATGAACCCAAACCTTGCAATTAGTTTTGAGATACAGTCTAATACTTCAAGGCATAGTTTACATTGTAGGACATTTGCCCAATTCGACCAGAAGAGGACAAAAGCCAGTGTCTTCTTGTGCCAGTCCAAAGTCTGAATAAATACAGAGGGTTTTGTCAGGAAGGTTTTGTTGACCTACAGGCGCCGATGGAAATTGGGCTACTGCTGGTAGAAGAAGTAGAGGGGGAAGGAATTTTTGTAGGCAGCGAGAGAAGAAAGCTAAGAATGTAGGACTGACGGTAGGGACCTTGAATGTTGGGACAATGACAGGAAAGGTTAGAGAGTTGGTTTACATGATGCAGAGAAGGAAGGTTGATATGCTGTGTGTCCAGGAAACCAGTGTCCACCAGGTGGAAAGGTAGCAATGCTAAAAACTTAGGAGCAGAGTTCAAAGTTGTTTTACCATGGGTCGGATAGGAAGAGAAATGGATTAGGAGTCATGCTGAAATAGAAGTTTGTGAGGAGTTGTTCTAAAGATGAAATGAGTATCAGATAGGTTGATGAGTCTGAAGCTGGAAATTGAAGGCATGATGTGAATTTTTAGTCACTTAAAAGTCTCTATTATGAATTGGATAAGATTTGTGTTAGTTTAACAAAAAAACATTTCTATTTCTTAAATATCATGGGGGCCTGGTGGCTCAGGGGGGCCTGGTAGCTCAGTGGTTGAGCATTCAATTGGGATGCAGAAGGCTGCGGGTACCAATCCAACCCCACCACCCCACCCCTGCCCAGCCAACACGGGCCACCCTGGTGCCTATCCTAAGCCCGGATAAAATAAGAGGGTTGCAGTAGGAAGGGCATCTGACTGAAAAAACTCATGCCAAATAACCATGCAGAACACGTTCCACTGTTGCGAACCCAAGTTGAAAACCATTGATCTTTTTGATGTGAGTCATATTCTACAGTGTTGTGGATTATATTATGTATTAAAAAATCTTAATAGACTTTATTTTCTTTATTGTGGTCCTGTCAATATATTTTTTTTTTATTGTGAATTGTTCGACGTTTTCTCAAGGTCTTTGGTTACAACAAATTGATATGATAAGGGATGAAACAAGAAAGAGAATGTCTCAGTTTGTCTAAGATAGCTAGCAAAGTGCTAGAGGCGTGTGTTATGGCATACCAAAAAATCTCAAAAATATGCTAACCAACCATATTGTTTCTCTAGATGGCATAACTTTGGCCTCCAGTACTACTGCAAGGAACCTTGGAGTTATTTTTGACGAGGATTTGTCCTTGCCCTAAAACAAATATCTAGAACAGCCTTCTTCCACCTACATAATATTTCTAAAATTAGTCTCAAAGTGATGCAGAAAAACTACTCCACACATTTGTTACTTCTAGGTTGGACTACTGTAATTCCCTACTGTCAGGATGCCCCAGTAAGTCCCTAAAAAGCATGCAATTAATCCAAAATGCTGCAGCAAGAGTGGATTAGCAGGAGAGATCATATTTCACCTTCACTAGCTTCTCTCCTTTAGCTTCCCATAAAATGTAGAATAGAATTTAAAACCCTGCTTCTGTTGTTCTTTCATAACATATAAAAATAGTTGTATATAATGAATAGTTTGTATTAAATAGCGGAATGCAAAAAAGTTGACTTTAATGCATTTATAGATCATTACTAGAAGAATAATAGCCATTCATTTTCAACACATTTACATGGGATGAATAGTTTAGACCTTAAATTAGGGGATGGAAAATGGTTGGTAAATGATTTGTATACATTTTAGATTGTTTGTCAAGGTAAGGAAGATGTACAAATGATTTGTAATACATTTACATGGGATGAATAGTTTACACTTTAGATTAGGTTATGCAGAATGGTTTGTAAATGTTTTGTATACATATGTAGATTAATTGTAAAGGTAAGGAAGATCTACAAATGATTTGTAACACATTTACTTGGGATGAATAGTTTATACATTTATAAAAGATGAGAAACATTAATTATTGCACAAAGCACATTTTAGTCAGCTGTCTTCTGTATTACATAGTCACCAACCTCTTCACTTGCATCCACGGAGCCTCACTGGGTGGTCATGCATCCACATTTTATTACCCAGATCTCACTTCTGTGTACACCAACCAATCAGTAGTGAAATGACAGGGACACCATTCCTTGACAATATTTCTCCTGTGTTTGATGTTTCACTTGCAAAAGCTGTAAAATGTCTTTCTAATTACTTACAGATGAATAATAGAATATGAACAAATTATTTTTTAATGATCATTTCATGATTCACAAAAGTCTTAGAATTCTTTTGTGAAATATTAACAAAAAATTTTCTAATAATTTTCAAACATTTATAAATGTTCTGTTAATGATTAGTTCATTATTACCTAATTGCTTGTAAATGAATAACAATTGATTGTTATTATACCTACTGGATCTCGCATTGTCTGCACCCAAGGTTTTGTATAAATAGGAGCTTTTTGAGAGAGATGAGCTGTCAGCAGCTCCTGATCCCGGCTGGCCCGACTGCTTCAACTCTGGTGTGTTTGTATTTCGACCATCCCTGCACACCCACACAAGACTTGTGGATCATGCCCTGCAACATGGAAATTTTGATGGTGAGGTACTTGTTGTTGTGAGGTTATATTAATACCTGTACAAGAATCTAGCAGTTTTATTGGTGCATCCTGTTGGATTCAAATACACTGAGATCTCAGCATTTCACAACTATTCCACGACTATTCTAGCAGAATAGTTATGAGCCTTTTTATATAAAATGATTTCTTTAACTTGTAACAACCACACAGTTTGGCACTACAATATGCATAGATTTTTCAGACCTTAGATGGCCTATTAAACTTTATGTATTATAATGTGCAATATATGTAGATTTTCTTTGAAGAGATTATAAAAGAGATCCTGCGACTTCCTGCTACACATTAGGGGTTTGTTTAACATGTAGATTAATATAGCAAATGATAGTTCAATAGGTGTTTGAACTGAGAGTAGCTGTAGCGAGCTGTCAACATCTGCCTGTCTGTCTGACATGACTGATGGATAAGAGAAAGACACCTTCAGCTCAACCTCTCCAAGACTGAAATTATAATCTTCCCAGCCAGACCTTGAATACAACACAACATTAGCATCAACACTGGGTCTTCAGTGATTGTTCCCACCAAGTCAGCAGGAAATTTGGGGGTCATCTTCAGATCAACTGAACTTAACTGACCACACCTCCTCTGTCTTGAGAGCATGGAGAATTGCCCTCTAAAACATCAGAAAGATCAGATGCTGCCTCTCTGATTATGCAACACAACTCAATGTACAGGCGCTGGTCATATCTTTTCTCGATTACCGCTGACGCTGCTACCGCTGTGCACCAACAAACCTCTTCAAATGATCCCAATTGCAGCAGGACTTCTCATCTTTAACCAGCCAAAAAGGACTCATACAACTCTTCAGAACTCTGCACAGACTTTATGTAGCTGCCCGCATCAGGTTCAAAGCTCTGATTCTTGCCTACAGAGTGGTCACCTCAACAGCTCCTGCTTACCTCAGATCCCTCATTGAGGTCTACAATCCATCCCATGTGTGGCATGTGGCTGTTTGTGTGGTGTATGTCTGGTAGATGACATAACTATTTTAATTCTGCAGACTTCTGCAGATCTCTGCGTTTATGGAGTAGTCATACTTCTGCTGCTGTTGAAAGATTTTCAATTTCTTTGCTGCAGGCTGTATGTTTTCTTATCCCTTTGTATTCTTCCATTGGCTATCCACTGTAACTAACAGATGGTTTTTAGATATAAACTTGTCAGAAAGCAATTGTGAAGCAGAGCTGAAAATAATGCTTCAAAGCTTTAGGGCAAATGCTGGATTTGTTCTCATGCAGGATTGGCCATTTCCTATGAAGAGTAAAACCCTGGAGCTACAGCAACCAGAGGTATAACAGTCACTCACACACCGTATAACAATTTGTGCATCTGTGGTGGAAGGAATACCTGAGTGATATAGCGTCATCGAGGCCAGAGAAACTTTCTCTGATTAAAGAAAACTCAAAACGAGGCTTGATAGCTATATTCATGTGGAATATTGTCATGTTTTCGGTTGACCTACAGACTGCATAAAGAAAAAGCAACGTTAAAAAACTAAAAGACCTGTGTCTGTCTTGTCATGGAGAGAGCTAATAAACACAAAATTTAACAACTTTAATAAAAATTCGATTAATATGTTCTCATAACAAAAACTGAGAGTTAATGCATTTTTATACGAAACTACTACACTGGAGTTTACCCACAGAAAAATCTTTTACTGTCACATTACCCCTGAAACATTGGGATAGACTTTTTCCAATAGTTCATTGATTCTATAAATTGGTATAAATTGTTACAAAAACCTCGGAAATATATAGTTGGTGCTCTACTTGCTACAGATTAGTTTATTGTTTTTATTGTTTCAATGGTTATCTCGGCTTACAGTGATTGTTATATGCACCATGAGTTTACCGTAATAAAGAAATACCCTCTGTTTTATAATCTCATGTCTAATACTATTCTTCCTCAATGTTCCGCCCTGTCTCCTAATAATCACATTTAAATATAAAATAAATATACTATGTATGTATGAGAAACATAATTACAACCAGATTGCATTTTCTATGAACATAATCATGATATCTTGACAGTTAATGTATTTGGAAAATTTCCTTTTGTTTGACTACAGTGTTATTAATTATTTTTTATGGCAGTTAGAGCAGCGGGTTAGGGTTGGATAAATCGTTCTTACGAGGAACTCTGGAGTTGAACGGTCTCTGGAATGATGTATCCACTTCCTGTTCCAGCACCGTAAAAATCAAAAATTTTTACACTGATATGCTAACAGGACAACAAGGTAAATGTGACTTTGGAGGAACCAACAGATTCAGGATCAGGTAAAGTTGTTAATATGTTGTATCTGGCTATCCTGATTATGAGCAGGAACCTGTCTTGTTTCCTGTCAGTAGCACTTAACATCTTTTCCTTGTTTTGCAGATTCAAGAACTTTTGGAACAAGGACTTTTGTTTCAGAGTGGTGTATACAGATGTTGCCATTGAAAGTGTCATGGGTTTTGTGTGCATAGGTATGTCTGCGGTACCCTACTAGTGGCCTTCCATCAGTAATGCAGTGTGTTTAATTAAAAAAAAAAAGCCCATTAAATCCAACCTGTAGTTTGTCTTTTCAGCCACCTGGTATTGCAAAGTGTCGTCCACCTACCAAGTCCACAGTAAAGAATCCTACTGTCTGTGGATCCATTAACAACTTCTTGGCGAAAACTAGTTTTAAATCTGATTTATCACACAGCTGCTGTCATAACCCTATGTTTATTTGTCAGATGATGTGATGATGTGTGGCCAAAAGATTTCCTATATATTGTCTTTCTGTCTCTCTTTCATGGGTCGTGATGAAATTACATCAACAGTGTTGAAAAAACTACACAGATGTATGTAAAATGTTAAATGTTAAGTTCATTATTTGGATTAGATTTTATTCATCATGGACTGTAGTCATACTTTACTGTGCATAGTTTAGTGTAGTCAGACCAGCTTGAGCCAGCATGGGTCTTCCCAGGGTCTGGGTCTTTGAAGCTCAAAGCTGTTTAATTTTAATTGAATTTTGGAAGCTAAAATCTGGTGTCAACTGTTGGCTACACTACAACAACGGTGAATATGCTGAATGGTTGTATCACAATGTGTAGATTTTTTAGATCAGCTGTTAAAAAATAACTGGCTTTTTCTAAGCATGCAGAGAAGCAGAAGAGAGACATATCACTCCACATCAAAGTCTGAGCACATTTGAATAAAACTGAAGCTAACACAAAGTGGCCTGTATTAGTCTAAGTTTAAAAATTAATAATTGGCAAAGTTTATAAATCTGTGGCTTCTTCTCTTGTTACTTTTGTCCCTGTGCTGTTTCCCCCAGCAGTCTGTCAGATGGGATTTATTTATTTGATTTTATTTAATGTTATTATTATTATAATCACCTTATAGGCTACTGTGTGTTCAACATGTAGTTCAGTGTTGTTTAGAACAGTTTATTTTAAACTAATCTAATCATAAAAACTAATCTGAAGCTTTTTATCCAGCATGATCTCTGGTTTCTAAACTATCAGCACAATCTGCCTGTTTCAATGATCATGTATTAGTAACTAACCAGACACAGGAGAGGTGGGGAAGTTCTCACCTGTAAATGTCCAGAGTTAGATGTGAATACAGATTTAATTACTTTGAAAATACTATCCTGTCTCAGTGTTGAACACATCTTATCATAACGGGCTCATTAAGGATGTTCCCGCTGTTCTGTGTGGATGATGAGCTTTGCAGTGGTATCTCAGTGGAGAATTCCACCAAACAAACTTCTCTACAAATGTGCTGGGCCCAAATGTGGGGCTACCCACCCCCCCAGTGAGTAACCATGGAGGTGGTGTCACACCTGAGAGGTTTGAATGACGAATGATCATGTTAACTGGAATCAGCTGAGAGTAGAAACCTCCACCTCACATGTGTGTGTTACAACTACTCCTGTTAGTGGCTGAGGAGACCTGTTTATACAAACAAAATCACCAAGGTTAAATTTACAGTTCCCAAATATAACACTTGTAATGATGCTGTTACCTGTATACCTGGTTTGTCAAAGACTTCAACTGCTGTTGAACAAATGGCACGTCTTGTGACTCTAAATGAGAGCTGTCATTAAAATTTGAAAAAGAGAGTTTCCAATGGTCAAAGTGTAAAACAGGGAGCAGCTGTTAAACCTCCTTTGTCCAGTAAGGTGGGGGAAAAACGTAAACACATATACAGAAACTAATGTAACTATAGCCCCTTTCAGACAAGCAGTGGAATCCTGACATTATCCTGATTTTTTATGAGTGGGTGTTGTGAAGGAATAGAGTACATTTAGTCTTATGGTTAATTAACAAAGACTCAACCAAGAGCTTATTGAAGAGGTCACAAAGAGGCCAAGAACTCACAGGGTGTTTTAAGTTTAGAGGAATGCTTAAGATCACAGGACGCACTTTGTTGTTTCAAAGCCCAAAGAAATGTAGTAGGTAGTGGGTCTTGGGGTCACAAGATCTGCAAGAAGGTACAATAAAAGGGTTGCATAGCTTCACAACTGACATTGACAGATAAACTAAAAAGGGACAAGAATGATGACTGTCAACTGCATGCACTTGGTTTCTTCATTCATGTTTTGTGAGGATGGTTCCTTTCTAGGGTTTCAATATAAATAGAAGGCGTTTGAGAAATACGAGTCAGAATACATCAACATACATGTGTTCTTCTCTATGCCGGCATGTATTAAACTGAGATGGTTCATCACGCTGAGTTCTGTCTACAATTTATCCGAGATCTAATAACACTTAACTTGGAGGAGGGAAAATTTCAACAAAGTGTATGAGTGAACAAAAATGTCTGAGTGAAATGCTGCCAGCATTATGAGGATTACTTCCTTTGAGCACCCTTGCTCGTGTGTGTAGCATGCTGCACTGTCCCAAATCATTTGGAGGATTAAATGGGATCGAATGGGCTTGTTAAAGGTGTTTGTATTACTCAATTGCACTGTAGTCAATTGATTGAAGCTTTTGTTATTAGTTACATGGCTCCGATGTGCTGTAAACAAAACACTGTTTTCCAAATTGAAAATTTTATAACACATTGTGCCTCCTGTGCGCGCTAATCCTGCACAGAAATCAAGCAGATTTTCAGGGGATCGCTTCTCACTCAGGCTATCTCCCGCTTTGAGTTAAATGACTGAAAGGCCACTCCGGACATTGTCAGAGCCTGGATTCTCCTAACAATGTTCAGAGTACATTTCTAAAACAGACTTATGATTCCACCGATTCTCCCAAAATCTGTCTTCATGACCAAATACATTTTATTCTCTATCCTCCTGTTTCTGTAACCACACAATCATATTGTTTATGAATCTGTTGTACCGCTGCAGTGAACTATTGGTGTTTCCCATAAAGCAGTTTGTCTTCTGTTTTCTCATCATATTTTTCTGCTTTAGGATGTAAAAACTGCGCTAAAATAGCACTAAAACAATTCATATTATCCAATTAATTTTGCCTTTGTCCTTCATTGTTTTTTGTTTTCATGGGTCTGAAAATATTTCCTGAGTCCACCTAGACTCATCTAGCTGAATATTTTGTGCATTATCAAAATTACTTGATGAAGATAAAAACCCGGAGGTGACAGTAATTTACTTGGAAATTAAAAAAATATGCATATGATTTAAATTTAACATTGTTAGATTGACATTGGCAAACAGTGATACAACAACACTGCAACAACACTGCATATAATCCTCATTTTTCTTTTATGGATTGAGGCTTCACATAGTGTTGAGTCTCCCGTATAAAACAATGAAAGAGGCGTCGTGTCTGAACAGTAATTATCTGTGTGAAGTCAGATTAACTACAAGATATTTAAATGGTCACATAGCGCTTTTTCTACCTATTTTCTACCTCAAAGAGCTTTACACTGCTTCTCATTCACCCATTTACACTCACAATCACACACTCACACTCACACACCAATGGGGGAGTTGCTGTGCTGGCCAACACTGACTGGGAGCAACTACGTAGGGGTTAAGTGTCTTGGTCAAGGACACTTCGACATGTGACTGGGGGGATTGGTGGACTACCGCTCTACCTTCCTGCGCCACAGTCACCCCACATGCCACCCCGTGGGACAAGAGACAAGCAATCGCCATAAGAGTGACACTTTCAATGGGATGACTTTAGTTAACATATTTCTACACGTTTATGATTAAATTATTTAAAAATAGGACAATCACACAGAAATTCTTCACACCGTGGTTTTACTACTACCATTCCACCAATATACACATCTACACGTGAAGATCAGAATGATAAAAAACAACCATGTGAACCTGCTAAAAACTGCTTAAGCAATGAGTGTAAAAAAGCAGTAGTTTAGATTTTTTAATGTCATTTTATTTAAAATTAATCTAGTCACTGTCAATTAAAGATTGAACCCATTTATAATTTACTGTCAACCCTAACCAAACAAAATGTAGATCAATGTCTTAACATTGTGTTTTCCCACTTAGTTTTAAATGTTGGTTTAAATCAAATAGTATAGTATTTAAACTGTCCATGTGCAGTTTGTAGTGTTAAACTACACATATTTATAATCTGAAAACTCCAGGTTTAGTCGTATTTTACCACCTCTTCCCCCTGAACTGCTTTGACATTACTCTGATAATATTATTCTGATAATTTAGTATCTATTGATACTGAATTAACAGCACTATAAAACTGAAGCATTATTTTTAATATAAAATTATGCTATGTATTGGACACAGAATTAATAAATCATCTAAATATAACTACATTTAATGCATAACATTAGCATTATAGACACATTTTAAACTTCTCAAACCTGATTCCACATTATGGGTTCACTGCTTCAAGCACTGATCCTGTTAAACAGCTTACTTTTTATCTATACGTTGTGTTTGATATTAAAATGGTGTAAAGGGTTTATTGTGTGCCTGTTTTTCTGTATTAAGAAACACTGTATAACACTGAAATTGAAGAAGAAGATTTTAAAACTTTCAGTAGCACTGTATTTTACAGGTCCTACTTTGGTTGGTTTCATAATACTCTCACAGAGAAGAAAAAAGTAATACAGTATAAATTGACTCATTCAGGAAAAGTAGAGGAGAATATTTTAATGAAAATTTCTCTACAAACAATTCTACAGAGGACAGTTGGATTCACTGGAGCCTGGATTTAAACCAGCAGCCTTCTGGCTTTGAGGCAGCAGCACTAACCAGAAAGGACCTTATTGCTTATTTCTTTCCTATTTATACAATTTTAGGATCTTCACCTTAAAAAGGCACAACAAACTCAATCAAGTGTCTTAAGACATTTATTGTACTTTCATGATAAACAGGATGAAATACAGTAACAAGAAACATTCGTGGAAATTGACAGTGACAGGATAGGATTTGCATTTGAGTAAGCATTTAGTATTTGTTCTACAGTACCCTATAAATGTAGAATGTTTACTTAAAGGTAATGTTTTAGCATCTGAAAAAAATCACAGAGATGAATAGAAACTCCTCACACATACAAGCACCTATATTTGGACTTGTGCACTTTCCACCAGAGGGAACTGCGGCTCCTTTATTAGAAATGTCTTCATCATGACAGGAAATCAAAGATGCAGGAACACAGATTAGTAGATGTCTGGCTGCAGTCAACAGTATGCTGTGTGATCCTTACACACTGTGCAGACAAGTGCATGTAATTTCTACAGGCCTTACTCTCATAATGTTGTGAGATATTGATGGACGTGTGTGTGCTGAACACAAAGCTAATAGCAGAAGGTGAGGTTAAATCAGGGCAAACCTCAGGCTGTCAGTGAACTGATATTCTGTTAAACCCAGCTTCTAACCTGGTTAATAAATAACGGAACAAAGCATGATTTCTTTACTGTAAGACTTGTTTCTTTGATACCCAAGGTTTTTATTGTCTCAAACAAATAACAGCTTAGGTCAGTGTTAATGTCTCCCCTAAGGTTAAATGTGTATAAATCTGTAAAATCAGCTGTTGCAGGGAATACTGTAGCATAATCCTGCATTTGTATTTTCTATGATCATGTGTAAACATGACCTGACAACAGCGAAAAGTCCTTTATGTTAGCATACCAGTTGCAATTACAAATATGGACTGACAAAATGTGGTAAAACATGCAGCAAACATCAACAGATGTGGCAGCGGCAGATATAAAACTAAAATGACATGTAATATAATACAATTATAGGAATACTATTTCATTTGTTAGAAAGGTAAAGCAAAGTCTGCTGAAGTTCATTTAGGGTTCAAGTCCATAGCTACACTATGTGGGTTTAGAAGCCCCAGTTTCACTTCAGAACTGTACCAGTGGAGGTATGAAAAACTAACTTGATTTAGGGGTACATGAATCTAATTCAAATATGTATTGCATTCCTACAAAATTTGTGGACTCACAAATGAAAGATCTAAGTTAAAACTATTATAACCTCAAGTAGAAGTTCAGCACCAATAATTCTCTTTCTCACGAGTAAATGGGATCTTCCATCAGACCCTCCCTCCACATCTTTTTAACTCCACTCCTCCAGGTTTTTCACAGCCCTCCTGTTATAAATTGGACTTTGAGTTTAAGCATCATATTATTAGATAATTATTTTTACAGTCTGAGTTGTACTTATGATGTGTAGAATTGGTGGCATGCCCCTTTAACAAACCTCTATTCACTCTTCCTCAGCATTATTTCCTCAAGGGAGGATCATCCATTACATTGAAAACCCAACTACATCAACCCTCCAGTGGCTGAGTTTGTGATGGCTGTACAGTTTCATTGTTACATTTTTCACTGGCACAAAAAATATTTAACTGGTTTGAAAAATCATGACTCACAGTATTTCAGCATTAATAAGCATTTAGAAATCCCACTTATTAGCTCTGCTTGAGGGCATGTTTAATATTCAGTTTTGTGCTGTCCCCTCACTCTGTCACATGTACAATGCTAAAAATTACAAATTGCTGACAGGTAGGAAGACACGGAACATAATTATGGATAAAGCCTTTTGCTTTTGCTATTAATTAAAAAGAAACATTCTGGATACTAGTCAGCTGTTGAACAGCAAAGTACTGACAATAGTAATATTTTAGAGGGTATATTTTACTGTGCTTTGTGCAAAAAAAGGAACGCTAACTAGTGAGCCACTCTTGCATCATGAATGTTGCTATCACATATAAATGAACAAAGGTTAATTTAGCTGTACTTTAATACTATGGAGCTTTAATGTCAGCATGCTAACATACTGATATTGACAATGTTTATATTTAGCAACTACAGTATTCAGTATCTTAGATTAGCATTTTAGTTTGCTAATATTTAAATATTACTAAACACAAAATACAGCTGACGATGGAATTAGTTTTATAGGCATTTAGAAGTAAACTAAAGGAGATCGCACAAATCAGGAGGCTCTATACCCTGGAGACCACAAATTTCAGCATTTATGCATTTCAGTCTGGTGTTATGCCCCTGGTCTAGGGGAACCTAGACATAACAAGATGTGCTCCACCACTGTTTCCATTCCCAAGCAAAAACCAGACCAAGTGTTCTAAATGGTAGCAATTTTATTTGCTTTGGATGTGAGTAGTGCCCAAAACAAAAAAACTCTAGCACCAACCCTGTCTTACCTAAGCAAACCAAACAAATACAAAAACAAATGACAGGATGTCTAACCTGAACTCCTTACCCAAAAAAGGAGAAAAATTAGTGAAATAAAAGGGCTTCTCCCTCCTATCATCTCCCTCCTGACATCCTGGTATATAAGGAGGAAGACGCTCTATCCTGTCCAATTAGGTGGCGACAATCAGTTCGAATGACCCAATCCGTGACAACCACCTGTGGCTCAACCCCCCTCAGACACACCCCTGCAAAACACACGAAGAGGAGGAGAAAAAGACAACATAACAATAATAACACACGTAATGACTCAGGTCATAACAATGGGCCACATTTGGGTGACTACCAGAAAAACTGACGTCAGCCCTAAATCTCCTGCTCTACCTTGTCTGACAACTGCAATGTTTTGACCACTCTGGAATTAAAACATATTTCTCTATCTATAGAAGTTGAAATCATTAATCAATGTCTACCTCCAAGGCAGTGCCACCACATACAAATATTACTAGAAAAGGAAAATATGCAGTTTGTTTAATGTAAATGGTAAATGGTCTGGACTTATTTAGTGCTTTTCTATCTATTGGCACTGAAAGCACTTTACACTGCTTCTTATTTACCAATTCGCATTCACAATAACACAGCAATGGGTGAGCCAACTACGTTGGGGTTCAGTGTCCCAACGTAGGACAGTAAAGTAAATTTATTTTGGTGTTCTATTTTTCAAGGCAAATAAAATTATTAGGTAAGTACTTACAGTATTACTACAATGTATATCTTATAAATTGTTGGTTAATCAACAGATGATGACAACTTTTATAACAGTTGCTTGAAGACTACCAGTCATATTTCAAAAAGTATGTTAAATGCCTGTTGTTGGTCTGGCCCCTATAAACATAACTTGCCTTCTCTGTCAGGTTAGGTATAGGGATTTACCAAGGTGATTCATTATTCCCATCAACCATTATAGCTCAGCTATGTTCATTGCTTCTTCACCCCTGACTCCTAAATAATCTGTTTAAAGAATTTAATTTAATAGTTATTGTTATATTGCTCTGCTTATGAACACGTCACAAAGATAGCATTAAGTGTAATATATACTGTATTTAATGAGTTTAATATACTGTAAATTTATACATTCCCATAGTTTATTAAATGTTGTTCTACTGAACTCTCAAAAGTCAGATTTGACTGAGCACTGAACACAAAATACCATTCAGGCCACATTTATGTGTCATCTCTTAAATTTATCAGTTTATTTACTGAGACAACAGCGCGAACATTCATGCAGAGAGCTTGGTACACATGAACACTGTGAAAAACAAGCAATATATCACACACACATGCTGACAGCTCAAAATTTGAGGGTGCTGAAAATATTTGTTAAATCTTTAGATTACGGCCCGTGACTTACAGGGTAAGTACAGTGAACTTACTGTGTACTTATTAATAACAACAGTGTACTTCCATAGTACCTATGGATACATATTTGTGGTTAAATGGTCTGCACTTATATAACGCTTTTCTACCTATTGGCACTCAAAGTTTACACTGCTTCTTATTCACCCATTCGTTCTTCGAGTGCCAATGGGTAGAAAAGTGCTATATAAGTGCAGACCATTTACAATTACACACTGATGGGGGAGATACTATGCAGATGCCCAACACTCACTGGGAGCCTCACAGTGAGTGAAGCCTTTTGCTCAAGGACACTTAACCAACACGTAACCACCACCTATCACACATATTGCGCCTATCGTAATATTTAATTATTTATCAATAAGTTGTTTAGAATACCTCAAGTTCCACTGATTTAAACATGTCCATGCTTTGAGGCAAAAAAATAAAAGCATAATTGCTATTTATTTTGTTAAAAATGTATAACTTTTTTTACCCTAAGTAAAACAAATGAGTGCTGTAATTTAATGTGGAGCCTCATACCCTCTTATTTGTAGTTACATAGCAGTTATATCATTAGTATTCCCATCTATCATGGAATATTTAATAAGTACCCCTTATTATATATATTTATTTTATGTTCATCTTGTTACGCCATTATTCCCCAAAGTTTGTTTATTGTTATCAAATAACAAGAAATATTTATCCAACGGTGTACTGGAGGTATAGATGTATAGGTTGAGATGTGGCAGGGCTGAGTAACTTGAGGATAGGGTAGGGGAATGGTGGGAGGAGGGACCGCTGGGAAAGAAGTGGTGGTCTGGATCCAGATAGGAGTTAGCGCAGTCTTTAACCACATTAACCACATTTTCATTAACCACATTTCTGCATCAACCCTAAAGAAAGAGGACAATGTCATCTGATGGAACAGTCCTTTCCCATCCTCAACAATAAGAAAAAAGTTTTTGTTTTTGACTCTGAGTAGAAATATTTTACAACCCCAATTCCAAAAAAGTTGGGAAAATGTGTAAAACGTAAATAAAAACAGAATGCAATGATTTGCAAATCTCATCAACCCATATTTTATTCACAATTTAACATAAACAACATATGAGTTGTTGAAACTAAGAAATTGTATCATTTAATGGAAAATACTAGCAAATTTTGAATTTGATGGCAGGAACACATCTCAAAAAAGTTGGAAGAGGGTGATGTTTACCATAGTATAGCATTCCTTCTTCTTTAAACAACTGTCTGTAAAAAATTTGGGAAGTTAGGAGACCAGTTGGAGTCTTAGGAGAGGAATGTTTTCCCATTCTTGTCTACTTGGTTGCCTTGCATTGTATGACATGCCAAATGTTATCTATTGGTGAAAGGTCTGGACTCCCCGCAGGCCAGTTCAGCACCGGGACTCTTCTGCAAAGCCATGCTGTTTTGGCGAATCCAGTATGTGGTTTAGCACTGTCTTGCTGAAAAGTGCTTCCCTGAAAGAGAAATTGTCTGCATGGATGCATATGTTGCTTCAAACCTCTATGCACTTTACAGAATTGATGATGCCTTTCCAGATGTGTAAGCTGCCCACACCATAAGCACTAATGCAACCCCATACCATCAGAGATGCAGGCTTTTGAAATGTAAGCTGATAACAAGCTGGATGGTCCTCTCCTCTTTAGTCCACAAGACACAGTGTCCACGGTTTCTAAAAAGATGTTCAAACATTGATCCATCTGACGACAAAACAGTTTTCCATTTTAAATGACATTTGGGCCAGAAAACAGAGGGTGTGGCTGTAACTCAGTTGCAGTTGTCAAAGGACCACAGACTCAGTGGTTTGATACCTGGTCCTGGCTATATGTCAAAGTATCTCTGGGCAAGACGCTGAACCCCCAATAGCCCTTTCTCATCCCCAGCTGTGCAGTGCTGGTCCAAGCCCGGTAGAAATTGGGGAGGGTTTTGTCAGGAAGGGCATCCGGCGTAAAGAAAATGTGCCAAGAAGAGAATCATGCCTGTTTTTAATGCAGTGCTGCCTGAGGGCCCAAAGATCACACATTTCCATTTTTGACCTTTGCCCTTGTCCCTTGCGCACAGAGATTCATCCTGGTTCTCTGAATCTTTTGAATATTACATATTGTAGATGGTGGGATCTTCAAAGTCTTTGCAATTTTAATTTTACTTAGTTTTACTATTTTTCTGAAATGATTAAATTTTTCGGTGCATTTTGTTGCAGGTTGATGAACCTCTGCTGATCTTATAATTTGAGAGGCTCTCAAATGAATTTGTGGCAACATACCATATCTTGGAATACATTAACATTAATATTAGACAAAATATGTTAAAGTCATTATTTTGTTTTTTCATTCAAAAGCAATTTGTTTTAACAATTTAATCATAACATTTCTTTATTTTGCCTCATATGATGTAAATCTGTACATTGTTGCATCTTATTGGCACTAATTATTGCTGCCTATCTATCACACATCCTACTTGGTAATACTTATGAGC
Source organism: Channa argus (assembly GCF_033026475.1). Lineage (NCBI taxonomy): Eukaryota > Metazoa > Chordata > Actinopteri > Anabantiformes > Channidae > Channa > Channa argus. Next base: position 428,926 of record NC_090219.1, read on the forward strand.
ATCAAGGCTCTTGTAGACTTTTAATTTCTGACTTGTGTATGTAAAACATAATGTTTTACATTACATAAAAATTTAGAACATTATCTGCTTTTAAGTAGACAGTTGCTTGGGCATACAGTATGTTAGCAGAGCACAATAAACAATAAAGTTCTTCAGAACACATTTAAAAATCTACTTTTAGACAAGACAAGCTACGCCAATTGCATTTCTGGCTGTGCATCGGTAGGTGCCTGCCTCTTTTTGTGTCAGGTTCTGGATGATGAGGGAACCTTGTTGGTGTAAGTACTTCTTTCCAATAAGACGTGGCTATGCACTGACAACCAAGGGAGTTTTATCAGGTGTTTCCCATGCTACCTCTACTTTAGCGATCCCAGTTGCCAGTTGCTACACAGTTCAGCTGAATAACAACTCCACTTTAGCATAACTCACAGAAGGAAGGGCATTGATAATTTGAGGTGGGTATGTAATCACAATTGCAGATACAGAATTCAGGGAGCTGCCATATTCATTTGCAGCATGGCAAATGTAGGACTCTTGATCATAGACAGATACTTTTTGGACTATTAGTTTCCCATTTTGCAGTACAGCATATCTTCCAGCTCTTTGTGGCCTGTTGAGGACAACCCCATTGGGTAGTGTCCATGTTAGTCTGAGGGGTTTTCTATTGGTAAGACAATGGAGCAAAAGTGTTTCCCCATTCATAACACTGACAGGACAGTTGTATCTCTTGTTGATCTCAGGCTTTTTCCTGGGTACAGTGTAACTGAAAGCTCAACAAGCCCTCCAGAACTATGCCCCATACAGCAGTACATACCACTTGCACCAATAGTGGGGTTACCAATGATCAAAGAACCATGAGGCCGGTGGAAAAACCTAGAGAATCGAGCACCACTCAGCAAAAGTGTGCCATTGGGTAAGACCCAAGTAACATGAGGTCTGAGTGCTCTGAGTCTGTCCTCTTAAGTAACTGGAACTCCAAGGTGCCATTCTGGTGAACAGTCACCCTGTTGCTGTAGTAAGGCGCAGGGAGAATCACATTTCCTGGAAGAACCCACATAAGTCGAGGGGTAGGTGTTCCCTTTGCCACACAGTCCACTAGCTTCGGCTGATCAAAGACTCCAGTAACTTTGATAGCACTGAGCTTTCCTCCTAAGTCATTGATTGTTAAGGTGTTAGCAGAACCTCAAGTCTAATGACTTTATTTTCTTGTCCTGCACTGTTGCTGGCTAAGCAGATATAGTTACCTCCATCAAAACGTTGGACCTTTTGAACCACCAATGTCCCAATATCCAGGACTTGGTATTTGTCTAATACAGGGGCGATCACTCTCTTTGTAGGGGATATCCATGTGGTAACCAGCGTTGGTTTTCCTTTAGTATTACACCGAAGAGAGATCTGTGGTAGGAAAATTGCAGCCTTCACCTTGACTCTGACTTTCATCTCATCTTTGCCAAACTGGTTCATAGCATAACAGGTGTAGTCACCTTCTTCTGGGATGCCAACATCATTGAAATGCAGCATCCCATTGTCAAACACCACATATCTACAGTACATAGAGTCAAAAAGAGAAGGAAAAAAAAGAGGGATACAGATTGTTAGATTTTAATGTCTGGCGCTGTGAGTTTATAAGTAAAGCCACTTTAAAAGTATTGGAATGGCAAGATCCGTTTATTAGTTTCTGCTGTACACTGAAGACATTTGCGTTTAAGATGACAACAACAACAAAAGTTAAGGCTTTTATTTTATGCAATTTTACACATGGATATGTTAAATGGCATTTTAAAACTATTAAAAGAATTAAAAATTAAAAGAATTCTGATTACCGAAATTTTAAGTGAGTGTCACTGGGGTCTAAGTTGTATTGGAACATGTGACTGACAAAAGTTTCTTGTTACCAAGGAGTGTCCTTCAAAGCTAACTGTTCAACATAATCTCTTGTTCAAACACGGCATTTGTTGTAAAAAAGGATACACAAACATGAAGACCAGTGAACTATCTATGGGAGCTATAACTGTAAGGTACTAGTTTTAGGATTGGACCCAATAAGGCACTTGACACAACTGATCAGTTTAAATAATGTTTATTATAAAATATAATAGTTGGCAAAGCAGGATGGCGATCTGGTAAGTCCTCCGACTCGCTAGATGGTGCTGAACTCCAGTCTATGAAAGAGGACATTCTATGTTCTATGACAGTCTATGTTCCCCATAGACGGGCGCGACCAGTGAGCAGAGCAAGGACGTATGGCACTTTGTACCGTGGTCCGAACCGTAGATAGCAAAGATGATTTAGATGAACGCTGGAAAGCTGCGGCAAGAAAGTAGACAATCTGGGAGCTTAGTGAGGGAACTAAGGAGGTATATAAACAGAGTGGTGAGAGCAGGTGATACTAATTGCCGGTGATTAGTAAAGCTGGGAATATAGTGACAGGAACAGGAAGTGGCTGCAAAATAAAAGTCTTGAAGGGGAAAGTGAAGTTGGTGATCCTGACAATAATAAACTATTGTGAATCTGAATGAAAGAAAAACAATCAGAGGCACTGCAGAAACACTGAACATACCCCACACAACAATTTGTAATATCTTGAAAAAAAAACCCATGGTGTACTGAGCCACAAACAGTGACATTACTAATTGCGTGTGAAGATGTCACATTCCACAAATTTAAACAGGCTTCATGAGCAGAAAAACAGGGTCATTACCACAAACTGTAAACCCCTCATCATCAAGAATCAGAAAGCTAGTTTAGAATTCGCAAAAAAACTAACAAAAAAGTTTTACACACTAATGAAACCAAGATTAACCTCTACTAAAGTGAAAAAAAGGCCAAATTGTGGAGAAAGAGAGGGTCTGCTCTTTATCCAAATCATACAAGCTTATATTTATAGCACATTGAAGGTAGCATCATGGCTTCATTCTTTCTTGGAAGCTCCTGAAACAGGCTCACTAATCTTAATTGTTTATAAATGTAAAGCATTTTCAGCAGAATTTCAGAGAAATCAAAAGTAAATGAGAAGCAATTCATCAAGACAGACAATATATCAAGACAGTGATCTAACACACACTGCGAACTCAACAAAAGAAACAAATGTGGAAGGTTTTAGAGAGAAGTAGTCACTCATCAAGCCTTAACCAATTTATACATGTATTTCACCTGCTGGAGAGCAGATTTAAAGGGTGAATCCTCTCTCCATCCAAAGAACAACAACTAAAAAAGAATCATATTAAAAGAGGAAACCAGAAAATATCTGCTAATATCAGTGAGTCACAGGCTTAATGCAGTTATTACAAACATGGCATTTGCAACCAAATATGAACTTTTCATTACTTCTGTTCCAATACTTTTTCAAATGTCTTCCAGCCAAAAGAAGTGAAATGGACAGGACATATTCATATTTTATGTGTCATAGCTGGGAACAATAAATTCAGCTGAAACAGGAATTTTCTGTTGTACTACACTAGAACATATCAAAATTGGTTCTTAAAGTAAGTTTCTGTGGAAGTGAGGAATTTGTTGTGTTGTCAATGTACAACCATACCCCCTCTACCACTCATGTGTTACAGAATAGCATTTAAATACCATACATCAGCACAGTTTTAATTTGATGAAATAATGACATGTGGAAATTTCTCATGCATCTTTAAATCACTGAACTGATTTATTTATTTTTTTTAAATGTGGCATTTTCAGAAACATCACTGGCCAATACTGAAGCAGATTCAAAAACAAATTTCAAATAAGAGATTCATTAAAGTAAGTTAGAAGGTTAAACTGGTTCAACAACAGAATTGAATCTACATGTCAAATAAGGTTCACGTTACATCTGGACTGTTCTGAAGAGATGTGCTTATACGTAGATCAAGGAGTGTTTCATATGAGAAAGCTGACTGACAACTGACCTGCAATTTCTACCATGATCTTTTGAGTTTATTGAATACTTTTGAATACATTTTAACATGAAGAAGATTATTTTTGTGTGGATGATTATTGTGATGTGAAGTGCAAATATTAATCTAATCTGTGTGTGATGGAGTTTGGTTCAACACCAGAGCTAAAGATTGGCACATGCACCCACTCTAGCTTTTATCACACCATAGCTGTTATCTACAGTAGCTGTTACCTATTTTGCCACATTTACGGGCCAGTAGGTGCCTGCTACATGACATGATAACTACAATTAGCTGGCCTTTGTGAATGGCTGCATACTTTTATTTTTGTAGATGTGTTTTAATAAATGTCTTAACAAATGTCTTTCAAACTGTACTGTTAAAGATTAGAGATTTTTTTAATGTATCAGAACCCAGATAGCCAAGCACATTCAGATAGGTACTTTGTGTGATATCAGCCAACAACAGCTCATACCTGCAACTGTGTCCTCCGTTGAAACTCTCTCCCTGATTGGCCAGATTCACCTTGGTGCCATCTGGTAGTGCCCAGCTGATCTTAGGGTTGGGGACCCCTGTTTAACACATTGAGCTGCAGCAGAACCTAGTCATCACCCATCTTGTTTCGTGCTACACACAAGTAGTCACCGCTGTCCTTGTCTGTCATAGATTGAATGGTTATAGAGCCATTGGGAAAGACTTTTATCCTGGGGCCACCCTGCAAAAACTAACAGAAAAAATAATATTTAGAGAACATGGAATGTTTGCATTTATTTAATAATGTATGGAAATTATTCATTAGTTTGTATATTGCTTTACCTGTACTGAACAGGGTGTCCTCCAAATTATTTGAGCATCTGGATTTCCTATTGCCAAACAGTTGAGCAGCAACATACTCCCGTAGGCCACATCTGTTTTCTGGGATGAGGATGAGATGATTCTGGCCTTGAAAGGGAACAGATTCCTCTTAATGTTCAAGATCACATATCTTCTGCTGGATGCCACTCCATTACTAGCTAAGCACTCATGTCTCTAAGCATTTTCAAAGCGCAATCCCTCTATGTAATGGGTCCCATTGGGAAAGACAACAAAATTGTGTCCACTAACAAACTGGGAAGAAGTGAGCTGTATGTCACCAGGTGTTATCTAGCAAATGACAGGCTGAGGGGCACCTGTAGCAGTACAGTGAATGTAGGCGGTGCCACCTTCTGGGAGAGTTTTGTTCTCATGTTGTATCTGTTGACTGTCACTGTATCAATTCCAGCTACATTGCTACCAATGAACTTATAAATCACTCGGTCTGTAAAAGTTGCTTGCCTGATCCGGAGGGTTCCATTAGTCAATACAGCTACACGCTGCTCAGAGGAAACAGAAGGGGCAGCAGCCATATGGACATGGTTAGGGAGAACCCATGTCGCTCGAGGCATTGGGTGCCCCTCCAGTTGACACTCCAAATCCACTTTGCCACCTAGATGCAGAGTGATGTTTCTGTTTTGAGGTTGGAGTATCGGTGGATGCTGAGACAGCACTACAAGGTCGACCTCTGTCCTGTCTGTACCATATTGGTTCTGGACTGTGCATAGGTACTGGCCCCCATCTTTAGGCTGTGTGTTCCTGATGATCAATGTACCATTAGGATGGACTTCAAATCTTTGAACCCTTGTGTTCTGAGCAATACTTGCCCCTGTATTATTGGAAAGACAAATAATGTGAATGTGACAATAGTTTTTCACACACATTCTAACATTTAATTTAGATATTCTAAGTGAAAAATTGAAAACTAAATATGTTTTCTGTTAAATTAGTTTTCTTAATAATGCCCTTTGTTTTCTCTCTGGTGTTTACAACTGCCCATCTTTCCTTCTTTCTTTGACCCCAATAACTTTTCACTTACCAGCTAATATATCTTAGACCCTGACATGAGATGTTGTCACAAAAGAATCATTATTCTCTTCCCCTGTGAGTGTTCATAATGTTTTGGCTTATTAGTGAAATTGTTCTGGAGTTTCTATGAAGGCTGCACATAGTGTGACAAAAAGGAAATGCAATTATACATTGTCCCATCTTTGTGAAAATTAGCAGCTTTAAGGCTTTCTCTAATCTGTATTAAAGTAGCCTGGCAAAGAAACAATTAAAGGTTACTGCTGTCTCACGTTGCTTTGATTTTGATCTTTCGTGAAGATCATGTATTTGTTTTTACATTTGCAAAGAAGTGTCAAACTGTCCAAAAAGGTATGTAGAATGATATAGTGGTTGTGTTTTATGATGTTGAGTCATACATACCACTAGCCACTTTAATCCAAGAAAGGAAGGGTATTGGCTTGCCTTCAGCCTCACAGGGAAGCTGAGCATCTGTTTCAGCTTTTGCAGCGAGCATCTGGTAATTGCTCTTATTTATCCTTGGCTTCCATATTGAAATAGATCCTTGTCCAGGTAACAGGTGTGCTGTATGAGGGTTTGTCTGCAGTCTCTCTCTGAATGGATTAGTTTGGATTGCAATAATTATTGGGACAGGAGTAGCTTTCTGTTTGACTGTCTGCCCGTTGGTCAACTTTAAGGCTGGGGAAGTCAGTTTGTAGTAAGGTGATTGGGTTACAGGATCATCGTCTGTGATGGTGTTGATTATATTTGATACTTTGGACGATATGGGTAGTATGAATTGTGATGCCTCTCTGAATTGGATCACAGAATCACGGCTTGACAAGGTAGCAGAGGGAGGTGTTGTTGTGGGGCTGCTTGTGACAATCGCATCAACTCCTACATTAGCACTTTCTTTAAAATGCAGATTTATTTCTGACTGTATGCACGATGAATTGGAACAATGTGGCGTAGGTAGTTGATCTCCTGTAACTGTCACCCTTTGTGTCTCCCCTAAGGGTTTAACAGGTAGAAGAGGTCTGCCAATAAACCTATGCTGAGTGGTTGATATGAGTATGTTCAAGTGCTCTGGGGGATACAAACAGACAACAAAAGTGTTCTAAGGATGTTTGAGAACTTATCGTTCCATTACCCACTCCTGGAAAAGCCGTTGGAAATGACTTGCTGGTGATGTGCTAGTCGTTTGGCCAGGACTAAAATACTACCTTCGGGGGGGGAAGTAGTGGTAGTGAGGAGGGGTGTGTGGCTGCCTCATTGTCATGCCATGTCATGTTTTCTTTATGACTCAGTCTGCCTGAGGATGCTGCTTGGCTGCTGGTAACTAGAACAGGGGTATTGAAATTGGCCGTTGGAACATTGAATGGTTTTATTTTTAGCTGTGTAGTGGGAGATGTTGGGACTGCTGCTACGAGAGCATTTACACGTGTGGTGATAATAAATCGGGTGGGTTTGTTTTGCTTTTGTTTTCTTCTATTTGGCCTATTCCTCCGACCTTCATTCCTTCTTCTGGAGACAGGTTGCTGGGGGCGTGATGGTTATTGCCCTTCAGAATCCCTTCTTCTTGTGGTAGTGGGCATGAATGTAGTTGTTGGAGATGTCATTGGCAGCATTGCTTGAAATTGCAAATCACCTAGTGTTGTTTCCTTTGTTTGAACATATGATTGTAAAATTGCAATCTCACTTTAAGTTTGTGTCATGGGTTGTGTGCTGTGTGCTATATGAGGTCTGCATCGTGTGTGGCTCTACTGTTGCATGCATGATGTGTGTGTGCTGATTATTTGATATAAAGTATATCATGTTTAGTGTAACTTTCAGAAGTCACATGTGTTCCATGGCCTTGTGTATTGTGTTTTTTAGTGTTAATTTCTGTATGTGGTAGTAGAGTGTGTTGTCTTGTAAAATATTCCTGGCCCACTTTCTCCTGCACAAACACTCCGTGGATGATCGTTCAGTCATTTCTTGTGACTCTGTTTTCTGTTCTGTCAGCCTCCTCTCTGTTGTGTGCTGAACTGGGAGTGGTGTCACAGTATTCTGTACATTTCTGGCCCTAGTTTTTGCCAAAATATCAGCCCATTTCTCTGTGTCTTTTTTTCTCCTTGACATATTAACTCTCTTGCTCGAAACTGTATTCTTCCTTTTTTCAACAAGTGATCCTGTTTGTTTTCTCGAACTACTGATGGCCTTCGCCATATATTCCTTAATGGATGGATGCCCCTCCTACCTGGGGCCACCGAGCCTAGAATTCTCCTTTTCAAAGGATCCAGGTCATTAACTGGAGACTCTGTGTCCCCTGATGCCTCCTCTATATCTTCTGTTGAGACTTTAATCTTTGTGTTGACCCCTGAGGCTGAGGTCTCACTGGAAACTTCCTTAAAGGCCTTCTCACCCCTTTCTTCTTGATAATTGTGACTTTTGCAGCCAGTGTATCCAACCCATATTGATTCATGGCAATGCATTCATAATAACCACTGTCTAACACCCCAATCTGTGGAATGTGTAGAGTGCTGTTGGAATAAACCAAAGCTCTGGAAGAGTTTACCCTAAAATAAATTATATCTTACTGCTTGGTAGAATCCAGTTAATGTCAGCATCGGGGGAGCGAGACACCATGCAAGCCAGGTAAATAGGGTTCCCTGCAAATTCCTCAATGGATATAATTGACCCATTGACCCCCTGGGAATGGCTGGAGGATTCCTGAACTGTCAAATAGAATGGCAGGACATCAAGGGCTCCGTGAAACTTGGCAGTGCAGTAGTATCGTCCTATGTCTGCGTGGATGACAGATTTAATGACTAGCTGTCATTGCATCACTGGACACAGAAACCTTACTGTTGGCCTTACCGGTGTATGGTGCCTCCACTTTAGAGGCATCTGGCATCAACCAATGAATGACTGGTTGCCCAGAACTTCCAGAACCCCAGAACGTCCAGAAGCAACAATTTAAAAGGTAATGATATTGCAGGCCATTGCAAATGTAAAATACCATAGATTGTTTAACCAGAATACTGTGGGGCATTCTCTTGGTTAAGGATAAATTACTCTGCAGTCACCAGTCATTTTTTCATTTATTCATTTATTCACATTTAACATTTTGTTAAGTAAGCATACCTGTAGTGACACGAGATCCCTGAACACTCGATAAGGTAGACTGTAGATGTCATTCCCATGGATCATCAAAAGCTCCAGCTTCTTCAAGCCAGCCAGTGATATGTCTGTGATCTTATTAATGCTATTAAACCTGCATTTACATTTCATTGCAATCTCTACAATGTTTGCATTCCAATTGACTGTAAAAAAAAAAAAGACTGACCCCAGATTCATGCGTTCCAAGTGTTTATTAGCAGCTCTGGGGATGATGGTTAGGGAGCAAAGGTGCAATACATCTCTATGGGCTGAGGGCAGGAGCAGTGCCGGGGACAGAGGACAACAGAATAACCTTTGAGCAAGATCATCAGCAACAGCAGGGTCTGGAAGAGGCACACGATCGGGAACTCCATGTTCATTGGTAGAGGAGCACTCACCGCAGCTGTCAGTGTTATAACAATAATAAGGATTGTAACTGACAAGGACAATTATTATTAATGTTGTTGTTATTAATATTAGTAGTAGCAGTGGTAGTAGTAGTAATAATAGTTGTAATATTTGTATTGTTTTTTTTTTTTACGAACAAAAAAGTGTTAAAACCTTACTGATTTTCTTGATCAGAAACTAGCAAAAACAATGATTATCATAACTTATCAGAGTTAATTAATTTGCAACAGCTCTAAACAGAACGGGGATTTCAACCAAAACACTTTGTAAATATTTTATAAACTTCAGTTTATTCTGCTGAAATATACATGCTCTTACCTCAAATCCTTAAGAGTATCTTTCTATGGAAATTCTCTTATTTCCATAGAGTAAAGTATCAGTATCAGTATCGACAAAAAAAAAAAAACGACGAATTAAAAAGAAGAGTAAAACTTCTATGATGTTGGAAACCGAGTTATAAATCTACACAGAGCGGTAAATGTGCACTGATTAGGTCTAAAGTCTTAAATGAAAAAGTGCAAGTCCTAGCTTTAAATGCCAGTTTGCGCTGCGGACCTCCGGTAAAAGATGGCTGAAGGAGTCTCTCCCTCATGCACCACCAAGACGCAATAGGAGGAGCCACGAATTTGAAATACACATAAGGTTGAAGAAGGTTTTTCATTGGAGGTGACTAAGAATACGATACTATAGTAAAGCCAAACAGGCTCCCAGGCTGCTGAGAATGTGGAATTATTTTCATAACAGGGATTGGGGCCTTATCGATGACTCTAACACTGCTTTACATGAAGATCTATCTGTAATTTTTGGGGGGAGGATCTGGTGAATTCGTTCTCTAATAGCTACAATTTTATTCATAAAGAAGGTCATGAAGTCATTGCTGCTCAGAGTTAAGGGAATAGTAGGCTCAACAGAACTATGGCTCTTAGTCAGCCTGGCTACAGTGCTGAACAGAAACCGGGGGTTGTTCTTGTTTTCTTCTATTAATGATGAATAATATGCTGTTCTGGCATCACGGAGAGCTTTTTTGTACATTTTTAAACTATTTTTCCAGGCTAAGTGAGATTCTTCTAACTTTCTGGAACGCCACTTCCTTTCTAACTTTCGTGTTTTAAGTGTTGTTCCTGTTTTAAGTTGCGTGTTTGTGAACTATACCATGGAGATCGCCTCTTCTGGTTTACTGCCTTCTTTTTCAGAGGGGCAACACTATCGATTATTGTATGTAGTGAGGCTGCAGAATTGTCAACAAGATAATCTACTTGTGCAGGAGTAACATTAAGGAGACTACTTTCCATTGTATTAACATATGGTGAAGCAAATGATGAAGAAATAATTTCTTTAAATTTGTTGACAGCTTTTTCACTTAAACATCTGCTATAGTGGAATTTTTCCCTAACTGCTATATAGTCCGTTATTGTAAATTCAAATGTTATTAAAAAATGGTCAGACAGAAGAGAGTTGTGAGGAAATATGGTTAAATTATCCGCTTCAATTCCATACGTAAGGACAAGGTCTAACGTGTGACTAAAACTGTGAGTGGGTTTATTTACATTTGGGAAAAAACAATTTAATCTAATAATGAATTAAACGCAGTGCTCAGGCAGTTACTGTCAGCATCTACATGAATGTTAAAGTCACCCACTATAATGACTTTATCTGTACTAATCACTAAATCAGATAGAAAATCAGAAAATTCAATCAAAAACTCTGAATAAGGGACTGGAGGACGGTACACGATAACAAATAATAGTGGTTTTTGAGTTTTCCAGTTTGGGTGTGAAAGGCTAAGAGTAAGGCTCTCAAATGAGTTATAACTATGTTTAGGTCTAAGAATTATTGATAAGCTAGAATGGAAGATTGCTGCAACTCTTCCACCTCGGCCTGTGCTTCTAGGAACATGATAATTAATATGACTTGAGGGGTTGACTCATTTAAACTGACATATTCTTCCTGCTGCAACCAAGTTTCAGTAAGACAAAATAAATCGAATTGATGATCGCTTATTAAGTCATTTACAAACAGAGATTTAGAAGAGAGAGATCTGATATTTAATAATCCACATTTAATAGTTTTGGGGTTTTGTTCTGTAAGAGGAGTAATGCAACCGCAAGGGGGCACAAGCCAGTGTCTTCTTGTGCCAGTTCCAAGTCTGGATAAATGCAGAGGGTTGTGGCAGGAAGGGCATCCGACGTAAAACACATGCCAAATCAAACATGCGAATCGTGACAAAGACTTCCATACCGGATCGGTCGGGGCCTAGGTTAACAACGACCGCCACCGGTGCTGTTGACCTACAGGGTACCGGTGGAAATTGGACTACTGTTGGTCGAAGACGAAGAAGAAGAGGAGGAAGGTGTGTTCGTAGGCAGAGAGAGAAGAGGAAAGCCAAGAATGTAGGACTGACAGTAGGGACTTTGAATGTTGGTACTATGACAGGGAAGGCTAGGGAGTTGATCGACATGATGCAGAGAAGGAAGGTGGACATACTGTGTGTCCAGGAGACCAGGTGGAAAGGTAGCAAGGCTAGAAGCTTAGGAGCAGGGTTCAAGTTGTTTTACCATGGGTCAGATAGGAAGAGAAATGGAGTAGGAGTTATATTGAAAGAGGATTTTGTGAGGAATGTTCTAGAGGTGAAAAGAGTATCAGACAGGTTGATGAGTCTGAAGCTGGAAGTTGAAGGGGTGATGTTCAATGTTGTGAGTGGTTATTCCCCACAGTTAGGATGTGAGTTAGAAGAGAAGGAGAAATTCTGGAGTGAGTTAGATGAAGTGATGCAGATCATCCCCAGAGGTGAGAGAGTTGTCATGGTGCAGATTTCAATGGGCATGTAGGTGAAGGGAACAGAGGTGATGAGACTGTTATGGGCAGGTTTGGTGTTCAGGTCAGGAACGCAGAAGGTCAGATGGTGGTTGACTTTGCAAAGAGGATGGAAATGGCTGTAGTAAACACTTTCTTTCAGAAGAGGCAGGAACATAGGGTGACGTACAAGAGCGGAGGGAGAAGCACTCAGGTAGACTACATCTTGTGTAGACGTTGTAATCTGAAAGAGATCAGTGACTGTAAAGCATTGGTAGGGGAGAGTGTAGCCAGACAACACAGGATGGTGGTGTGTAAAATGATGCTGGTGGTGAGGAAGATAAGGAGGACTAAGACAGAGCAGAGGACGAAGTGGTGGAAGTTGAAAAAGGAAGAATGTCGTTTAGTTTTCAGGGAGGAGCTGAGACAGACTCTGGGTGGTTTGGAGGTGCTTCCAGATGACTGGACTACTACAGCTAATTTGATCAGGGAGACAGGTAGGAGGGTACTCGGTGTGTCATCTGGAAAGAGGAAAGTGGACAAGGAGACTTGGTGGAACGAGGAAGTTCAGGAGTGTATACAGAGAAAGAGGTTAGCTAAGAAGAAGTGGGACACTGAGAGGACTGAAGAGAGTAGACAGGAGGACAGGGAGATACAGCGTAAGATGAAGATAGAGGTGGCAAAGGCCAACCAAAGAGCTTATGAGGACTTGTATGCTAGGTTGGACACTAAAGAGGGAGAGGTGGATTTGTACAGGTTGGCCAGACAAAGAGATAGAGATGGAAAGGATGTGCAGCAGGTTAGGATGATTAAAGATAAGGATGGAAATGTATTGACAGGTGCCAGGAGTGTGATGGGAAGATGGAAGGAGTACTTTGAAGAGTTGATGAACGAGGAAAATGAAAGGGAACGAAGAGTAGAAGAGATGACTGGTGTGGAGCAGGAAGTAGCAAAGATTAGTAAGAGTGAAGTGAGGAGGACATTGAAGAGGATGAAAAGCGGAAAGGAAGTTGGTCCTGATGACATACCTGTGGAGGTATGGAAGTGTCTAGGAGAGGTGGCAGTAGAGTTTTTGACTAGTTTGTTTAACAAGATCTTGGAGAGTGAGAGGATGCCAGAGGACTGGAGGAAAAGTGTACTGGTACCAATTTTTAAGAACAAGGGAGATGTGCAGAGCTGTGGCAACTACAGAGGAATAAAGCTGATGAGTCACACAATGAAGTTGTGGGAAAGAGTAGTGGAAGCTCGGCTAAGGGCAGAGGTGAGTATTTGTGAGCAGCAATATGGTTTCGTGCCTAGAAAGAGTACAACATATGCAGTATTTTCTTTGAGGATGCTGATGGAGAAGTACAGAAAGGGGCATAGGGAGTTGCATTGTGTCTTCGCAGATTTAGAAAAAGCGTATGACAGGGTGCCGAGAGAGGAGCTGTGGTATTGTATGAGGACGTCTGGAGTGGCAGAGAAGTATGTTAGAGTGGTGCAGGACATGTATGAGAGCTGTAAGACAGTGGTGAGGTGTGCTGTAGGTGTGACAGAGGAGTTCAAGGTGGAGGTGGGTCTGCATCAAGGATCAGCTCTGAGCCCCTTCTTGTTTGCTCTTGTGATGGACAGGCTGACAGATGAGGTTAGACAGGAATCTCTGTGGAATATGATGTTTGCAGATGACATTGTGATTTGTAATGAGAGCCGGGAGCAGGTGGAGAATAATCTAGAGAGGTGGAGGTCTGCTCTGGAAAACAGAGGAATGAAGCTTAGCCGCAGCAAGACAGAATACATGTGTGTGAATGAGAGGGACGCAGGTGGAACAGTGAGGTTACAGGGAGCAGAGGTGAAGAAGGTCCAGGACTTTAAGTACTTAGGGTCAACGGTTCAGAGCAACGGTGAGTGTGGAAAAGAGGTGAAGAGGCGAGTGCAGGCAGGTTGGAACGGGTGGAGAAAAGTGTCAGGTGTGTTGTGTGATAAAAGAGTATCAGCGAGAATGAAAGGAAAGGCGTTCAAGACGGTGGTGAGACCAGCAATGTTGTTCGGCTTAGATACAGTGGCACTGAAGAAAAGACAGGAGGCAGAGCTGGAGGTAGCAGAGCTTAAGATGTTGAGGTTCTCTTTGGGAGTGACGAGGATGGACAGGATCAGGAATGAGGACATCAGAGGGACAGCTCATGTTAGATGTTTTGGAGATAAAGTCAGAGAGGCCAGATTGAGGTGGTTTGGACATGTTCAGAGGAGAAACTGTGAATATATCGGTAGAAGGATGCTGAGGTTGGAGCTGCCAGGCAGGAGGTCTAGAGGAAGACCAAAGAGGAGATTTATGGATGTAGTGAGGGAGGACATGAAGTTAGTTGGTGTGAGTGAAGAGGATGCAGAGGATAGAGTTAGATGGAGGCACATGATTCGCTGTGGCGACCCCTGAAAGGGAGCAGCCGAAAGGAAAAGAAGAAGTTCTGTAAGAGGAGTAGTCTTAACTTTTATTAGGTTATCATGCTTAACTCCTCTTGTTGTCATATTTAGTTTATGTAATTTAGGTCGGGGAACAGACACAGTCTCTATAGGTATGTGGGAGTTGTGGCGGGGTGACGGTTGTAAGGACACTGCAGAGAGGCGTGTAGGACTGGATCTCTGCATCCTAGGCTCAACTCTGGATTGTCATTCTTTTGGTTGTTTAATAAAACCAGCCATATCTCTGGATAAGAAAGCTGCACCATCTAAAGTAGGATGGATGCCATCTCTACTAATCAGCCTAGGTTTTCCCCAAAAACGTTTCCAATTGTCTATGTAGCCTAAATCGTTTGCTGGCACCCCCTAGACAGCCAGCGGTTGAATGACGACATGCGAGTGTACATGCCGTCACTGGTCAGATTTGGCAGGGGACCAGAGAAAATTACGGAGTCCGACATTGTTTTTGCAAAGTTACACACCAATTCAACATTCATTTTAGTGACCTCCAATTTGCGTAATCGGGCGTCATTCACTCCCACGTGAATAATAATCTTCCTGTATTTACGTTTATCTTTAGCCAGGAGTTTCAAATATGATTCAACGTCGCCCGCTCTGGCCCCAGGAAGACATTTGACTACGGCCGCTGGAGTCTCTAACTTCACGTTTCTGACTATGGAGCTGCCAATTACCAGAGTTGGTTTCTCAGCGGGTGCGTCGCTGAGTGGGGAAAATTGATTTGAAACGTGAACCGACTGGTGGTGAACCTCAGGCATCTGTTTAGCATTAGCTCTCTTACGAACCGTCACCCAGCCGGACTGGCTTCCTGGCTGCTCGGGAACTGCCGGGGGACAGCTAGCAGGGGCTACGCTAGGTCGTGAGCCTCGCCTCCAAAGCTGCAAAAAACCTACACTTATTACATATACCATTATCAGTAAAGGAGGCAGAGGAAAAACTGAACATGAGACACACCGAGCAAGTGAGAGAAGGAGAGACAGAGGGAGACAGAGAAGCCATTGTTAATGAATAACTGCTAAGCTAACAAAGCTAATATAAGCATCTAAAGACAGAAATGGTAAATGGTCTGCCTTCACTCTATAGCGCTTTTCTACCTATTGGCACTCAAAGCGCTTTACACTGCTTCGTATTCAACCATTTGCATTCACAATCACAGACACACTCATACACAAGTGGGGGAGCTGAGTTGTAAACTCAGCACCAAGATTGAGTTGTTTACTTTTAGATTTAGAGCTTAAAGAAATGTTTAATTGATGTTTAATTATTTCATAATTTGGGTCAAACTGTCCTGTACTCGCCTCTTCACCTCTTTTCCACACTCTCCTTTCCTCTGAACCGTACTTAAAGTCCTGCACCTTCTTCACCTCTGCTCCCTGTAACCTCACTGTTCCACCTGCGTCCCTCTCATTCACACACATGTATTCCGTCTTGCTGCAGCTAAGCTTCATTCCTCTGTTTTCCAGAGCAGACCTCCATCTCTCTAGATTTTCCTCCACTTGCTCCCTGCTCTCACTACAAATCCCAATGTCATCCGCAAACATTATAGTCCACTGACATTCCTATCTACCCTCATCTGTCAGCCTGTCCATCACCACAGCAAACAAGAAGGGGCTCAGAGCTGATCCTTGATGCAGACCCACCTCAACCTTGAACTCCTCTGTCACACCTACAGCACACTTCACCACGGTTTGACAGCTCTCATACATGTCCTGCACCACTCTAACATACTTCTCTGCCACTCCAGACTTCCTCATACAATATCACAGCTCCTCTCTTGGCACCCTGTCATACGCTTTCTCTAAATTTACAAAGACACAATGCAACTACCTATGACATTCTCTGTACTTCTCTTTAGCATCCTCAAAGCAAATACTAAATCTGTTGGACTCTTTGTAGGCATGAAATCTTTGCCCTTAGCCTAGCTTCCACTACTCTTTCCCACAACTTCATTGTCTGGCTCATCAGCTTTACTCCTCTGTAGTTGCCACAGCTCTGAACATCTCCCTTGTTCTTAAAAATGGGCACCAGTACACTTCTCCTCCATTCCTCGCGCATCCTCTCACTCTCCAAGATCTTGTTCCATACCTCCACAGGTATGTCATCAGGACTAACTCCCTTTCCACTCTTTATCCTCTTCAATTCACTCTTTGCTACTTCCATCACACTCCTGGCGTCAAATTTCTCACTTTCTCTATATACACTTCTGACCTTCCTCGTTCCACCACCAAGTTACCTTGTCCACTTTTTGTCTTTCCCGATGACACGCAGTGTAACCTCCTACCTGTCTTCCTGATTACATTAGACCAGACATGTATCCAGCCTTGGGACTGGCACAAGAAGACACTGGATTTTGGCCCCCTGTGGTTGCATTTTTGTCTGTAATCCTGCTATTTTTGTATTCCATACTCTACTAAATTAGATATTTTAAATTCTTAAATACAGTATCCATTATCTGAAATAATTTCTGATCCACTGACCCCTGCTTTCTGATCCACTTAAATCTAATATTTCTATGATCACCCTCTTTCTCTCCTTTTAGGTCTGTCCCATGTTTTAGATCATAAACAATATGTTTGACTAATTAAGCTTTTATGAATTAATATCACAAACCAACTGTAAAACATGCATGAGCCTGTTTTACATATGTACTTATGTTTGGAAATGGACAATGTTTGGGAAAATCATCTCCGGATGTTGTCCAGACTTGTGTTTCACAGATGTAACACACAGTGGGAGCTTATCAGAGTCAGAAGCATCTTCACAGGAGATGCTCTGCTTGATTTCAGAGAGTTGTTCAACAAGTACAGGAGGCACAACACAACAGAAAATTTGGCTACTCGAAACTGTTTTGTTTACAGCACATTAAAGCCTTGCATCTAAAAAGATGCTGCAGTTGACTGATAGAAACATCAATAACATACATACAATCACTTTAAATCCTCAGGACAGAGCAGCATGCTCCACAAATGGGCTCATGCACATAATCTGAACTTTAAAGTAGCAGGAAAATTCTGGATAAATTTGGGAGTGTCTCACTCGTTTACTTGTGCTCTCACATACATTGCCAGGGATAAATGGTATCTATGGTATAACAGGGTTCGATTGCACGTGTAGAAGAGGCTATCGTGTCAAATAAATGACTGTGTCCAAACACAAGCATCTGCACCCACACCCCTGTGCTAATAAGAAATACACTGAGCTAAAAAATGTAAAGTTGATGTCATGCTGCAGTAACTGCTGGGGATGATTGCATTATCTTGTAGGATTTCACTTGCCTTTCTGTTGGTTAATTTAAGTCTGTATTCTGACTTTCTGTGGACATTCTCAAAAGCATTGCAACAGTACTGTAGGTCAGTGCTGCTGCCAAAGTAGGTCCGTAGTACTCTGAAGTTGCTATTTAACACATTTCATTCTTCCAGGTTGGATAAAATAGATGAACCATGACTAGTTCACCTAGAAACTACTAAAGTGAATGTATGAACATTAAATGTCTATTTTGCAAAACAATGTTGAGGTTTCCCACAAAAAATTATCAATGGCTTTTGGCTTGAGAGGTGTTCTGAGGTGTTCAGAGGTGCCTATCCTGCCGCAGCCTTTCCATGGTCCTCGGGACTAAAACCAATGGGGCCCTTGGTGGCTAGGTGGGGCTGCATCGGGGGCTGCATCGTGGAGGTGGGGTTCAATCCCGGGGCCTTCTGCATCCCAACTCGATGCTCTACCCGTTGAGTATTGTTTACTTCTACTAGAAATGTGACTTCCGGTTGTATAGCTAACATGTTTGAATAACATGAGTTGACTTATGTTATTAAATACCTTATTACCTGCAGGCCACCTTTCATCTCTTTTCGATTTACTCTTTCTTCTCTCTGCTGTTTGCTTGAATCATAAGGAGTACAATTTTTCAAAAATATCAATGAGAGAAATCAAAATATCAAATGACAGAAAAACCTGTCTTACCTTCCTCGGCTGCATATAAATATCCTCCATAATATTAAATTCAAGGCTGAATTATTTATTTAATAGACCTAGGATGTTTTTTGTTCTACTATTAGTGTCATAAAGATTACTCTACCTGATAATCCAACTATGAGGACAGTTAGTATTCTAAAACTCACCACACACACCAGTAGTTGTAGTTTTTATGCTTTTTTAACTTTTTTGTTTGTTTTTCACACTGCCAGTTTACACAATGGTTTTTCTAAAAAATAAAAGTGCTAAATGTGGCCATCTGCGCTGTTGGCCCAGTTCAACAGTAGCAAAATGTGTGTAAACTCTGAGCCAATCAACATTTGTCAATAGAATGTATGAAGCAGTTTCAATAACTCCTACTTTCATGAAGAGTTCAGAGGGAGTTCATATAGTTTGACAGAAAATGCTGTTGCATTATGCTGTTGCTTTTGGTTTGGAAGGTATAATAAGAAGTAGAATGCTACGTGAGCCAAAAAGCGCTAAATCACAAAGATTTTTAATATAGAAGTACTCTACAACTTTTTTATGCAATAAAACACATCTTTCAGCTGTGCTAGTTCTAGTGTACTGGACATGCATTCTCATTGCGATTTCAAGTCCTGGCAGATGGAAAATACCTGCTTGAGAGGGGGACATACAGTACCTAAAGATGAACCTAATTGGACACAGTATGTTACATCCAGAAGGACTTGCTGGGAAGTTCTGATGGCAGAGAATATGATAAAATAGCTGGTCTTTTTTTTTTTAAAGCTGACTAAGCAGCTGTTATAACTGCATAAAAACAACCATAAAATGCTTTAAAAGTCACAAAAACTGGATGTTCTACTCCAAGATCACATATTTCAGCAGAAAAATGCCCAGGCTATTTTATTGCTAGATCAGATATTTTTGGCAGACAAAATACATTGTCTGGTAAAAGTCATTTTCATCTTCATCAGCAACCAATTATTTACGTTACATCCAATTATTTACCCTGCATCACCACATAACTTTTTTAAGATTAAAAGCAGATGTAACATTCATTGTGATATATTATCTGGTTCCGAAGAAATGAAGATGACCAGAGGAGTTGAGTTCTGGACAGAAATAAACACAGTAGTGAGTTGAATCAATTTTTTTTGCATTGAAATTATCACACAATACAGTATAGCATCAAAAGGTGCAAAACTGTGATTAGTATTTAAGAGAAACAGATCAAAACACCTACTACGAATACAATCACACCTTTGTGGGAAACGTGGTAAAGACTAGGGAATGCTACATCGCTCTGTAAATTTTATTTAGTTAACTTAAAAAGCCTGCAAAACATATTGGCTTCAAAACCTAGATAACCATTTGTTTTTATAAATTACAATTCCTAGTCCACTCTTCTCACTTTTTTAGGGCAATGGAATTGAATACTTTAAAGTAAGTTTAATTAATTAGAATTAGAATTTAATTAGAATTTACAGTGCAGTTTCCCCCATGAAGCAATTACTAAGAAAAAACACAAACAGCTATCTACTGTCATATTGCAAAAAGCTATGAGAGCTATGAGAGGCTGAAATGTCTCCACTGCAGTCTGTAACACTCTAAGGAATCAGGTTTATATGAACATTTCTGCTTACTCATAATTTCCCCTCGACCACATGCAGATTCATTCTTTAGTCAGAATAATTTCCAAAGAACTTATTCAGTGTTTCCGTAGTGATTCAGAGTGTGAACTCCTGGAGTCTAGACACTCTCCCACAAGTTTTGAGAAATTACTACAATTTAACATTTGACACATATTTTAAACTTTTTCTCAGAATTAACACATTGTGCTTAACAATCCAACAGAATTTGGACTTTTGGACCACAGTATTAGGATCAAAAGACATAATGCATGTCTTTTGACAGCCGACAGCCAGCTCTTAATCAATAGATGGCATCATGATGAAATTATGTAAGTATTCTTCCCACTTGTACAGCACTGGTTATACGGAAAACAGGCACTGCTCTGATCAATATATTTTATTTCAACAATGAAATAAAATGACTATCTCTGATATGAAACGTAAGGCTGCTGGCCCCGATGGCATCCCCAGACATTTTCAACCTGTCTCTCAACAAAGCAGCTGTGCCATGCTTAAAATTCACCTCCATTGTTGCTCTGCCAAAACATTCCATCTCAAAGTGCCTGAATTACTACTGCCATGCAGCACTCACACCTATTTTTATGAAGTGCTTTGAACAATAACCTGCTCCATAACTCCATCAAGACTACGGAGCTCATTTTGGACTTTAAAAGGGGGAATGGAGGCACTGATGACCCCATCTACCATCCACCATCCACATCAACAGCAATGGGATGGCTGTCAAAAGCATCACAAGCTTCAAGTTCCTGGGGACCCACATCATAGAAGACCTACACCAACACCTACAGCGTGGTCAAGAGGGCTCACCAGCGACTCTTCTTCTTGAGGACACTGAAGAAGAACCACCTGTCTTCAGTCATGTTGGTGAACTTCTTTTGCTGTGCGATAGAGAGCATCCTCACCAGCAGTATCACAGTCTGGGTGGGTGGTGAAAACTGTCCAAGGGATCACTGGGACTCCACTGCCAGCCATTAAGGATGTTCAGAGGAAATCCTGCCTGCCCTGATCACGCAGCATTGTCAAGGACTACTCTCACCCTTCCCATAGACGCTATAAACCTCTGCCCTCTGTGAGGTGCCTGAGGATCCTCAGGACTAAAACCAACAGACTCAGGAACAGCTTCTTTCCCACAGCTGTTACACTACTGAACTCTGCCACCTGCTGATCTCCCCTCCTTGTCTCTCTTGGACCTACAAACATACAAATTGAACTGTATCCATTTCACACACTGATCCAAGTTCTTATTCTGTTATGCATTATTTTAATAGAATGTAATGTAATGCACATACTGACTTGTAAATAACTGTTTACAGTTTCTGCTGAGACTTAACATCTGATAACACGCATTCATCTGTACATCATGTACACAGTACTCAATATGTATATTATTGTTAGCTTAGTACACATGAATGATCACATACGTCTGCACTGTAACTGCTTGATATTCATCATGGCACATTTTTAAAGTGATATGTGAGATCTCGAGTTTACCACTTCTTTTCTGTCTTTCTGTCTTTTCTTTTCAGATTTTCTGGATAAGTTATTTGCTGTTCAAATATAGTAATACTGAGATAATTCTGATTTCCAAACAATACTGCACTGACTGGATCAAATTCTGCAGGTGGGTCTGTGAAGCAATGTGATACATTGCTTATGTTTACTGTCAAGGTGTTTATTGTAAACTCCTCTTAGATGCTGAAACTAGCAACTGTCTGCCTTTTTTTTTTTTAACCAGATAGTCTTAACTGACTCCTGAGATTTTGGGAAAAAGATAATAGTAAGGAATATTCTTGACTATCATGTCAGTAGCAGCATCTAAACAAATAACATGACTGTGTCATCTGTCTCACACAAAACTAGGCTCAGTGAATCTGTGCATTTTAACATACAAACATCAGACCCAAGTGTTCACAAATATTCATTTAGTAAATCCAAAGCCTTTGCATTACTTACAGTAATGCTTGGCAGTGATGTAAAGGAGGACAAGACAGGAATAGGCAGGACAAGAGAAGAAGAGAACATGTTTCTTTCTTATCACTTCTGGATAATGAAACATTGCCAAATATTCACTCTTGGTACAAAAATGTATTATTGGTTAAAGTTGACAGAACTGATGACTGAACAAACATTTGGATGGCAAATGCAAAGTATTGCTGGGTAAGACATAATAAATTTAGTGGTTACAGTTAAAACATGCATAAAAACTGCTGCTAACAGATGAACACTGTAATGACAGCAGTCAGAATTCAACAGCTAGATTTAAACAGGAGACACATGTACCTATTCATTGTAGAACAAAGAAAGATGGGATTGATACATTTCAAATAAACTAATAACTACTTAACTACTAATAAGATCAACTGCCATGTGCTGTTAAAACACCATAGTGGATAAAATTAATTATTGTAGGACTGATGTCACCAGATTTTGTGCAGACACTCTGACCATTTTCAGCCGTAGAATCTAACTGATTACAGTATCAGCTAGGTTGATATTATTGTAATTAATTTATCAGGTTATTTGCCCCCTTAGACATCACTTCATTCAACAAGTATGTTTCCGTTCAATGTTTGTTCTTGGGGTCATCTTCACAAAGTATCTCATTCTAAAATTGGTAGTCCTTCTAAATTCCAGGAGAACTTCCAAATCAACTCCCTCTTAAAGGACAACCACACTGATTGTACATATGTGTTTCCAGGCTACTGGAGTACTGCTACATAAATGTTTTATAAATGCTTGTGTCCAGAGAGAGCTATGTGAAGACATAATTGTCCTCAAGTGATAAGTGAGTGTCAGAGACTAAATGTTAGAAAAATATGAGATGAGCTGACCTGTGAAACTGCTCCACATTTGCTGCAGTATAAACATGGATTAAACTATTACCATGACACACTGGAAACTTCAAATGTTTTTGAGCTGCAAGCATTTGAAAAGAAAAAGACTATATGATCTCTCTGGTTCTTTTGATTGATTGATATTTTTAGTTTGATAATTGCACAGAAAGGCAATTCTTAACCAGTGCAGTCCTTTACAAACATTCACAGGTGCTGATCTGTCTCCTTAAAGACTAAGACTTAAGAGACTGAAATCAACCATTAACACTACCCATTGGTTTAAATGCTGCATGTCCTGCATGGAAAAATGTATTGCTGGCCATTATCAACAGTTGTCAGAACACAGTGCACAGCTGAAGACTGGTCAGAGTGACCTTTGTAGACTGCAAAATTAACATCACCTAGTAATATTAATGTTGTGGCTGATCAGTGATCCTATGCAACTAAACTACCAGAGCCAGTATGTTTTTTAATGTATCATAATGCACTAAAATGATTATGTTTCTAATTCAAAATATTATTGAAATGAATGAAGCACTACATTTAATTACAGAAAGCAACCGCAATGGAGATGAATGGTGAGCGTATAATATGTTGTTAAGCTTAGACATCAAAACTAACAAAAGATAATGATTTGATGACAGGTTGTTACCAATATTGTGTGTGAAGTGCAAATTGTTTATTAAATCAGACCAGAATCTTTCTCTAACCTTAACCAAGTTTTAACACAACCTTAAAAAGGTTTTGTAACACTGCAGACAGAAAAACGGGATGTTGTAATGCAAGACTGCATATCTTGGCAGAAAAAAATATGCTGTGTACAAATCTTTTATTCATATATTCTATATTAAGGTATTTGTAACCTCTCATTTATGTTACATTTGACATTTAAGCAATTTCCCCTCTGGGAAGTATTTCTGATCTGATCTAAATGCCAACATATTCACAGAAAACAATCCACTTGCAATTCTGTTCCTGACAAAAATGTTTTTGCATTTACCATTTAGTTGTATTCCTTATTATATTACTCCCAATTTGGTTTGAATAAAGGCTTCTTTGAAGCTTTCCCTCTTTAATTCTATCTCTGGTGGTGATCTTCTGTATTACATTTGCCAGACTGAGATTTCAACAATGACTGATGACTGGCTGTAAAAACTGAGGTGAGCTTTAAACAAACCAAACAAAAAACCCATAAGCTGTCATCTGACTATTCAGACAGCAGTTGTATTGTCAGAGATAAACATGTATCAGAAGTAGGACCACACACAAAATTGACCCATATCTGATTTGAAAAATTCTAATTTAGTTTTACCATGAAAAAGAAATCAGAACAATCCGATTCGGGCAACTCCAGCTGGCAATGTGAATGTAGCCACCGTCCAGCATTTTGCTGAAGATGTGAGCATCTGACTAATCAAAACAATTGTCATAATTGTGTAGGATGTTTGAGAATGTAGATCATTTTATATATATATATATATATATATATATATATATATATATATATATATATATATATATATATATATATATATATATATATATATATATTTTTATACACACACACACATATTTACATAAAATATCCATTAATCATACACTCATACACCGATGGGGATGGGAAGCTGCTATGCAGCTGGTCAACACTCACGGGGAGCAACTAAGTTGGGGTTCAGTGTCTTGCTCAAGGACACTTCGACATGTGACTGGAGGAGGTGGGGATTGAACCAACAACTGTGAGATTGGTGGACAACCACTCTACCTTCCCGCTCTACCTTTCCAGTCATGCACCATTGGCTGGTGCTAGGTTATAAAACATTCAACAATGAAAAATGGAAATTATCTCCTGTTATATACTTACATGGAGTAATGCACAGTTGAGATTTCAACAGGATGTTTGAGAGCAGCAGGATCAGGTTTAAATTTCCTAACAAATATATGACCCTAATTCATCCAAGAGATCCTTTTCTTGTTTTCCACAATACCAGCCTTTCAACTCTGTTCAGAATGAAAACTGCACTGCAAGTGTTCCTTTCAGTACAATAATGAAGGGTGAAGAACAAAAATCACATCACTTGGATTTTAATGGCAGCGCACAGGATGTAAAGGTTCCAAAATAAACTAATGAAGTTGAGCCTAGACACCAAGAAAAACCCAACAATAGTGACTTTACTGAGTGACAAGTTAAACAGGTACTTTTTACCTGACATGACTTGCCGTTAAAATCATGACACTAATTATTCTATGTCAGGATGATGGGTGAAGGGAATGAGCATGAACTATTACTTGAAATTATTTTGTATCCCCTGTGGACCAGCTACAACTGTAGTAAAAAAAGTATTGGCTCTGAATGAAACTACTGTAGAGCTGGGAGTAACAGCAGGAGATGTGGCAGCACGTGTACTTACCTCCCATCTGTACTGCAAAGAGCACTAAAGCTGTCAAAAGTACAGTCTAAAGTCAACTTTACATATAACTGCGAGACATCATGCCATCAAACTATGATGTAAGGCACCTATTTACAAATGGGATTGGCCATGCATTATCAAATAATATGTCTGACTTATGACTGCAGACAGTAATGACCACTGACCGGCTGAATGATGAAGAACCAGTCTAGAGTCCCTTTGAATATGACTACATTAAAATTTACATTGAAAAACAAAGAAAATATCAAACATTACAATATTAAAAAAGACCTGATAATTCTTTCTTTAAACCTAAAAAGTAATAGATGTTTCAAATGAATTACTGTACATGTCTTTTTGCATATTAGCAGGCTCAGAGAAGTTTTTAAATTTAACAGCAAGAATTTGACTTTAGTCAGATAAATAAAACTTAGAAAAAGCTAATTCTATCCGTGGTATGATACAAGTCAAGTGGAGTTTGTCTTTAGCGAAGCCTTTATTACAGATAAAATGTGACTATTCTGCTGTTTTTTCCTGATAATAGTACCAGTAACAGGACGTTTATA